>NC_071402.1:137401246-137704276 GCF_017976375.1 Cuculus canorus | reverse complement strand
TTGTTCACTTGGTTTTAAAATGTAGATGATTTCCTGTTTGCTTACGCTATTCCACTATACCTCCTGAAACTGTTTGCTTGAAGGCTGCTGTTCACTCTCCCATTTGCCCCGTCCCATAGCCTGCTGTACTTGTTGCTGCTGTTAAGCCCTTTGTTTACTGCTGACTTTGGTAGTGTTGCTTGTGTTGATAGTAAGCAGGTTTGCCAGCAATTTTGCAAGGACTGCAAAGATTTGAAAATATCCCATGTCAGAAGATAAATCCCGCATCAAATAACGACTACTTCAAGTTTCAGTAATCTATTTAAAATGCCACTGTGATGACTTAAGAGATGCTTATAACCTACCACTTAATTGACCTAATATGAAAGTATTTGATTTCTGTTTATGGCACTGTTACAGCTGGATATTACTTGAGCTGTCATTATTGATTATCAGTGCTGATGTTACTAATTAGGGCTATTTGCCGAGAACACTCGGCTCCTCCAAAGAGTGGTTTGTGGCCACCGAGGCTGCCTGGGAGCGAGGAGCAGGTGAGTGGCCCCGCTGCCGGCTCTGCTGGTGCTGTGGCAGGGCACGGGGGCGTAGGGTGGTGGCTGGGCGTGCGCATGGCATGGCAGCACTGGGGCTGCTCTGGAGGCACAGAGTGCCTTTGATTTCACTCAAGGTCTGCATGCAGAGTGGCACGTCTACAACTGTCAGCTTTTCTCCATACAGGAGCGCCGCGCAGGGGAGGGACAACCTTGAGGATGAAGGCAGCACTAAGATGCTATCGCAACAAGGTGTTCAGCAATACATGTAAGACTTATATAATTGGAGAAGGTCTCTTGTGTCTCTGAGTCCCACTGTGTGCTGTTGTGATCATCAGTGCTTCACCAAATCCCTTTGCAAACTTTTCAGTCTCCATCTCCCCCTGACTTGGATATCTGCCTGGAATTCTTCATTTAAGGAAGCTGCTATAGTACCGAATTTTCTGTCTGGTAAATTTGGCTCTAATTTCTGGGTTAAATAGGCCAGAATAAAAGTAGCAATTCCTGTGTGTGACAAGAAGCATCTAAAGAGAAGAGAATGATGAAGGACATGTGTGTACCTGTTTTCTTTTGAGAGAAAAAAAGCTGATACCTCTGTTGTGATTGATAGCAATACATAACACATAAATATCTGTGGTTCCAAAAGCCATTGCTAGCAATGACAACCTTGCCTAGACTGATGAATGTTCAATTTCTGTAGATATAATATAATATAATAATATATTAGAAACACCCTTTAAAATAATAATGACTGGCTCCATTTGAATGATCTGAAAGCCTTAAAGAGGGAACAAATGTGTACTGAAAACACTACAATGTTTCTGTGCTTGGCAGTTATAAATATTTTTTTAAAAATTCAGCTAGTTGCTTAGCTGACAATTCAATTATTCAGCCTTGTGCTGGAGAATGTCATAAAAAATTGTCTCTATAGTGACACTGTAGTAAATCTGAAATAAAATATGTCTTTGGAATGAACAAAGAATCTACTTGTTAATTTTATTTATGTGATATCAAAGCAAAAACCATCCAATTCACCTGCTCGTGTGATATCTCTCACTCAGCAGTCTAGAGCACAAATAAAGTAAGAATTCTATCCTTCCATGTTAAAAACTGTCTCTTTTCTGACTGTACAGTAGTTCTTTGTGTGAGGTTTGTACTGGATAGACGTTGGAAAATTAGCCCGTAAAGAATCAGGAGCCCTCAGGAGGACCTGGACAAAGCTGCTGAAGACAGAGGTTCCTGTGGCGCTGTGAGGCCCTGAACCTCCTGCCACACCAGGAGCCACGTGGTTGTTGGCACTGTGGATGTGGTCAGTTAAAAGTCAATCCTGCCTAGGTTTCCCTCTACAGACAAATTCCCATGTCTTCTCCGTGAATAGGGCAGTGAGATGCTGACAGAGATTTGTGTTTTATTTTTTTCCTACAGTGACCAGCTTCAAGAGGAGAACCGAGCATTATCACCTGTGCAACCTGGGGAACATCCCAGTGGTGAGGACACATTTCTGCAAAAAGTATCAAACCCCAGGAGGTTTGCAGGAGGTGATACAGGTGTGCAGATCAGATTTGATTTTACAGGGGATTCTGAGTAGTTGACTCTGAGGGTATGATTGCTGCAGGAGCAGATGTGGCCCAGCCTGGAGAGAAGTACAGACAGCTTCTGGCCACACTTACCTGGTAAATCCAAGCCTCCCCAGGGCACATGGATCAGACCCTGTGTTTACGGAGTCCTGTACATCATGACATAGCTCTCAGGCCCTTTACAGGCCAGCCCTGCTACCAGTTCACTCTCCATAGTTTGCATAATTTATCAGAAATGACGCTGTGTCATATACCTTGAAAGACCTTCTGAGTGGCTAAGACCCATTTCTGTCAGTATAAAATGCAGCCACCACTCTGGGACCTGCACCAGTTTAGATGTTGCTATGTTGGTTTTCTACTTTTTTTGGCCATTCCTTGACCTACATGTTAGTAGTCCACCTCTAGTCCTCCAGGTTCCTGAGGAGGAAACAATTTGAGACACCCATTTTGGCACATTCACCCTCTTGTGCTTTTGACTGTAAGGCTGAGAGGAACATCTGCACAGACTAGGGTGCAAAATTGTAATTGAAACATGTTAAATTCTTAAAAGATGCAGACTCTGGCTTTAAGCTCATGGATATGAAGGGCTTCCTCTTCTTCCCACACTTCCATCTGTGTGGGGGAAAGAAAAAAAAGAAAAAAAAAGGTAAAAATCACTACTGTATAGACACAGGACTTTTAAGGGAAAGACCATAAACCATTGTGTAGAAAAGAAAGCTCCAAGATGTTACTGTACTTGTCAGAGCTCAGACTGATGCTCAAAGACCAAAGGGCAAGAAGTCACATCAGTATGGGCTGGTGTGAAAAGCAAAGCCAGTTATAGTTAGATAACTGACTGTGTGCTCCTCATAGTAGAGCTTCTTTCACAAGGGGCATCACTCTACGCTTGCCAGGGAGACAGATTGGGCAGATTTGTAAGGCTGGATAAGCAATGTGACAGGGTCTTTGGAAAACTCAGCCAAATATAAAGATAAGGGGGGGGGTGTGTCTTTCTAGGAAATTTTGTCTTTTGACTTTGTATGCAAATACTCAGACCTTACATTTAACAAACAACGCACAAAGCTGTTTGCTCTTTCTGATTCTCAGTCATGGGTCAGAGTTGTAAACAGTGGTAGATCTGACACATTACAGTGGTAAAAATTCATGAGTTTAGCTGCTACTGGCATGAAAATATGGCAGCATTTCTTGCGCCCTTGTGTTACTTCACGTTCTCTGGTATTACTGTTTCAGTCAAGTCACTCTCTGCAAGAAGTTTTGTTATTTTTACGGATATAATTCATAAGAGAAAGAGTTGTGCTGGCAAAGACAAAAGATAACATAGATAAGAAAGGAGAAAGGACTAAAAGGTGTGTTTCCAGAAAAATAGTTAGTGAAGTGCAACATGTTATCAGGAGCTACTCTACTCATACTGATAATTTCTACTTCTTGTATGAATAGAAACAGACAGTACAAAAGTAAGCTTAAGATAGCACTCTCAATGAATAAAAGTTGGACTTTACTATTCTACCATATCAGCAATAAATGGAGAAGCCAAACACTGTATACATATTGATCCCTTTCTGAGAGCTGGTGAGAGAGCTCCTGGCGGTTACCTTTATATGCTGTATTGACTCTCCCTTTGCCAACAGAGCTGGAGGATGGAGTTTATGATAATGGCTGAGAGGGAGGAGGGTACTATGCAGAAAATCAGGAATGACTCAAAGAAAATGCTCGCGTCTTGACAGGTGACGTTTTGACAAGCACGTATGTTTCAGTTCACCTTTGTAAGTGTGGGTGAACTTTGTGAGCATGGTAAACTGACGTGAGGGCAGTCAGTAGGGGACAGAAAACCTCTTGATGCTGCCTCTATCCTGCCCTCATTCTGTGGCCATTTGCACATCCAGCTGCAGTATCAGAGGGTGCCGGTTGTGCAGGGTACAGATTCATTGAAATCACTTCAGCAAAAGTACGTAGCTACTGAGGGGCCTTGTTATTGTCTTTTTTTTGGCCTTTGTGAAAAATAGAAGAGCCTGCCTTTAATCAGCACTGTACAACAGTGCCCTCCTGTGCAGGACAGCAGGTCAGGTCTGGACAAGCTGCAGGGAGTAGGGGTCGCAGACCTGGGAGACTCTGGGCTGTGTTTCTACTGGACCTCTGCACTTACAAGTCTCTTTGAGTGATGGTTAATGTGAATGACGTGCACAGGACATAAAATACGAAGAATAAAAGATTAGCACATTAGCTGGAAAGAGAGTTTGGTGGTATGTGTGGAAACAGCCTGGGTTTCTCACTGGCTTTCGTGCTCTGTGAATGGAAATTATTCTTTATAAAACCTATTCCTGCACCTCATAAGGGCTAGTGCAATTGTTTCTTTCTTACAATTGATTGCTCATCAGTATAGCAAAAAAGCAGGGGATTGCTTAGAAAAGAAATCGAGACCCATTAACTCTTTCCTTGATTGTATTAGTATTTTTTTTTTTATTTAGGCTTTTGTAAGAAACAGAGTTTTATTACTGCAAATACTATTATATTCTCTAGCTATTCCTCTTTTATGCAGCTCTATGACATTCTCTTTGTTTTGATGGTGGTTGTCATTATGTATCAATTCAAACAGGTCCTCAAGGAACATTGAGCTTAGGTTGTTTTCTCTCATCACCTTGGGCAGCTGCTTTTCTCTTCTACTTTCTGTTAAGGTGCCATTCTTTCAGTCACAAGGGTGTATTTTTGCTGGTGTAGATAAAGAGTGTAGGATTAAGTCACAATGCAGACACTTGCTGGGAAGCTCAGCATTAGCTCATGAAATAGGAAACTGAACACTGCAACTGCCTATCCTGTAAAAATGGAAATTAAATGAGTTTCCATTGTTACGAACCAAAAGGACCTTAAATTGTCTTGAGAAGTGTGCATTCGTGTTATAATGAATGTATTGTTTATCTAATAAATATATCATGATTCATATGTATATGAATAATCACTCTCAGTTTTTAATGTATATATATATATCCCAGAATAAATATATTGGAACCGTCTCAAATTTTACTGACAATTTTGAGGTCTCAACGCTTGTGACTTCTCAGTGTTCCTCAAAAGCAGCAGCTATTTTTTCAGGAAACAAACCAAACTTATCAGGCCTGTGAGTAGTTTTTGGAAAACTTCACATGCATATTGGGAGCTGAGCATCTGATAACCTTGGAAGAGAGTAAATTAATCATTCTGAAATAAATGTCTATAGATTAAATCCTGAACTTTTTTTTTAAAGCAGATATCCTCAATCTGTTTTTCAGCAGATTTCCAAGGTTTTAAAAACATTTATGAATAAGAATATTCAATTTAGTTTTATTAATAGAGATAAAATATTATTGTTATTATTCATCTAATGCATCTGGTTTTGCAGTTCTAAGAGTTTGGAATTTTCAGGGATTGGAACAAGGCAGATCTGTTCTGCCATCAGATCTGTTGCTGTTTTTCTCTGATTCTTTTTCTAAGGAGAAATAATAAGACAAAAGGAACTTTTAAGCTTTCCTTGCTAGCCAAAACTAACTGGGTGCTGGTTCAGAGACATGAGCGCATCTGTCCATAGAAGAAAAACAAAATGGGATATGGAAGCAAAAGTGAAGTCTACCCCACCTCAGGAGACTGTGAGGAATGCAGTGTGAGGAAGGACAGCTGAGGCCAAGGTCACTCTGACCTGCAGACAGATATCAAAGAATCATAAAGTGGTTTGGGTTGGAAGGGATTTTTAAAGGTCATCTAGTCCAACCCTCACTACAATGAGCAGATACATCTTCAACTAGGTCAGGTTGCTCAGAGCCCTGTCCAGCCTGACCTTGAATGTTTCCACCTATGGAATTTCTACCACCTCTCTGCGCAACCTGTGCAAGTGCTTCACCACCCTCATTTTAAAACATGTCTTTCTTATATTTTTAATAAATCTAATCTATTTTAGTTTAAAACCATTATCCCGCTCCCATTGTATCAGAGGTGAGTACTTAGTGCTCCAAGAACACCAGATGCGGCACCAAGCACAGTGGAAATGATTGCTTTTAAGCCATATGGCTGGGAATGGAGTAACTCCTACTTCCAAAACAGCTTATGAATTTTGCATTGAAGGAATTATTGGATAATGTCCACAGACGGTGTTGGGATCTTGATGAAAACATCAGCGTCTCATGTAGTGCTGCCCAAGTGAAAGCAGATACAGTTATCATGGTATTTTTCTGAGTTTTGGTTAGCTCTTCCAATCTCGTGAATTTGTAAGTGTCAACTGAATTTATTCTGACCTGATTTCTTGGGGCTCCAATGCTTATATAAGCCAGATGCCAAGCCTGTAGGGTAATTACAGTACTAATTACTACTTTTGACATATATTTCTAGTGATGAGGGTTTTTTCCAGAATGCCTTTGATACTATTTTGCAAGGGCACTGAGCTGAGACTTTCTTTCAATGCTGATGTTTGCTTGTTCTCTGCTTTTAGATGTAGGAGTATAACAGTAGACAGTAAAGCAAATTCAGCCATGTTTTTTTTTATGTAATAAGAGGCATAAAATAAACCAAGCAATAGATTTTTGCTGTGGGGAAAAGATATTTCTGTTTTTCTCAGTAGTTTTGCTATGCAATACCTTTATTTATTTTACCTCTCTTGTGTCCTTAAAAATAGGACAAGAATCACCTGAAGGTAAAGGAAGTTAAGAATCATTTCTAAACACAATCATGGCTTTCTTGCCAGTTTCCAACAGCAGTCTCCTTGTCAGTAATCCTTTTATTTCTTCCTTGATTTTTCTCTCCTTATTAAGGAGAAAAGAGTTTGCACATGTGTGTGACACATATTATGTCTCCTAATATTCAGTTAAATAGAAATAATGAGATAGTAGAAGCAAATACAGAAAAAAATGCTAGCAAATGTAATAATGTTATAACAAATACTGAGGTTTGTTAATGAGCTAAGCTCATTAGACCACATCTGGATTACTACAGCTAGTTTTCATAGAATCATAGAATCGTTTGGTTAGAAAAGACCTTTGAGATCATCAAGCCCAAATGTACCTGCTCACTGCTAAACCATATCCCTGAGCACTTCCTCTACCTGTCTTTTAAATACCTCCAGGGGTGGTGACTCAACCACCTCCCTGGGCAGCCTCTGCCGGTGCCTGAGAATCCTTTCAGTGAAGAATTTTTTCCTGATGCAAAGTCACGGATCTGGATGAGGGGATTGAGTGTACCCTTAGTAAGCTTGTGGATGACACTAAGCTGGGAGGAAGTGTCGATCTGCTTGAGGGTACGGAGGCTCTGCAGAGGGATCTGGACAGGCTGTATTGTTGGGATGTGACAAATGGCAAGGGGTTTAACAAGGCCAAGTGCAGAACCCTGCACTTGGGACACAACAACTCCATGCAACACTACAGGCTTGGAGAAGAGTGGTTTGAAAGCTGCCTGGCAGAAAAGGGCTAGGGGGTGTTGGTCGAGAGCCAGCTGAATAGAGCCAGGGAGACTGGTGGGAGACCTTATCACTGCCTACAACTACCTGAAAGGAGTTTGTAGCGAGGTGGGTATTGGTCTCTTCTCCCAAGTAACAAGTGTCAGGACAAGAGGAAATGACCTCAAGTTGCAGTGGAGAGGTTCAGATTGGACATCAGGAAAAATTTCTTTACTGAAACAGGCTGCCCAGGTTGGTGACTGAGTCGCTATCCCTGGAGGTGTTTAAAAGATGGATAGATGAGTTGCTCAGGGATATGATTTAGTAGTGGACAGGTATGGTTGGACTTGATGATCTCAAAGGTCTTTTCCAACCAAAAGATTCTATGATTCCATGACTTCAGTGTCATCCCCGTACTACCTGCAAGGAGGTTATAAAAATACAGAGCCAGCCTTGTCACAGAGGTGTATGATAGGAGAGCAAGAGGCAAAGACCGTAACCTGAGCAACAGTGATCCAGACTGGATATAAGGAGAAACTTGTTCCACAGGGGAACAATTGAGCTGTGGGATGGTTCAACCATGAAGGTTGTATTGTTTCTGTCCAGGTAGTTTTTCAAGACCCGAGTAGACAATGTCCTGAGAACGCTGTTCTAATCTGACCCTTATCCCTGCTTGAGCAGGAGGTTGGACCAGAGACATCCTGGGACTCTTTCCTGCCTGAATTATCCTGTGGCACATTAATTCTGTAATAAATAATTGATTCCATATCAGGGTCTGTTACTCCAGGGAAGCAGAAAAACTACCAGGAAATCAAGGGGCTGAGGCAGATGGGGAGCATGTGGTGAATGCAAGGCTGGCTGTTTCTTTTAGTTTTTCATTTTTGAAATGGGCCTGACTCATCTTACTGCTTCAAGTAGCATTGATCCTTACAATGTTTGTTCTTCTGTAGGACTTCATAGGTAGGTTAATACAGAGTGCCAGATGCAGCACAGTTTCTAGCGGTGGTGGGTAGAAAAGCAACAGATTGTGAGGCACTTATTTTCCTTTTGTGAATAAATGATGGATCTTTTAATGTCTAACTTATTTACTAATGAGTCTTATGCAATAACATTTTCTGACCTTTACTTATAGTGCTGGAACCTGTGGCCTAATTGCAACTAAATCTGACAAAGCAGCCTGAAATATTAAGTTTCCGTGTTTTTAATGAGAGGAAGAAGCTAGGTAATGGAGAAAGACCCTGTTAGTGTCTCTGCCATCAATTTAGGAACTAACTGGAATGTTAGTCTCTTCAGGGGAGATCAAGGGTAAGTACAGGAGATATGAGCCCTGCAAGTCAGAACTTCAATGAGATCCCACCTCTAGATGGCATAATGACACTATAAAATTGTGAAGATTTTTTTTATATATTAAGCAATCATTAAACCATTGTCATGGCAAGCACATACTCCAAAGGCTAACACTCAGGACCCACATTGGGTGATACTGATTCCTAGCATTCCTGAAGTGATCATGATGCCAATATGGACTTAAAATGCCAAAAGGAAAATACTGAACACGCACAGTAGCCACATTTTCAAATATTACTAACTTATTAATTCATTTTTCAAATACTAAGAGGTCATAGCTCACAATTTATGAAGGCATCAGTTCCTGATTAATTTTTTGCTAAAAAAAATTATGTTTTGTTAAAAAAAATTAAGGTCATGTTTATGTTGCAGGAATGCAGAATAAGGCTGCCTTTGCTGAACTTCTGTCACTATTTTTATTCTTTGAATCTGCTTGATTTGAAGGGAAATAAATTGTGATAATGTCTGCACATGCTTGTCGTATAAGTTCTAACACATTTGCAACTAAAACATTCAGAGTCTCACAGAAAATTATTTACCCTTCACTAAGTACATGAAACTCTTAGCAACTTCAGTGGGAGCTGTGCACATGTGTTTGACTGCATTCCTGAATTTTGCCTGTGGGCACAGAAGAAGTCCAAATGATAATCTGCAAGAGAAAAAGAATCCTTGTTTTTGTTTTTTAATTTTTTTTTTGTATTGAGTTATTTTCTGGTTGTGCCTTCCCTGAGCTCTTCAGTTCGTAGATGTCAGAGAATGCCTCAAATGCTAACTCCTAAGTAGTCTTCACTTTTCAACCATCAATGAAATTAGTTCTGTGATGAAATAAGAATTTACACTAGCTCAGGAAATCCCCTGCGGTTCTTTGCTCTGGAAAACAACAAAAATGGGACCTAGATAGGTAGACATCAGATATTATTTGACTCATCAAATCCTATGCTAGAGAGAAATTGCTTATAAAAGCAGTTGAAGAAACAAAAAGTACTTATTTCCTGCACATAAAAGAATAGTTCCAAAAATAGCTTTCTGCTCTCTGGTCTTCTGTGACACTAGAGAGCCACTCTGGATCTTATGCTTTGCGGCAGCCACTATCAATATCTGCTTCAGCATTTAGACGGGTACATTTTAAACTGGACTTGTCAAGCTGAAGATTAGATGCCTGGTTTTGCAGACCACTCTGTTCCTGTGTCTCAGTAGTGACCACTCCTTGCACCCTATGATGACTTTGCAGAAGGAGGGAAGCATTTCCCAGTGATGCTTAAACTCTGGTGCACTGACTCTGAAAATGATTTTGTAACTTTGTCTTGCAGTAGTTGAACATCCCAGGCTGCTTCGGTGATGAGAAGACGGCAGTGGCCTGTGAACCACAGTTTGCGTAATTCCATTATTTCCTTACCCAATAAAGGAAGTACTAAAGCACAAGTCAAACCTGAGAAAGTTGAGACATGCTAGATTGAAGAATTTGTTTGCCAAATAAATTCAGAGCGTTTGGATTTATGCAACATGTTACTGCCTTGAACTGCATGTTCCTTTCACCCACAGGAGTATTTGTTCGTTCCATGTACAGATAACTATCATATTTGTTTTTCTTTTGCTTGTTTCCAGTACTGTTAGGTTTTTAATGGCTAACCAACTAAACTAACTAAAATGAAAAAAACCCAAACCCACCAACCTGAAGACACAGACGTTTTGTCAGATGATACTGTATGGACTTATTCCTAATGTTTGCCAATGTAAATGCATCCTCGTTTGTCCCCTAGCCATTGTAAAAGCCATTAATATTCAGAGTGCCTTGGTGATAGTAGACCTTCACAAGGCAGAGTCACGCAATGCAGCTCCCAGTCACTCGCTCATGTGACAGATTTTAGATGACTGGCCCTCAGGACAGGCCCATATGGTGCAGTATGACAGACTTGCTGCTTTTCCAGCCTGGCTGGGAAAAACAGTACAGAAGAGGAATGAAGAAATTCAGAAGAGTTCAGGCTTTCAGAGGAGTGCCCTGTGCTATACGTACTCCTCCCATCACTCTGCAGACTCCTTCCCTGGCCCCCATCACCACTTTGCCTCCCACCTGTACCTTGACATCCCACCTGGCTTCTGGTCTCCTAGCTCCAGACCTTCTCTGTTATGTTTACCCTACTTCAAAATCCAGCTACCTCTTCTGCTAATAAATTGCACCCTAACTATTTTCCCTGTTCTTCCTTATTTCCATACAGATTTTTTTGTGCCTTGTGGTCTTGATTTCCTCTCCTCTGAAGTGCATGGAAAGTGTCTCAGGGACCACAGAGAACTCAACACCCTGAGTCCTTGGTGCTTCCTTCCTCAGCTGAATCCCTCCTGAGATTGTCTCCACTCTTTGCCCAGGGCCTTCATAATTTTGTGGCAAATAAGATTTATGATGAAGCCTTGTAGTTTTGGTTAAGAATTGAGTTCTCACAGGAGCACTGTCATTTCTAACACCTCATTGCCACCCTTCATTCTTATTTTCAAACACATCAGTCAGAGCTTAGGGGCATTAAAATGTTACAACAAAACCAATGAGAATAATTTATGGCCCAAGCATTATATTTTTTCCTTATGCTTATGGCACTGATCTAAATAGTCTTGTGGAGAGGTCTGTGAAACGGAAGGTTTTATTGCCTTATTGTGCCTGTGTGAGCCTTCCCAGTGGTAGCTGATGGTGTGAGAGCTCTTTGTTTACTGTAACCTGTTGGAGTGGTGACTTCTCAGACCACCTGAAGCCAATTGCACTCACCCCACCAACAACGCCCTTGCTAGGGGAACAGCAGAAAAAAAATGTATTGAAACTTGAAGTCAAGACAGGAACCTGGGAGAGAAATTAAAATTATAAGGAACTGAAACCAGAACCTGATAAAAGAAAGTGTCGATAACCTTAAACTGCAGGCATTGCTACTAGTTTAACTTAAACTATCTGACTTTATGTTTTACAACCATAAATCCCCCTGCAGCTTCACAGGATACATTCTTCAGTGTTTGGTGCTTATAGCTACTGTGTAGTGCTGCTGTGAGCTGTGAAAAGCTGCTCCACTGAGCTACAATGGCTGGGGAGACTTCTATAGTGCTCTGTATGGAGGTGTGTGTGGGTGTGAATAAAGTGTTTGTTGCAATTTGAAAGCACTTTAGGTCCCTAAGCCTGGACAGAGCAAAAGGTATGATTATAAGACTTTGTCAGAATCTATTGCATGTCTCTGTTACCTTACTAACAGTTATTTTAAAAAATTGCATATACAGCAATATGAATTTAAAAAAAAGTACTAATGTGTTTCCTTTATTTTTTATTACGCCAAAATCTCCAAAGCTCTAAACCCATGAAGAGTAATAACAAAACTCTCCAATAAAGGATGTAAAAATTCATTGTAATAACACCTAAGAAATGGTGAATCATTCATACTGCCTAACTAATACATCCTGTTCTGCTTCTGCTGGAAACGTAAAAAATTACAGAAGCAGCCAAAGTAATAACAATACAGTGTTTCTTACTATGAATAACATAGATTGAAGTAGTGATTTTCTTGTTCAGGAATTCAAACTTGAACATGTTGTCAATAGTAATACAGTGGTCTGTGTGGTATTCTAAGAAAATTCAGCACTAATATTAAGGAGGGAAGAAAAGTGCATAGAGGAAGAATGTAAGTCTGTCTTTCCCTTCCCCCTCATTTGCAAAGGAATGTAATGGGATCCTCTTTACATGCTTGAAAATGTGAATGTTGATTTATCTTTCTAGAGTAATTGCAAACTGTTATTTAATCAGCATTGCTGTATATATTTTCCCTTGATTTATATTAAAAAATCTTGTATTTTTCAATATGTCTCAAATGTTTTGTTATCATTCATACTTAATAAGAAGGGCTTGCAACTACTACTGTTTCCTAAATGCATGGATTTGTACACCTTCCAGTGGAGAGCCTTCATGCACCAGAGATAGCATGGAGCTGGTGATGGCTGTCCAGCTAATGAACACAGTCCAGACTAGAAGTTGGGAATTTCTTTTCCTGCAGACATTTCTTCATTATCCAGTCTCTCAGAGAATTATAAGGCCCCGGTCTTGTACTATCTAATTCCATTATACTACATTTTTTCAGGCAGAGTTAAAAATGATAGATTCTGGGATGGATTCTAACCCCTATTCCAGATAATTAGTTAAAATAAATCATTGACTTCAACATGGATTTTCACTAGTGTAAATTAGATCTGATGCTGGCTATATTTCTTTTGAGCAGAGGTTGCTTGAGTCTGAAAATAATATCTCTCTGTGCTGAGGTTGTATTTCTATGATGATCTCCCAGTAATTTTCTTTAGTTGAGGGACATCTGTTACCTTCCTAGTGCATTAGTGATTCTTGTAGCAATGTTTAAATCAAGGGGAATCTGAGTGGCAAATGTTGCTTTGAGAGCATCCACTACTTTCTTAACGCCTTAAAAAATTCCTCTATTCTCACCCACATTTACTGCCAAGATCTTTAATATGGCAAACATAAATTTTTTTTTCTTCCAATTTTCATCTCACAGTACTCATTTTCATTAAAAAGGGGCAACAAAAGGGGCACATGATCTTTTTCTTCACTATTTCTTCACTAAATCCCTAGAGCAGCCTATCCATCCCATTTGGACAACATTCTGTCCTGATCTTTCAAAGAAGCTTGCTCCAAAATCATAATCTTAGTGTTATCTTTTCCTTTCCTTCAACTAGAAATGTCTGAATGGACTGGGGATTTGTTAATTCAGCTGTGGGTTTTGTGTCTTATCTTAATTTTGCTCCACTGGAGGTCAAGATATTAGCTGGACGTTTAACAGTGTCAGCTCAGAATATGTCAGAAAATTTACTGCAGGCGGTGGGAATTGTGAAGTGCTTTTGCATTCTATCTGCATGGATTTCTTTATGCCTTGCAATCTTTCTCCAAATTGACTCCAGTTCTACAGCACCGCCTGGTAATGTCACCCATGCCCTTTTTTTAACGCCTATTCCGTGTGTGTGTGCTGATTAAATTGTTTAGCCTACCTGGAATTCAGTGTCCTCTGTCAACACGCTACTCATATGGATACCTATTCACTAAGAAAAGCACCATTTGCTATTTATTATTCATGCTTAATTACAAAATAATCTGATATACTCAGTAATAACTTCAGAACTCTGGGGTTTTTTTTTGGATGAATGATAAGCAAAAGTGGTAAAAACTGAAATTAAGAAAAAGTTGAAAAATGTATAGCTTCAGATCCAGCTTTTGATTTTATTTCTGTGGTAATAAAACTGCACTAGATTTTCCCCTGTAGTGTTGATTGTTGTCTAGGCCTTTAAATTTCTGTCATTAGGAAAATGCAGGAGGCAACGTACTTGTGCATTTATGAGAAATATAAAAAGAAGGGATCCAACTGTGAGTGCACCTCCCACTGAGCCAAAATTTTCTGTGTTCTTTCTTTTCAAATTGGTCTTTTTGCAGCATCAAGGGAAAGTGGCAAAGGAAATGAAAGCAGCTATATTTAATACAGCCTTCACTGAAATCCAAAACCCCAAAACTCTTCTTGCTTAAATTAATGCAGGACAGATAAATAATGCCAACAGAGCAATTAACACAGACAAAACAGCTTGCAATTTAGCTACTGTGTAGCACACTCAGTGTCAGCATTAATTAGTTGGGACAAAATGGCATCTTTGTCATGGGGTAGTAGACCTTAAAATTTTCATATTTATTAAATTCTGTCCTTGCTTGTTAGTGACAGGATTCTCTATGTCAGCGAGTCTATGGATAGCAGGATAGTAAAGGAATTCAAATAAATGATTGATTGGAAAGCTGGAAAATTTAGAACAACACTTGGATGGAAAGCTAGTAAGAACAAGTGCAAGTGAAAAGAAATCTGAGGCTTTCATGAATTTTGGATTGGAGAAAAATTTTCATGCTAGGTCATGGGACATTTTGCAAGATCTAGCTGGACTTCTGCTTCTCAGAGAGACTGCAATTTCCTATAGTGAGTACACACACGCTGTGATGTCATTGGTTTTATGTTTATTTAAAAGACTAGTAAACAAAGATGAACATATCATCCTTCACAAAGTTTGCCAAGGAGAAGTAGGATGTCACAAGGTCCTTTCCTGAAAGACAGCTCATCTGAGGACTAACATCAGTTCAGAGGGACAATTATTAAAAAATGTGGAGAGTTATCAGAATGTGAATTCTTACTACTCGATTAAAATGATTGAGGAAATTATTTGTGATTGAAGGAATCCCTTGAGATTTTACATAATATATTTCTGTAATTCTTCTTGTGCTATTTCCTCTGCCCTTCGCCCCATAAAACTAGGTTTTCCTTATACTTCAGAAGAAAAGTCAAACGTGAGGTGTATGGGAAGAGTAGGACGCAAAGGAACCTGAAAGAGAGGGAGAAAAAGTAGAATTATCATGGCAATATGTTCAACTAACTGTTACATTTTCAATGAGTGGTTTGAGTATAACAACTTAACTCAGGTATCCTGCAACTCGAAGTACTGTTTATCCTAAACTGGCCACAAAACACGTAACCATACTTTTGGCAATACAGTTGCATGTTAAAAAGAATTAGTTCATGCAAAACAATTAGAAATAGAAAGTTAATGCAGCATAGAAACAATTTCAGCTGGTGGATGTCACGCAAGCAATGTACTCATCAACTCATCTTAAAAAAAATATACTGACTTGCCCAGTCGTTTCTAAGCTACATCAAAGTTAGAACTTGTTTTTATGTGGAACTCTGGGAATAACAAAGAAAAGGAGGAAGCTAATGTGCCTTTTCAAGAGTTTCAAAAAACATAACCTCAGATCTTGCTTAACATACTGAACGTATGCTCCAGTTTTGCAAAAGTTTTACAGCATAGTCTTGTAATGTCTGAAGTAACATCTGATTCCTTGCAAAGATGGAATCACAATCTTGTGATATATCCTGAAGTAACAATTCTGTGTCACTTTTCCATTTTAGATCACAAGAAATAAAATGGTTTGATTGTATTTGTCAAATACAATACAATTTATGAATATTATGATTTGTTGTGATCCAAAAAGTTTAACAATCATGAAGACACAGAGTGATAATGCCTTATTGATTAAATTTTGATCCTTATTTAGATATCTCTACACCCCTTTGCCTTTGCCAATGGGCTGTGGGAAATGGTCCATCCTAAGCAGTAACAGCAGCTTGAGTTCTGTTTTTCTGACTTCATCCAAAGCTACTTGTTTTAACTCTTTCAGTAGGAGATTTCCACTTTCTGACCATTAGGACTGCCATATTATGCATTTTTTTCTCTATTTGTATAGCTTTGCTTGTTAAAGCTTTGTTTTATATTTCACTTGGGTGATTTCCTTGTTGCATAAACACTCTCCTGAAATAATTTGATCACACTTTTATTGTCTTTTCCCTGACATGTATGTGAAGCAAGGTTGGCTAATATCACACTTTCAAAAGCTGGATGGTTAAACAAATTACATTTCTGGTGGCCGAAATCTATTGATAGGATCAAGTTCATAACCTCATTAAACCATCTTACTATCCTTTTCCATTCAGTTAATAGGGGAGGAGTAGGAATGTTGGCTGCAGTTTAAGTTTTATGCTGCTCCAGTCCTTTCAGATTTAGTGTCTGCTTTATCCCTCAAGCAGTAGCCAATTCCTAGGGCCTTTCTACTCATCTACAGTGCAATCACTCTGAACACTGAATTCTACATGGAGCAGAATTAAATCATGCTGAAGAAATGGTTAAGTGCATTAGATGTTGTGGTGTATTGGTATCTGACAGAAGCTGCTGTGGCTTCATTTGGTGATGATTAGGTTTTGCCATAGTCTTTCCTATGAATGTGTGGGAACTGTCTGGACCTGTTGTCACCAGCTGCATTTTGATTTGTGTACAAAAGAAGAAGTCCTCATGCTTCCTGCCCTTTTGGAAAAGCCTTCTGCTAGGAAGGTCACGAACATCCCAAACCAGCAGCAAGAAGAGTCAAAAGCCTCAGTGGGAAGGGAGTGGGAGAAGAACACTGATGAAAAGGTGCTGGTTTGTTTGGCTGAGCAGGACTTAATGGACAGCAGGAGTGCAAAGGCTGGGAGCTTCCACACCCGTGGGTGACTACAAAAAAACACATAGACTTCAGCAAAAAATATCCATCAGCAACACATGTACCTCTCCTTATTCATTTGAATTTGATAGAGTGATTAACCACTTAAAGAGCAAGGATTGCAAGCAACATATAGGGCTGAGGGTATCACATATTCAGAGAACTGATCCACCACACAATTAGTACAGCAGGCCTTCTCTAGACAAGAAAAAAAACGAAGAATAAGATATTTACAAAATGAAGTTTCAAAAACTGTTAGGAAGCTTATGCAATCTCTTCCCTTGCTGTGAAGTCTAGGTAATCCCTATTTGTCTGGTGATTTCATAAACACCAGATGCACAGCTCATTTTACACCAAAACTTCCCAAGACAGAGCAAATTACAATCCTAATATCAAAGTTGTAAGATAACATGAAACTACAATGTATTCATGAAGTAATTAAGTTGAAAAGGATCCCTGGAGGCTATCTAGTCAAAGCTTCTGCTCAATGCAGGGTCACCCTTAAAGTTAGATCAAGCTGCTGATGGACCTGTACAACTAAGTTTCAAATAATTCCAAGGATGGGCATTCAGCACACTTGCATTAATAAAAGCTGCAAGAGTATGTATGCAAAACCTCAGCACATTTATGAAAGTGTTCAACCCCAGCTAGTGATTAGGATTTGTAACAAACACACAAGAACCAAATTGTGTTGATTTGCTCTGCTACGGTTTCCATGCACAGCTGCTCAGAGGATAGCAGCAAAAATATTACCTCAGAAAATATATCATAAGAATTATTGTCAATATTGCAGCAAAAGCTTAAAGAACTGCCTGCATGAGAGGATATGGAATATTTATTCATTTCAAGCTGGATATGGATATAGAGCCAGCAACTGAGATATTACTTCTGAAAGAAAATCCACAAACAGAAGAAGGTGAAGAGGTAAAATTCATGTTTGCTAAGGTGACCTAACCTCCAGAAGGGAATATATGAATTAAATTTACTGGTAAATAAGCTGGAACAGATACAATTTTTAATACTCCCAGAAAATAAAATGCCCATTATTAGTTTAAGAACACATAAAATCCTTGCTTTTTCAGGGTGTATTTGCTGGAAAGTGAGCTAAATAAGCAATGAAAAAAATTTTAAACCATCTTTCTTGAATATAAAAACTCTCAATGGAATATGGAAGAATACATGAGAAATATGATACTTTTCTGATGTATTAGAAAGGTCACTTTAAGGTTAAGGCAGAAAGAGCTTAGTAAGTTGCTTCAAATGTAAGTCATAGAGACAGAAGACAAAAAAAAGATATAGTGGTTCTCTTATTGATCTCTGTGGTAGCAAAAGTAGATTGTTTCACTTGAAAGTATACCTGAACCTAAAAAAAAATATTAAAAAAGAAATTAAGCTGCATGTGCTCAGAAATTTGTCAGTAGGATCCAAAAGCCTTTTTTTTTCTCTCCCTCTGCATGGAGGCATCAGAAGGTCTCTCACAGATGCCATTAGGGCAATCAAATATGGTTTAATTCACTGTCGGTACTTCTTTGAGGGTATACATTTTTCTTTAGATGCTGTTTTATAAAGAATAGTACCTGAGATGTACCGCAAGAAGATGCTGGAAGCGCAGACAGCAGACATTAGAATTCTGCTCCAAAAGGCATTGAATGACTGTGGACAATCTCACAAAGTGAAGAAGTTCAAACTACAGCTTTTGCGAGACTGCTTGCTTTGGTTGGGCTGCCTCATATATAGCAGTTAAGAGCAACTAGTTTTGTGCAGATCAGCTACACGGTGAGGTGGATGCATCTGCAACTCCACACCCACAATGTGTGGGGTCAGTCCTCAGCAGGACAATAACTCTGATGGGCTCTTGAGGTGCTGGATTTTTCTGTCTACACATGGACATCTCTGTGTTGCTGTGCAGCGTGTGGAGAGAAAGCCAGAGAGGTTCCAGTTTGGTGGGATTCTTCTAGTGATGGTAAGTATGAGCTGTGTGAAGCAAGATGAGAAATGACTTACATGAAATTCTCATTAAACAATTAGTTAATCCTGCTGTTAGCTTCCCTGGAGTTAGCCTTGTGGAGAAGACACAAAATAAGGTAGGACTCATTTATGAGTATCCTTGAGCTCCACAGTGCAAAAGATTCAGAGCTGGTTGAGGAAGGTGGGAGTTAGGTACCAAACCATCTTACAATGTCTAAAATGTCCCTATATTCTCCAAAAGTGTCAGTGCCTGCCTGTCACAGTGATTTCTGCTTCATTTCTTTGTCAAGTCCTGGCTTAAGTGAGTTAGTTTTAGAGGATATGGACAACAACACTTTAGAGATGTTAGTCTGTGCACTCCTTATGCAGAAGATTTGGAAAGCTAGTGTCTTCAGTTTAAGGGGTTGTTTTTCTTACCATGGTGGTGATTTATCACCCTTACTTACTTGTTCAGCTGCATCCAGTAATGAACATTTAGTTCAGCCACTGTGCAGAGTAGATTACGATTTCTATGTACTCAAAAGACCAAACTTAAATGATGGCTTATTTAAATATGTAAATTATTTAGATGCGTGGTGTTGGACGAGTTGCTATCCAGTTCTGTGAACTTCACTGTTTCATCAGAAAACCTGCAGCTTTGGAGCTGCCAGTCAGATTTCAAAACTAGGATAAATATTTATTTTTTCACAAAGTCTTAAAGAGGAAAAGCCATTTAAACATAGTGCATGTCGCTTCATTTGTCATATGTTATCAGTAGCAGAATAACTTTTGTTGATGTCTACTACTTCAACCTGTCAATAAGTAAGTAGATAAAATAGAATAAAAATATCCTTAATACTTTCAGTGACTCATAATGAAAAATTTATTCACTTATAAAAAAAAAGGAATATTTATGCTCCAGATTTCAGAAGCAGCCAAGTGTTAACACTGGGGCTTTTCACAGTGGAAATATTGAAGTTGGATACACCTATAAAGTCAGTCTGGGATTGATCCACATATTGTGTGACAGTAATGGCTAAAGGTCCTCAATGTCTTCTATATTTCTTTTTGAATGACTTCATGACAACACAGCTACGTATTTGGTGTTCCTGCAGCCTGGGATGAAATAGTAAAAAGAAGCATGTTAGTACTGTTATTTTACACTTTCATTCCTTTGCAATTTTAAGTCCTTAAAAGCATTTCTTCCTGGAAAAGAAACTTGCCTCATCCCTCATCTTGTAATGAAGGATGCATACTGTTAGAAACAAGAATTGCTTTGAATCCCTGCATGTACAGTCAGTACTTAGAGAAAGGTAGAAATGACTGTCATTAACTCTTGCCTCCAGCTTCATATTAATGTATTTTGAAAGCTGTAAATTTTCTGCTTTTGGTAGATGGTTTGTGATGGAATAGGTAAGTCAAGTTTAAAATAAGTTCTTGCTTTGAGTAAGGCAGCCTGTGAGACTACTGAATTGTTGATTAATAACAGGACTCGGAAACACTAGGAAACAAAGAACAGGGAAAAATTGAAAGAAAAAATGCTGGTATCTCACATATCTTTCTTATTTGTGACTGTCATCAGAGCTGGCATATATTTATGAAAAGGCTGAGTGGTTTACCATCAAGGACAGCTCCATCTTAGTCACCTGTGGACATCTTTTATGATATTAATAAACAATAATATTGTCATCCAAATACAGATCTATCTAGCTCAGTATTTTGCCTCCAGTAACAGGAGGTATCAGCGTGTTACAGAAATGTAAAGTTGGCAGTTATTTAATATTTTGAGTATACTGAAAGTCTCTTTTTTACCTCCTTGAGTGAGAAGCTCTTTTGTCCCTTGAATAAAGAGTGAGGAGACACATTCCCAACAAAGCTCAGCATGATGGTACCTCTGGGTATTTTACTTATCAGTACGAATACATTATCATTTGGGAGATCTAGGAGAGATGTTGACATAGCAGAATATAGTGAAAGAAGTTGACCATAGGCTAATTGTGCTTTGCCTGGGGAAAGTGTTCCTTATCTGCCTTTCAGTATTAGACAATGCCTTTTTCTCTTATATTAGAAGACAGGACAACAGTAACACGAGGACTCATTTTGGATGTGTAAGAAAGAAATCTGAATAGTAATCAGTGGGAAGCATCAGAACGGCTCATAATCAACAAATAAGCCCTGCTGCTGTGAACCTCAGGCTCAAGCTCATGCTCAGGGACTTTTTCATGAAGCATTGGGGTATTCAAGAGAAAAAACAATGATGTTTTGTGAGTGGGAGTGGAAAGCAGAAGCGACAGTTAAGCCATTGGCGACAACACATAAGGCTTTTTGGCTTCATGATTTGTATGCTGGCCCTACCACCATTCTGGGCTTTCTAATGTTCCCTTAGTTTTCTTTTGCATAAATGCTGACTTTTACAGAATGTTACTGAGAAAGACCAAGAACTGTGTGAAAAAGACAGCATGCAGCAAGAATGTCATCACTGAAATCCTGGGGGAATGTAATAATTCAGGCTATAAATCAGGCCAATGACTTCTAGGACTACACTAATGTTTTTGCTTGGATCTGAATACCAATGTGCCTGAAACTGCTTTTTTTTCCTCTGTTTTAGTCATGATCACTACTCTGAAAAGGTCTTTAAGAAATTATTTCTGTGCATTGTCCATGTTCAGAACCTGGCTATGAAATACAACCACACACTGGATGGGTGGAATAGTCCAGTGTATTCCAGTACTCCCATGAGAAGTGGGATTCGAATCTGGTGAGAAATGAGTCAAAACATGGCCTGATTAGTCCAGTTAGCCTGCATGGTCTCAGGCATGAGGACTATTCTCTATAACGCTGTTATAAGACAGATCTTTATTTCTGATCCACACATATACAACATAAAGGATGATTGAGTTTATTTCTGAAGTTACTTCCTGAAAACCTCTTTGTAATGGGCAGATTATAACTTCCAGTTCCTACCTATCAGGAAGACATCGAGGCTGCACTGAGACTCATCTGGGTGGCTTTCACAGCCTCTCAGGTCCAAGCACCTGCTTCCAAAACATTTAATTACACAAAAACAACTGACCCAATTTCTGGCAATCCCCAGCTGTGGGAAGGCACTGAAAAGATGTATAACAATTGAAAAATATTGAGAAAGCAATTCCTGTCACAAAATGGTCTCAAATACAGCAAAAAGAGCCAGGGCAGCAATTATAATTGCTATACAACATTCTCTAGGGATACTCTTTGGATCTTGCCAAACTAACCTGATCACCTTCTATGACAAAATCACTCGATTACTGGATGGGGGAAAGGCTGTGGATGTAGTCTTCCTGGACTTCAGTAAAGCCTTTGACACAGTTTCTCACAGCATTCTGCTTCAGAAACTGTCTGCCTCTGGCCTGGACAGGCGCACACTCTCCTGGGTTGAAAACTGGTTGGATGACCGGGCCCAGAGAGTGGTGTTCAATGGAGTTAACTCCAGCTGGAGGCCAGTCACAAGTGGGGTTCCTCAGGGCTCAGTACTGGGTCCAGCTCTGTTCAATGTCTTTATCAATGACCTGGATGAAGGCATTGAGTGCACCCTCAACAAGTTTGCAGATGACACTAAGCTGGGAGGAAGTGTCGATCTGCTGGAGGGTAGGGAGGCTCTGCAAAGGGATCTGAACAGGCTGGACTGCTGGGCCGAGACCAATCGGATGAGGTTTAACAAGGCCAAGTGCCGTGTCCTGCAATTGGGGCACAACAACCCTATGCAGCGCTACAGACTGGGGGAGGAATGGCTGGAGAGCTGCACGGAAGAGAAGGACCTGGGGGTGCTGGTTGACAGCCGACTGAACATGAGCCAGCAGTGTGCCCAGGTGGCCAAGAAGGCCAACGGCATCTTGGCTTGTATCAGAAATGGGGTCACCAGCAGGTCCAGGGAGGTGATTCTCCCTCTGTACTCAGCACTGGTGAGACCGCACCTTGAATACTGTATTCAATTCTGGACGCCTCACCACAAGAAGGATGTTGAGGCTCTGGAGCGTGTCCAGAGAAGAGCAACAAAGCTGGTGAGGGGGCAGTTGAGGGTGGGTGGGATTTGAAAACCACCAAACTAATTTCAAATTTAATGGCTGTGATGCTCATTAGCTGAATACAGGAAAAAGAAAAAGACCTTGAATAAAAATGATCTACTTTAAAAAGCGTGTAATATTCTTTAATTATAGGGGAACAAAAATGGAGATAAAATGGTGGTCAGCTAGAAGTTGGGCAATTTTTAGCATCTGGAAGGGAGACTGAAACAGAAAAGGTGACAAAACCATAAGTCAGAGCCTCAAAGCAAATATTTTTGTCTCAAACTGCATATTGCAAACATCCTCAAATTGCTAAATATCTTCCTCCTGTCAGTCTGCTTCTGGTCTTGCTGTGCCAAACTTGCACCAAACCCACTATTTACCTATATCTCCACCAAGCTTTTCTGTGAGTTCTCTCAGGCCTATGGTGTTCTTAAAGGCAGCATGGGTAGGTAAGCAGATAAGGTGTTATGTCAAAGGCTACATGAAACTTTTTCAGACCTTATTGGTGCTTTTTGAGACTGAGATGGGGTTTAAGAAGATACTGCCCTAGAGAAGCAGGCCATGCAGCATTGCCTTCAGAGGAAACCTTAGAATCATAGAATCACTAGGTTGGAAAGGACACACTGGATCATTGAGTCCAACTCTGAAGATGATATCCCGCTGTTGTTAGTCCAGAAGGAGCAATTCATCAAAGTCAGCTTGATGGAAATCTGTGAGTTTTTCTGTGCATCCCTTTCTGCCTCAGGCTGGAAGAGCACTGGGTCCATGTGGCAGGGATGGAGCAGATGTTTTCTTTGATGGTTCTGCTCATCCATAGCACACGCAGAGAGATGTGTGTGTGTGCGCATGTGAAGACACCAGGACTACAGCATTGCTGAGGGGAAGGTGAGCCCAACTAGCATAAACATGAGAAACACAAATGGTCTTTACTTGCTGTTTAGTTGGGATCAGATTTTGCTAGCAGATCTCACATCCACATGTGCACATATATGCATAATCACAAGGGTCTCTGTTAGCACGTCCAACCCTATGGTGTTCCCAGTAGCTGCCTCTCAGACCCTTGGGTTGCCCAGTAGCTGGCTCAGACCTATGGTGCCTCCATTAGCCAACTCTCAGACTCTAGTGTGTGCCCAAGACTCATCTACTTACCAACTACTCCCTCTTGAATCTCCCTGCATAGATTTGCATTGACTGGTTAGCACTTTCATGCAGGGTTAATATTTAGAATGGAGTGTAACAACAGCAGACTCCAGTGGTCAGATGAAGGACTTGTTCACTTTTATCTGCCCTGCTTTCCCTTTTCCATTATTGGTCCTCCCCAGTCTCCCCTCATGGATGCCTTTCCCCATAATATACCATAACAAGTTTGTTCTTACCCTTAAAACCCATGGTAACCTTGTTCCCACTTTCTTCTCTGTTACAAAGTTCTGCTTGAAGCTCCTCAAGGCTTTGAGTGGTTCCTGCCATGTCCCATCAATAATCATTGTGAGAGCTCAGGTATTTGGCATAGTCTCTGTTTAAACCTGCTCCTTTGGGGTTGCTTCTATCTGGGTTTTTAATTTACTTCTTCTCTTCCACTCCCTTGTTTCAGTCTTTGATGTTCAACATAACCTGGTATTTGCACAAGCCAAATATCCTCTCAGCCCTCACAAGGGTATTTTATAGTCTTCTTTAACAGACATTCAGAGGACCTTGCTGGAGCTGGAGTGGGACAGGAAGAGGCTGTGTTTAATTTTACTCTTGTGTGAATTTTGGTCTAAAGATATATAGTCTCTCTATGGCAGTCCAGCAATTTTAAATATCAAGAAATCAAGTTAATGGAGGGAAAGAAAACCAAATATAAGCTTTGTTTTAAGGATCATTAAATTAGAAATCATTGAATGACTTGAAATAAGATTAAAATGTGAGTTTTCTAGTCTATTTTTAAACTGTTCTACTATTATGGTTTTTTTATTATATAGAAGTTAAGCTAGTCATTTTTAAAATCATCTAAATGCACCTTTTTCACCTTCTGTTCTCAGATTTGGCAGTGAAAAATTGTTCTGATTGTGGTTTCTTGAAGTGTAATTACTTTGTCAAAGGAAAATATAATTAGAGCTGATATTTAAAATGCACTGTAATTGTATTTAAGCCATTTGATAACTTGGTCACGTACTGGATGTTTTGTTAATTTAGCAACAGCTAACAATACCGAAGTTGGAAAATCGTCTGATAGTTTCTCTTTCCCATTTTAAAGAAAACATAATTTGCTCTAGCCATCCGTCTATTCACAGAGAGGAGCTGCGGACACCCACTTTCTGTGAGCAGCTTAATTTACTGCACAACGAATTGTCCACAGATGTAATACTCCCGTTGATATGCTGACTGGATCAGGTTTTGTTTAAACAATGATTTGAACTTAGTATTTGACCATTCTAAAGAGAGAAGTGAAATATGAAGAAGCGATTGGGGGCTGGGAGATGAGTTTTTGTTCCAACTTCGACACTCGAGCAAACTGATGCTTTTCAGCTTTACCTTTCTGTGACACAAGGTTGTTCAGTGCATACCAGCTTCTCTGGGTGGTAGCAAGAATGCAGCAGATGATAGCTTTGGAACTGAAAATAGCTATTATATTAGGATTTTTTTCTGTTTGGAATGGACTCTTGATAATGCAAAATAAGGAATTCCCATGACTTATCTCTAAGATGTCAAAATACTCTAAGCAGAACTTGCCATCCTCTGCTAATAATGGACCACATCCATCATTCATAACAGGTTTACACAGATCCGTTAAATCTTCCTAACTTGGTGAGAAGCTACCTTCTTCCGCAAAGTCAGTGACGTATCCTTTGCAGTGACAACAGCCATGAGGTAAGGAGCTAGTAGACACTAATGTGCAACTGCATCCACAGCAATAAACACATAGGGGTCTTGCTTGTTTCATCTGGGAAATCCAGATCTCTGCATCATTTAATGTCTGCACAGTGACCAGAGACATTCCAGATGTATCAGATATAAGGAATGACAGTGGCACACACCAGATGGATTGAACTAAGCTCTTGGTTGTGGGAACTATGCATGGGCAGTACCAGACTATTTGGCTGCAGTTCCAGCTAGCATACAAATAGCACAACAACAGTGCACTGGAAAATGCCGATGGAGGGGGAGGACCAGATGTAGTACACATTACTGAATCTGAGGTGACTGTTCAGAAGCAGAAACTGCATTTTTCACCTCAATAACAGAAAGCAGCCAATCCAGAGAGAGCTGCTGTACTCGCAATCATGAACAAAACCAGAATGGGTTTTGGGAGGGGAATAAACAGAAGATCCCGAAGCAGTGGTGATGGGCGGTGAGGGCAGAGGATGGATGCATTTGTTCCTGGTCTTCATGTAGAAGGAATTACTGCACAATGCAATGCAGAGATGCACACATCTGCAGTGCTTTGTAAGGATGGTGTTTAATGCAGCATGGAGCATCCCTTGGACGCTATTTTTTGTGAAAGTATCAAGGGAAGAGGTCCTCATGAGGGAGATCACAGCAGAGGGACATTTGTGGGTGTAGGCGTGTCACCAAAAGAAAGGGACTAGCAGATAGCACTGCTTCATGCACAGAACTAGTATCAATTAGTCTTCTTAGCTTGAAGTATTTTCTTGAAGAAAGAGAAAAAATCTATTCACTCAATTTTTCTAAAAGCTCTGTTAAAAATTCTTGTGGAGTGTATGCGAATCAGTGGCAGAAGATATCTTATGTGGATCTCATTGCCCAAGAAGGAACTTTGCTTTTGGCATGTGTCCTTCCATTCAGCCTGCAGACAGGGAGCTCCCACAGCAACATTCAAGAGCCAATACTATAGTATATATACGTATTATATATATTTTAATAACTGGTGGAACTGAGTTGTGGACAGAGGTATTTATTTGTCAACTTTTTTTTTTTTTATCAGAAGTTCCAGGTGTCTTTTTGTATTAACATATTTTTGAGGAGAATAGCCATTACGTGACCCCCTCAAGACAGTCTTCTTGCCACTCTGTAGTATTTTGCTCTTGGAATTTTTTCAAAAGACTTTTCATGGTCGCCATTAAAGTAGTCTTTGATTTGTTAAAGTCTCAGGGCATTTCAGCCCGTTATCACTCAGTCTAGTTTTCATTTCAGGCAGCCAAAGAAAATTTAGTAACACTACAAATGTGTTTACTTTTTTTCTCACACTGTTTTGGTCACACAGCCTCTTTGCCTTGAACGATGTTAAATATCAGCAGTGGAAGACCTGAATACAAGATATAGGAAAAAAAATCCCGGTGAGCAGAGGGAGAGAGGAGAATCTAACCTTAATGTACTGAAGTATGAGGGACAGCAAATTAATGATTCTGATGTATCAACGGGAAAAACTGCCTCACATCAGAGGACTTTTCCCATAAATGTCAGGAGGTGCTTCGCTCTGCATCTTATTGTCAGTTCAAACTGCCTGCTGATCCTTGGGGAAGTTTAAAAGTGGACTGCAGCCCAGGAAGTTTATGATATTTTCCTGCACAGATTGGAGTTGTGGTTATTTCATCCCTCCATCTCTATTCTTTTGCTTTTTTGTCCTTTGTTCTTTTGTTCACCACTTTTGCTCTCATCCAAATCCTTCCTTCCCATTTATGTGCCTCATTTCCATCTTTTCAGATCTCTTCCTGATGTGTGATGAGCTGTTTGCTTTTAACCAATGATAGGTCCCTCAGCAAGACCTCTCAGGTTCCCAAAGCCCACTGGGATGAGACAGTTGCCTCTGATCTCTGGTAAAATCTGTTTCTCTCCTCTTATCAAACAAGAAGAAAGGAGGCAGAGAAGGGTCTCATGGGCTGTTGGGCATTTGTGCTGCTCTGGTCTCTAAACAGCCACTCCTATTTGGAAAAACATTTATACAAAAATGATGTGGGCACCTCTCTGTTCCCATAGCTCCCGTATCTATTGCTTTAACTAGGTTTGCTGTGCTTTTTTACTGAACAGGAGAGGTTACAAGATCAGGTTCCAATACATTTCAAGAAATGAAGTTTCAGTTAGAACAGAAAACCCCTATAAATAACCAGAGAAAAGGAAAAAAACATAAGATCCACAACTGCAGTGGTTTTGGCATTTTATAACACTCAGAGAACAGGGACAGAGGCATTGAGGAAAGGTGAGAACAAAACTCACAACAGCAGACAAGGCAAGCTAGTATCAGCATAGGCTTTGTGCACCAGTATCATCAGGACATCTTTGTCCTCCAGTTTCTAAAAACAAATGTTCATAATTAAAAAGTAATTAAAAATAAATATTTAAATTTTATTTTATTTTTTCTTTTGCAGTATCAATATATTTAACATCTTAAGCAAATTTCTGACTAAGAATTTGAGAAGGCTTTCTGGATTATTTGAATCTCTTACTTGAATTTCTGTTCCCTGGTGGAACCTGAAGAGTACTTCACATACAAGGTAAGTGATAGCCATCATGGAGCTGACCTTTGTTTTTTCTCTTCTCTTCTCTCTGGTTGATAGTTACAAAGCTATACATGGATATAGGTTGTACAAAACAGAATCAATTCTTAGAGCACTGCATTGCATAGCTATTTTTCACACCTTGAGGTTTGTCTGCCATGCACAAGATAACTGTAACACAGAACACTGCACACAGGTTTACCAGCCTCTCAACTGGTACCTTGAAGTTCCTGTGATGGTGGGAACAGCTATCATCCATGTCCAAGTAACATGTTCCATGGACGGGTTTAGGTTAGGATAATAGGATTTTTCATAAGAAATTATGGTATATTTTTAATAAAAGGTGTAACAAGTCAGTGGTATTATTTTAGTAATAATTAATGTCTTGAATCATACAGAAGGAACTGCAATGATGCAAGCTGCTTTTCATACATGATCTGCAAATGTCAACTTTTCTTTATGACAGTGGAAATTTAAAGTGTTGAAATTTGTATAAAATGGCTTTATTTTATTTCCTTTTTAGAAAAAGGTTATTCTGGCTTTCTTAAATAACTTACAGTGTTTTAATGATCTCTTGTGATTATAATGAGCAATTTCAAAACTATTACTATATATGATGATTGCGAAGTGGAGAAAATAAGATAATCCTTTTTTTCAAGTGATGTTATAAATTCTCAATCCATTGTAATGGGGCATGGAAGAATGTTACTTTATCAGGTTTTTTTCTGTGATATTTAGAATGATTTCAAAATATGCGAAGGCCCAGAGAATTTGCAACAGATTTTCTATGTATCCAGACTTCAATATGGACTTTAGTAAACACTTTTTACAGAATAAAGATGAGCTAAGTGCAACTTTTCTACCAAGGGTAACTTAAACCAAGTGATTTAATGCTGCATCCTGTTTTTCTACTCAACTATTCTTCCCTCTTTACCTTCTTTATCTTTCTCTTCTCTCACACGCGCTTCTTTTCTCCTTTTCTAGCATGAAGTTCCCCTTACTTACGTTTTCTGTAGCTCCATTCTACTATCTCATTTCTTTTTCATGAAAGGAAAGATTTCTTCCTTTCATTCAGTTTTTAGACCCTTTCTTTTTTTAGATACAGTTTTTTTAGCCCCATAAACCCAGAATGTTAAAAGGTGCTTTTACTGCAAACTTTCTGCCATTTTTTCCAGTTTTGAGCGAGGTGACTGCCCTGTAGTTCCCTGATCTTCTTTCTTTCACTTCCTAAAAGGTGTGATGTTTGCCATATTTCCAACCTTTTTTTCCAGCCATGGTGGATGGTGTCCCTGCTTATGCCTCCCAAATTGTATGACTAAATTGATAGACCACTAGCGGAAATATTTCTGGATCACCTATCTATTCATATGCAGGGTTGCCTGGCTGAGTGCAGTCAGACTTATGTTAGAACTGTAAGAGATTAAAAAAAAAAAAAAAAAAAAGTGATGCAACAATGAATTCCCTGTCTATAAATTGGGGAGAAAATATTTTTCTTAACTAATTAAGATTAATTTAAATTCCTGGTGCTTACACACAGGACTTGTGAAGGGTGTTTGAAAACATTGCTCCCGCCCAAAAAAGCTAAAAATCCTCTTCTTGTCAGCCCAGACAAGAAGGCTGTTGTTTCTTCTAAGTAACATGTGTTACCTCACTAGAACTGTGCAGAAGAAGAAACAAGATAGGTTGTTTTTTGGGAACAAAACAAGAGAAGTAGCCAAGCAGGTTGTCATTTGAGAATAAAACAAAGTAGTTATAATACTTAGATATATGCTTAAAAACTGTGAATAATTTTGAAATATGTCATTAAAAGGATGCATTTTAACTATTCTAAATTTTTATTCAGTTGGACAATATTATCTATGTGAGGGTGGAATGGAATTTGAAAATTAACCAGGAGATCTTTCTAGAATATTGGAAGAATGTAAGTCTGTTCTTGTTGCAAAAATATTGGGAAGCAATTATGATTTGCTTCCAGATTTCAGTATAGGACAGAAAGCAGATAAAAGATTTACTAGAGAAGTCCCATTTCTGTGAGTGTATACGTAACTACATGTGCAGATGGAGAAATGATTACCAGAAAACAGCAGGGGAAGAGAAATTATGTGCTGAGAGCCAGCATGCGAAAGTCTCCCAAGAAGCGGTAAATGGTCCTATGAAATCCACCAGAAGGGTATACACTCTGAATCAGCCAATGCCACACAGGTCCGCAACCAACCAACATCAACTGGGCACTGGGTGGCTCAAGTCATGTCCAGGAAACAATGGCTGCTGTCTGCTGACAAAGGCTACGGACTTATACATGCATCAGAAGAATCCAGGGACTGCCATGAGGGACTTTCCCAATGCTACCTAGAAGCCAGTGGTGTGCCAGTGTCCACTAGTTGTCTATTTCTGGGTGAACATTTGGAGTTGTCATTCCCACTGTTCCTCCCACTGCATGACTATGAGTGAGTACCTTTGGGAACTGTGTGGGAGAACCAGTGATTCACTGTCCGAATAGTTACCACTATTAACAACAGCTTTATAGCAACTCAATTGACAAAAGATGTTCTAAAAAAATCTAGTTTTGATCTATGTCTTCCTCAGTGCTGTCTCTGTTAAGGGGACATGATTTACAACATATTCACAGTGACACAGTAGAGTAAACCATGTGATGATTTCTGATAACTGTATGTTTGAAAACTTATTTGATTATTTTATGATTATAAAAATTGTCCACAGCTGTTTCAGGAAGTGTTTCTCCTGGAGTTATTGCTAGAATGTGAGGAAAATCCTAGAACTTTGTTAAGTTGTTAATAAGCTGTTTAACTATAATGAAGAATTTTAACTAGGATTAAGGAACCTTTTACATTTCAGATTTTTACATTGTTAGTCAGGCTGCAAATATAGAAAAATGGTTAGTGAGAATGAAAGAGAAGATGATTTATTGTTTTTCTACAAGATGTCCACGTTAGTAGGCAGTTCAGTGCAATACAGTCAGTTTTGTAGGAAGAAATCGTGCAGAGGACACAGATGTTCTGGTATATGCATTTGTAGTCTCTACTGGTCCTGTGGACTAATTACCCATCAGCAGTTGGAGCACATCAGATGAGCTTGTAAAGTTCAGCTTTTCATTTAGGCTTACACAAAGAAATGGAGTTTGTGTGCTCTCAGGTAACTCTGAGATGTAAGCCAAAATGCGGTAAATAGGAATGACAGGAGATTTGTTTTAGGTGTGTGCTCCTGCTTCAGGCTATCACATTAATGTAGACATGCACAATACTAATTAAGATGTAATGGATCAAACAGACTGAAGCAACAGGGAATATGTAATTGATATAGTAATTCCTTGTATATTATGCCAGCTCTTTTTATTATTTTTTAATCAATTTACAACACTATGCATTTCTAGTACATTATTAATTACATAAGACTGAACACAACAGGGAAATATCATCCACCTGTATTTTGCAAGATCTTCAGTCAGATTTTCTTTTACTTTTAAGAACTGTATATCAGTTCTTTTATAACCTCTTCTCAAAATATCTTCTATGGCTCTTAAAAAATCGCAGTACTTAAAAGCAAAAGGTCCAGAGAAAAACCAAAATGATCTTAAGTGTCTTCTGAACACCAGTCATCTTAATTGAAGTGGATCACATTAACTTCAAAATTAATTGGATGCTTTAAGACTGCAAGTACTGTAATTTTTCTAGGACTCCATGATTTCTTCTCTCCTCCCTTTCTTTCTCCCTTCCGCTGTAGTTTGTTTGAGCCATGCAGTTATTTGGATCTTCTGGAAAATTCCCCATAGGCTGCATTTACTTTCCAGACGGAGCATAGTATGGGGCTGTTACTGAATGAGTTATTTGTACTTTTATGTTTTCTTTTTCAGAATTCCAAGGCTGCAGCTTTTGATGGTATTTTCTGTATTATCTTTGCCATGCAGTTGACTGAGCCATACTGAGTACCAAAAGAACATGACTCTCCATGTGAGATTTGGGACTGTACATTTGAACTGGGAGTATTCACTTGGGTAAACTTCAATGAACCCATGGAAAAAAACAAATCTGAAGCTTCCATTTGATAGGAATACATTAGTCCTTTCAAAGTTTTTAATTCTGTACTCGTATAAATGAATGTAAAGGAAGCAACGTGTGTAAGGAATGTAATTAATTTAAGGGAAGGAAAGTGGTGATGTGTTAAATGCTACAGATGTTTTTACCAGGGAGATGTCAGCTTTTATGGCTTTCCAGTCTTGCTTAGCAAGGAGCAGGTAGCATATTCATTTCTGGAGCATTCCTCATGTGCCAGCTGCAGCAGAGCAGCCCATGGGACTACATGCATTCAGGGCAGCTGCAGAGAAGATGCAGTGCTGGGCAGCAGTCAGGGACTGCTTCATGGCTCGACCCTTTCAATTTTCTTTCAATATTAGAAAATGGGTTTTAAATTTGTTAGACACCACTGAGCTGTAGAAAGTTGTCAGCACAACAGGAGCCCTGTTAAACATGTCCAGATGAGCTCTCATGCCTATACAATTTGCCACGCTCTCTTAAATTTCTGGTCTTGTAATTAAAAATAAAATAAGATCTGGTACTTTGATCCCGGTTCATCCTAATATATGTATGTTCACCTCTGTGCTCAACCACAATGCCAGGCAGTCTGTTACCAAACAACCACAATGAATGTCTGTAAATTAGATTCACTACGCAATCTCCAGGGAAGACAACAATTGTCAGCTCTCTGTCAGCTAAATAAAAGTAATGAAATGTAAGTTACAAACAGCAGCAAAATTGTGTGAGTCATTCTATTTATAAATGTAATTACATCTAAAGGTCCAAGTGTCTCGAAATTAAATGAAGATTGGTTCTGTCAGGTACTTAACAAGGTTTTCTTGGAAAGAGTCCTCTTAGAGAAAGCACTGCAGAAAGCATCTGTGTCGGTAAAGCATAAACAGCTTGACACTGTATGCCAAAATTCAAGTGAGAGAACGTTGCAATGCACTTCTGCACATTGCTTCAACAAGCAGAGCTATGTGACCAAGATGGAAAACGACTGTCATATGAAGCTGTGCTTCCCTCCCTGTGTTTCTGATAATGAGCATTAACTGAAAGTTGAGAAAAGGAGGTGGTAAATGCTGAGGACAGGCAGGCTCTCCTCTCTTCTTTCTTTGAATCTCTCAGAAGGCCTTGAGGCCCTGGAAGCTTGATAGTGGGACACATTGCATATTAATAATACATAAAGCACAATTAGCAGACGTGGTGCTTTGCAGGCCTGTAACTCACACTTGGCTCCAAATTTCAGCACAGCACTATGAGGGGATAGGAAAGGACTACATCGTAAATACAAAATAACTTATTGATGCATTATTGAATGATTTATTTCACAAGTCTTGTCAGTACAGATTTGAAAGCAAGAAAAAAAAGGTTCTGTGAAATATTCATCCAAATAAAGTAATAGGATTTTGAGGATAGAAAAATAGCTACAAAGGAGTTGGGCATCGTTTTCATTGAATGATTATAATTTTTCAAAGTAAAAGCTTGTAGGGTAGAGATTGTGTATTGAAGGAGAGAAAACATCAATGGCTGTAACATCAAATATGAAAACAATATAAAATGACCTTTCCTCATGAAAGAGTTATATTACATAACCCACGTTATGAGACTGGAACCCAAAGCCTCCTGGAAGTCTTGAGATATATTATAATAGTGAGCATCAGTAGGCTGATAGATGACATTTTGTGTGTCTGTTATAGTATAGTGATTTTACTAACATCCAGAGTGCTTCAAAGCCCTGCTAGTTGGCACTGTAATTCATGGTCCATCTTAAATATTCACTTATGGAACTCAAGTATTGGGTGTTCATGTTCATATAACATGAATTTTTAATGCTTTTCAAATAGCTGAAAGTGAGCTCATGTGGTACTTTATTATGGCAATTTATATAATAGATATAATAGCTATGTGGTGGAGCATGCTTTTAATGTCCATTATTGTACTTAGGAGTTTATGTGTTACATTACAGATGTAATTTGTCAGCTGTAGCATACTGTTGCTATAAGAAGTTACAGTAGGAATTTCAAGCCCATGCTTACCTATCATAGGGCTTAGATTTTGTCTGTTGAAAAGATAATTAAGCAAATTCATTAGTAAAAAGTAACACAGTGACAGGTTTTTGTATGAACATTTCTGTTGTTCTGTTAACTAAATTCGATTTTTGCTAAGAAAACATCTGCTTAAATGTCTGTTTGAAATGTGGATTACTCCAGTAAGAGAAAAATATGTGTTTCTTTTCAGCAACAAAATAAAATCTGTCATTATTTGTGCATGCTGGCAGGATATCTGTGAGAGGTCATTTGTGTGTTCATCATTATCTTAGCTTGTAGAGATTTTTGAGCCAAAATCTCATTTCTTTGAATGGAATAATCTGCCCAGTGACCTCCAGATTTTTATAACTATGGATTTTCTTTCTGATCATAAGTAGCATCATATTTGAAAAGTTGCAGTGTCTTTGAAAGGCTGACTGTAGTTCAGTAAGTCCGTTCACATGGCAGGGTGCTGTGACCTTGATTGGATGGAGATGGTAAAAATCAAAAACATAGCTCCCAAATAATACTCATAAATCCTCTCACAGAATTTTAGGACTTGATGATGTTTCAGAATGTTGTGTTTCTTTATGGGATCTCCTGACTTCAGTGGAAATTTTTATTTATTACCTGAACTGAATATGGGTGGTCTACTTGTGAAAAAAATAACAACCAAAGCCTCAGGAAACAGTCAACGTGGATTTGGTATGGATTTTAAGTAAGGGTGCAGCAAATGTGCTGTCAAGAATTTTCAAATGTATCTCTTAGAACTAAGTTTTGCCCTCTCAGTCAGGGACTGCTCTTTCAGTTTTGGATACAACAAAAGCAGTAAGCACTTTGAACTGTGCCTACCACAGTTAATTTTACGTTTTGTGAACCCCAGTGGTTTTGATGGTGAAGTATTAAATCTTCCTACTTTTGTGGCTCACACAAGTGCCTTGGAACGGTCCACAGAGACAACTTACCTATGTTTTCACAAATTGTTAAACCTGATTTCTGATCTGCTTTTTTAGGGAGTATGAAATACTGTTTATGCTAATCTGTTGTGAGTCTGCATTACACCCTGGGTGCTCTTATTTTCATATGTTTTAATTCAATTCACTTGTGCCTTGCTGGGTTAATGCAAGTTGTATTTATAATTCTGTACGAAAAAGATAAACATCAGGATAGCGCAGAATTGCTGTTGTAGAATTAGTAAAGTTCCTGACTCTTAGCATTATTTTGACAATGATAAACACTGCATCAGGGCAAACATTTATGTAGATTTTTTTGCTTAATATCTAGAAAATGTTTATTTTCTCATCTAGCAGCCTTCCTACCGCCTGACCTACTCCTTCTGAGAAATGATGTGAAGATGAATCACTGCTTACAATGGGGGTCTGCAGCAGGAAGTTTACATTAGAAACAATCTTAGGAATGTCGGAAAGACATCTGTCAATCTAAGATCAATACCTGAAGGGCTCTCAAGTTCTAAATTAAATCAGGACCTGCCTTTAGCACACTTTAAGCCCACCGTTATCTTGTATCTGGCAGGCTGAGTGGCAACACAGGGAGGATCAAGATCTTGAAGGCATAGTTCTTTAATTTCTGCCCCTTAACATTTTAGGCAGTGTGATGGATGTGCTTGACCCCCGTCCTTAACCAAACCAGCAGCAGTTTTGTTCAGGCTCCAGAGAAGGCAAAAGCCTGTGCCACAGACAGGCCAAAACCTCCTCCAGGAAGTCCATGAGGAGCAGAGTGACACAATGAACATCAATAAACTGTGAGTATAACGAGCCTTGTAAACACATCTCCTATTGTATGCAATTTGACTGTGAGCCAACCACTTTTATCCAATAAATATGACAGCCTAAGTGAGCCTTCTTTGAGCTCTTCTTGCTGTGCAGCGTGGCTGCATGATGATGATTTCCCCTCGTGCTGGGCTGCCTCTCAAGTGTGCTCCATGAAGCAATGAGATCTTTGACCAATGACAGATCACTAGTAAGACTCATTTGAATCCTCCCTGGATGGCAGCTGGCAACTTTCCTTTTCAGCAGGGATTAGATTTTTAGCCTAAATAAGCAATATTTTAAATAGAATAAACCACTTAGACTCATAATACTGTGTGATTTAGTATGCTGTTTGCTCAGCTTTCTTAGCATCACTACCCAGACTTGCTTCAAAGCTGTAAATTTCCGCTTAAAACTTTCCCAACATATACAACCTACTTAGTCAAAACAGAACCTCCAGAGTCAGCAAAAATCAGAACATGCAGAGACTTGAAGAATGCAGACCATCAGCAACAACTGCAATTAAGACAAGATAACAACCTGTCTGAAAGACAGTGAAGGAATCCAGAAGGAATCCAGAACATCCCAGACCCAAATATTACTACTGGACTGAACCGTTGTGTGAGGGACAGATAAATGGTCTGTAAGGGTATAATTATCTGGCGATTTCTCTGTTCTTGTCAGCCCCCTCTCTAGAGATGACCGTATTACTGTACTACTCTATTTAATTTATGAAATCCAGTACCTGAAAGTCTGCTTCATAAAACCTCAAGTTTGAACTTTAGAGCAAATGAAAGACACCCAAATGGAAGGTGAGTGAGTTGGGGATAGGCATGATGAAACTTTGAAATCTTAGCTAAGTGACATAGAGGATTGGGTGTGCACATACAGTCTTTATCTATGAACACGTATAATCCTTACCCTCTGTATCTCTTAGCCATAAAATGTCAACCAAGTCTGGGACTAGGATTGGATCCAGTCACACCTGGGCTCCTCTCTGAGAAGGATTTTAGAAAGCAACGAGATCTGATCCGAACTTTGTGACTTGACAGGAGATTATCCCTCACCTTTTGGCATCCTCAGTTCCTGTGTAAAACACTCCATATCAATTCTAACTTGATTCTCTCTCTGTATGTTTCCTTCATGTAGCAAGTAATAGGGTGACCTTGCCATCAAACTCTGTAAAGTTGCACTTTTATCTAAATATTGATCTTATCTAAAAACTCATTCATGACAGGCAAGTAGATATTCGCAACACTTGGAAGCCCCAGCAAAGCCAAGTTGTTACTGATTTGGACAGCAACGTTTCACAATTACTGATGTTGAAAGCTTCACACACACAGTAACAAGTGCATACCCACATATCTCAGGGAAGAGCTGAAGTTTAGTAGTTGATTTTACAGTTAACAGCCTCCTCTGTACTTTCTAAAGCCTGTGGTCTCCTGCAAATGAGATATCTAGATATTTTTCGTGAAGTAATTGTCTTGTTTTGACAAATGCATTATATTCTTCCACGCCTCTAGGTAGTCTTCTCTCTAAACTTATTGACAAATATATACCCCTTAAAGTGGACACTAGATCGGAACAAACTCAGATACAAAGATAAAAAGAAAACCCACAAGAATTCTAAAATCAGTTGTTTTTCATACTTTTTCATCTCTTCCTGAGACTTTATGTCATTTTCTCCTAAAACTTTTATCTTTTAGGGTAGTTTAGCTGTTCTTCTGCCCTGGAAATGCTCAAGGTACACATTATCAAGGGTATCAGCGCTTTCAAATGACAAGTACATGGCATCCATCAATGACGAATTTAGGAAAATAACTAATAAGAAGAAATAAAGCTGGGGCTTAGCAGGTGTTAGAGAGCTGGAGAATAGCTGCATGTGCTTTTAGATATCTATCAGTTCCTGGCTGATTTCATTGCCTAGACCTATACATTGTGACACATAGCTATTAGATTAATTTTTATTTTAGTGCTGTTAAAGTTTCTATGCATTTTCCAGTTCAATAATTTTAGGTAGCCTAACACTGCCAAGAAATAATGACTTTTTTAATTTATGCATCTAGCCAAAGATTAGCTTAATATCTATACATTTTTTTTGTAGATATATATAAACCTTGGCATTGAAAAGCATGTATGGCACATCTATGATGCTCTCGATGGTCTTAGGGATAGCCATATTTGCTGGGCTTTGGGTTAAGGGATTTCTTTGTGCCTGCTGTCAGGTCATACAGTCAAGGAGAAGAGAATACATGTGCACACACACATGCACATAGACACACACACTATCACAGAATCATAGAAATGTTTACTTTGGGAAAGACCTTTAAGATCATTGAGTCCAACCCTTGACCCAGCACCACCAAGCTCACCACTAAACCGTGTCCCTAGGTACAACATCTACATGTTTTTACATAGCTCCAAGGATGGTGACTGAAGCACTTCTCTGGGTAGCCTGTTCCAATGCTAAAAAATTATTCCTAATATCCAGTCTAAATCTCCCCTGGTGCAATGTGAGGCCATTTCCTCTCATCGCTTGTTACTTTGGAGAAGAGACCAAAACCCAACTTGCTACAACCTCCTTTCGGGTAGTTGTAGAGAGCAATAAGGTCTCCCTGAGCCTCTTTTCCTCCAGACTAAATAGATCCAGTTCCCTTGGGTTGGAACTAAGTGGTCTTTAACGCCCCTTCCAACTCTAACTATACTATGATACTATGATACTATATTATGATACTAAAAGTATGTATAGAACTCTTAGAAAATTTTAAATTATTATTAATGGCTTTGGATTTTTTCAAAGTAAAAAATTAACTTCTGGTTGATTATTTCACATTTCAGGCTCTGTACATCAGAGCTGCAGGTGTCAGACAGTGTCAGACTGTACAAGCTCGCTAAGTAGATCAAGAGACCAAGAAATCTGGAGACCTAGAAGTGCCATTAAGAAACAAACAAAACTCCAAACTCCAGAGTTTTTCAGGGCTCATCCAACAAACTCAGCTAGGCTCTGACTTTAACAATCCCACTGAAATATTTAGGCCGGTGTTTCCATAGGAACCAAGGCTGATTTTTGAAAAAGAAAATAGTGTACTTAACAATCTTGTACACCTTATGTAGTTTGTTTTGTTTTGATATATACATGTTTCCTCTACTAGGCAAAAATAGTACATGGCAACTCTTGGGAAACAAAACAATTAGTGATCTCACTATAAGTTTAAATGGAAGAACAGTGTGGAGAAACAATAACTATACACAGCCGAGAAAATCTGTTTCCGTGTAACTCACTGATAGGACTAGGGGTAATGGTTTTAAGCTGAAAGAACTTAACTCACTGACTGAACTTTGTCTAACTATGTGGGCATGTTTAAGCACATATGAGCAGGTATAAAGGCTCTTGGACTCTTCCTTCTACCTGTACATGATCCTGCCTGGCAAATACATAAGATGATCCTCAGTCACACACAGAATCACACAGAATCACAAGGTTGGAAAGGACCCATTGGATCATCGAGTCCAACCATTCCTAACACTCCCTAAACCATGTCCCTAAGCACTTCATCCACCCGTTCCTTAAACACCTCCAGGGAAGGCGACTCGACCACCTCCCTGGGCAGCCTGTTCCAGTACCCAATGACTCTTACTGTGAAGAATTTTTTTCTGATATCCAACCTGAACCTCCCCTGGTGGAGCTTCAGGCCATTCCCTCTTGTCCTGTCCCCTGTCACTTGGGAGAAGAGGCCAGCTCCCTCCTCTCCACAACCTCCTTTCAGGTAGTTGTAGAGAGTAATAAGGTCTCCCCTCAGCCTCCTCTTCTCCAGGCTAAACAACCCCAGCTCTCCCAGCCGCTTCTCGGCTTCTCGTAAGACTTGTTCTCCAGCCCCCTCACCAGCTTTGTTGCTCTTCTCTGGACACGCTCCAGAGCCTCAACATCCTTCTTGTGGTGAGGGGTCCAGAACTGAACACAGTACTCAAGGTGCAGTCTCACCAGTGCCGAGTACAGAGGGAGAATAACCTCCCTGGACCTGGTGGTGACCCCATTTCTGATACAAGCCAAGATGCCGTTGGCCTTCTTGGCCACCTGGGCACACTGCTGGCTCATGTTCAGTCGGCTGTCAACCAGCACCCCCAGGTCCTTCTCTTCCGTGCAGCAATCCAGCCATTCTTCCCCCAGTCTGTAGCGCTGCATAGGGTTGTTGTGCCCCAAGTGCAGGACCCGGCATTTGGCCTTGTTAAACCTCATCCGACTGGTCTCGGCCCAGCAGTCCAGCCTGACATACAGTCATACATCTTGATTTAAGAATAAGAAGAGTAAGAATAAATCTTTGAATAAAATCAAGTTGAATAAACTATCAGAAGAATTGCAGTTGCAAGGCGACCTCTGATTTTGAGTGTTTGATGCCAGCTGTCTAGGCTTGTGTGCGGCAGCACTGAGCAGCCACTGATGTCCCTAGGGTAGAAGAAGACAGCACAGGACCATTGACTCTGGAGGAATCAAGCTGATGCAGAGCAGGCTATTATAAACACAAATTTATTTCTGTGTGCGTTTAGCATTTTAGAGGCTGTAGTTAGCAAAATAGTCACATTTCTTACAGCCTCTGCATCTGTATTTACCTGCAGGTAATTGTGTCAGTGAAATTGGTGAATTGAATTTTGCTACAAATTCAGCTCACCGATCAGAATATGACCTGAGTGTACACAGGTATGCTGAAAAATTACACTGTCATATATTTCATTTTCTTAGTGTCTGGGGATTCTTTCAGTAATCCTTCCATAAATGATACCATAGCCGTAGAAAAGCTTGTAGTAAATCAGTTTTGACACACTGAAAACTGGCTTAGGCTTAATAGAGACCTTGTGGTCTCTTTTCTGTACTCAAATTGGACAGTGGTTTAGGCTTTTTCAGAGCTATGAACTGGCTAAAATAAATACTTGCTATAAACAAGGATCCAGAAGCACCTGTAAGTAAAGTGAAATGTTAAATGCAGGGTTGACAGCAGGCGAGGCTGTGTAGATTGTGGGGGAGATGAAGACCCTTCTCCTCTGTCTGAGAGGCAGCAGCTACTGGAGCCCACCCTGGGAACATATCTCCTAGTTCTCACTCCCTGACTTTCCTGTGTGGTCTCTGATAGATGGAGCATTTCTTAATGGGGAAACATGGGGCATGAACAAAAACTTGAAGGAACTTACATTTAAGGCAGTCCCTAAATTCTTTTAAGCACTTATGGATACATTTTTTTCTCTGTGTTTGAAAAGAAAACTATGCCCAAGGAGAATGCATTATTACTATTATTACATACAGTAGGTATAATAACTTTAAGTGGAACTGATGCATACAAAGGAAGATTTTTCTAATGGCAACTCAGCCTCTCCTGCAATCATCCTGATCTCTGGTGGGTTATGAGGCCGTTTGACACAATGAGACAAATTCCAGTAGAGGTACACTGGTGCTGCTAAGTGTTGCCAGTGAAGAGCTGCCGTCATTTCTGCGCTATAACTAGACACTTTTAACAATCCTTACTCCCAAAAGCTTTCAGTGTGTAGTACTAGTTTTTAGTGGGTGCATTGTAAATGTATTGATTGCACAGGGTCAAAGTAAAACCACTTTATGTATCAAAATTGCCCTGTGGATAATCTTTCTTTTAGTCATTTAAAGTCTAGGAGAAAAATTAGATCTACTTTCCTAACAAGGTGAAAGGGAAAAGAAATTAAGAAAGTTAAAGGACAAATGCCTCATTTCAGGCCGTAGAAGATGAGCAAGACAATATTACTTGAATTCTTGTTAAGAATTCTGCAATAAGAAAAAAAATGAAACATTTTGTAATTAGGCTGCAAGTGTCATGTACTGAGACATGAACAGAAAAAATCATTAAACTTATTTCTGAATTATATAATAGATTCTTTTTCCCTTGCATCAGGGAAACACTATGTATCTTAAAAGAAAAAAACTTCTGAGACTTCTGTTGAAGTCACTACTTTGATAAAGCAAGTGAAAAGTAGGAGAGAGCACTTGTCCAACTTAACGGTCTCAACAGGTCTTGCTGTTCCTCTGTCAAGTCCCTCTCTGTAATTCTGATAAAGACCTCACTAAACCTAGCTAAAGGGTTTCATCTCTACTCAATAACGTCATGAGTCACGGGCAGGGACACCTTCCACTAGATCCGGTTGCTCATGGCGTCATCCAGCCTGGCCTTGAACACCTCCAGGGATGGGGCATCCATGACTTCTCTGGGCAACCTGTGCCAGTGTCTCACCACCCTCAGAGTGAAAAATTTCTTCCTAAAACTTAATCTCAATCTCCCCTCTTTCAGCTTAAAACCATTACCCCTTGCCCTATCACTACACTCACTGATAAAGAACCCCTCTCCAGCTTTTCTGTAGGCCCCCATTTAAGTACTGGAAGTCTGCTCTAAGATGTCCCCAGAGCCTTCTCTTCTCCAGGCTGAACAACCTCAACTCTCTCAGCCTGTCCTCACATGTGAGGTGCTTTAGCCCTCTTATCATCTGCGTGGTCCTTCTCTGGACTTCCTTACATAGATCCATGTCGTGGATATTCCACTATGTGCCATAATAACCCTTCATCTCTACAACTCTACTATATACAGTAGACTAGCGTGGGCAGCCCATGCAGAAGGCTCTTGTCACGCACAATAAGAAGAGTTGCCTGTATGAGAGAGGGAAAATATAGAATATTAAAAGAAATAATGAAAGAGATTTCTAGCATTCCTTTTTTTTTCTGTTCCATTGTAGGAAAGGCAGGGTTTGCAAGAGTGCTAAAGCTGTCTGTTACAGAAGCTAGATGCGGAACTCCCAGCTATAACCCGACACTCCTCTGTGCTGCCCTGCTGTTTGCTGAAAACTCTGGAAATGCCTTCAGAAATACGGCAGGTCTCTCTGCTGCTCCCACTGCAAAATCCCGAGCGGTCCATCTCTGTTTTTCCAGTACTGAGGAAAGGAAGCAAAATTGTCCCTCAAAGCCAAGAGAAGGAGAAGAGCATATGTGCTGGCCAGTCCCCACCATGTGCTACTTATTCTTAAGAAGTGTTTCAAGAAAATGTTTCAACATCTAGAAAATAAAAGATGAAGCTTAATTTTCATTGCAGTATTTTTGAGATGGCCTAATTTTCTAGGGCTGCTATGAAAATTCATGTAGCAGTTTGGTATTTTCTTTTGTCTATAGTGGTCCTTTTTTTCTGTCCCATTAACCTTGTCAGAAAAAATGGCCTATACTAGGATTTTCCTGATGCTGAGAAATTGTTATTCAGTTCATTTTTGAAGACAGTATCATCTCTATCAGCGCCTTATCAAGATGACTGTTGCTGTGCTATTTTTCCTTTGTCTGCTTTAAACATCTATTGTATAAAATCCTATACTCCGTGACCTCTTTAGTAGGTAAGATTTGTTTTTGGTAATTGTTTTTTATCACATATACCAGTACAGATTATATTTTGAGATCTACCACATTACATGTAGTAATGATCTGAAAAAGGACTCATTTTTCCGTGATAGAATTTCAGTTCCTCGCTTTATTCTCTTCATGACGATTTATCAAAAGATGCAACCTACAAGATGGGATGTGACCTTGTTCTTCCCATCAGCTCACCTTCACTTCCTCCTCCCTTTACTGCTACTCTCACTCACTCTCTGTCTTACAGATGTATTTTTTCATTCATACCTCTAACTCTTTCACTTTCTACAGTGATCTATTCCTTTCTTTGTGTTTTGACCCCTTGCAACAGATTGTCCCATTCTAAAAAACTTGTAAATAGGAAAAAAACAAGAGTCAAAGGCTCCTGATCCTCCTCTGTTTTCATCCAAAATGCTGGAAAGATAATTTTCTTTGCCTCTTGCATGATCTCTGTACTCCTGTTTATATCTTTCCACCTCCTCCTCTCTCTTCTACAACAAACACACACTTATTTTTGTTGTTGCTAGTGGCCCAAGACCTTTGATAGCAGCCTCTGTTACCTCACTTATTAGACACATTGTCCCATTCTGCCTCTCAATTTTTGGCAGAAGAATTCATCTGCCAAGCTACCTCACAGCAGTCTGCCATTCTTTATAGGAAGAATAAATAATTTTTTATACTACTCACTCCTGTTGGTAGGTGGGCTAGTTATCTTTTGATTCTTACTGACATGCTGACCAGTACTAATTAACTCATCATTCCTGGTGCTACTCCATCAGCTTTTCTTTCTTTCTTGTCTCTGGTTTTATGCTGATGTTTTATTTGTACGGTGTTATGCAGCAGAAAGAAACCCAAGCAACCTCTAACTGAGCTACCTTGGCTGCAGTAAGATGGACAGTGCTCCTAACGTAGTGTTCTCTTTGCATCATTTTCCCTCCTAGGAAGATGAACCCCCTGAGAAGGAGGTTATATTAGGTCAGGTAGCACCCTTGGCACATGGAAATAGGCCAGTGCTTGGGTTAGCCTGGATACACCCACCAGGGAAAGCGTTATGTCATGCAGTTACACCCTTCAGTCATATGGGTTTGGGGCAGAGTATTATATGCTATTATTTACTGATCACAACATACCACTTGTCCAGGAATAAAACAAATTTGCAGTCATAAAGCAAATGGTAATTACAAATGCCTCTAAGGAGCCTAGAGTGCTCTTGTTTCTAACTTGGAGTTAAAGTGTTTTGATTGAAGGCTTAATTATTTTAATTTTAATCAGTATAAATTTTTTTGTCAAGGGAATTATTTCAAATCAAATCTAGGGATTCTGAAGCATCTTGTTTGTAATAATTTGTTGTTATTTCTAGAGGTTTAAACTGTATTTTACATCTGGAGAGGTAAATCACTGTCTTTTTGAAAGAAAATCAAGAATAAAATCCTAATCAGAAGTGTCTGCCCCAAAGAATTTATTATTTTTTACACTAATTCTAGTGAACAACAGCCTTCCAGTTCTCTTATTTGAGAGGCTGCCTTTGATTAAAGAAGAAAAACCTCACTCTGTTAGTAGCTGAGCTCACAAGCAAAGTGAAGGGGCTGTTTTATCTCCGTTACCATGGTAGTTTTGCCTCAGACCTCTTCCAGTCCAGTGTAACTAATGTGGATACTGCCATTGGAATGTATTTTTGTCTTACCTGAGTGAATGCCAGCTATGTAGTTGTTTCTCCATAACTCGGTGATGTTTCTGTTCTTTACTTGAAAAGATTCAAAACACCCATAAATAAAATAAAAGGGGATTTCACATACTTAGTTCCTTGAAAGCTGAACAAATATGTGGGTCTCAAACTAAGTCTTCAAAATACTTTAAAAAATATTTTTTTCAAAGTAGACATTAATCTTAGCTATATGCTTCCCTTAAGTTGGCTGCAAAGGAGGAAATAAAGTAAAAAACATTACTGCAGCTTTCATCACTCAATTCAGAGGCTTGTAACTGATGAGTACTTTTTTACCAACACTGGTGATGTTGAGATATGCAGAAGACTGTACCAGTGTAAGTACCTATGGGCCTGCAGGTCGATTTGCCTTACTGCTACATATAATTCCCATGCTGATATTTATTAAGAGATGAAATAACGGATGAAACAACATCACTAAGTTTGGGGTTTTTTTGTTCACAATAAAAGAGGTTTAGAAAACCTGAGAAGAAACATGACATCTTTCTTCTTTTCAAGCTGAAAATCACTTCACCCTGAAGCAGATTACCAAACAGTAGTAACACTTCTGTGACTTCACTTTTTCTGGAGTTCGTCATTGCTCGCTTATACTATCACCTAATGCAAACTGACTGTGAGGCATGTATACAATCCCATGAGTCATCTTCATTTCTCACTGACAATCTGGCCAAGCTTGTTGACATCTCAGGGCCACTTTTGGATCCTGCAGCTTCACCTACCCTGTATGATACTGAGACACCCAGGCTGGAGAATCTGTCCTTTCCACATCTGGCATCCTCTCCTCAGGTTAAAAATGATCCCCTCTGACATCCAGCACCGTAGAAGGACCTCCCACTCCTAGTCACAGAAATACATGTCCAAAATGGAAAATCCATATCCTAAAGCACAGGGTTTTTTTTTTCCCTCTGCCCCTCTCCCTTACAAGACACCAGTACTCATGTGCCCACCTCCGCATGACAGGGTTAAGCAGGTACAGATGCAGTGCTGTTCCCATTTGGCCTATCCAGTTCAACCTGTTGCAGCCTTGGAAAAACAGAGCAGATTTAGCAGAGAGTTAGGATGCAGGTACTCATAGTGGACAATTTATCAGCAAACCTTACTTCTTGTGTTGGCAAGAAAGGGACAGAACAACAAATTACAAATCTGCTTCAACATTTCCCTTGGAGTAGTGTTACAGTACTTCTTGGATGGAAAAAAGGAACAGATAAATAACAAATATAGTTTATATTAAGCCATGCTGGAGGAGAATACCCTTCTGTTAAGTACACAATACATTCCTCCTTAGGTGGATGTTGCAGCTGCCATCCAATAGGCAATTCAGTTGTTAGTTTAAATGCACTATTTCGAATAATACTTATGAGCAGTTTTGCTAAATACCAATACATCTTTAAAAGTAATTTATGAAACTTTTGCATACATAATTCAAGATAACTATCTTGAAGCTCCTAATCTTTTTCATTCTGCCAGTCTGTTTACACAGAAAAAATTCTTTCTGCTGATGCATTTGGCATAGGAATAGACATCATGTATTCTGCAAGTTTTAAGAAATAAAGAGATCCAAGATTCCAAAGCAGAACAGCAGATCTTCATCTTCTTTTTCTAATATGGGATTGCTAAAGCACTAACACACAGGTTACTGACTGTTCACTACAGAATATCCCTCATTAAAAAGAAGCATATCCAATCATTTTTTAAACTGTAGCTCTTAGATATTGCTTATAATTTCCTGATGAAATTTTCAAAGCAAAATGAGAAAATCAAGCTAAGGCCATTTGATTTACTGACATCAAAATATAAAATTAAATATGTAAGAACTAACATGTATCACTGTAAGAAGCCCTTTTTTTCCTTTTTATTCGGTTATGGCATGATGTTTTTTAGATAATACTCTGGATAACACAGAAGGATCTTTTTGCAAGTGCTCCAGCAGACACCTTTTCACTTTCTATATTTTGTGGTGTTTGTTGCTGTCTTCGCTGATCCATGTAAAGTCACTTCTCCACTTGCTCTGGACAGTGTGAAGACTCCTTTTTCATTGGAGTAGGTAATGGGAAAAGCCATGGAAAGTACAAAAGCTACTCTAGCGGCTGTGGTCTGTGCAGGGCTATACCTCTACAGACAAAAATGCATCAAACAATATTTTTAATACTGGATCTTGAGTTATCATAATCTTGGTTGAGCTCTAGTGTTCAGGATTGAAATAAAGGTCATGCAGGAGAACTACCAAAGAAATATCCATTTGTATTGCAAGCCTTTACTCTGACATACACAGAACAGGGGAATTGGACTTTTGTTGCACTGCAAGGAGAGAGATGATACCATTTTGAGTAGAAGAGTTTACTGCACCCTCCTAGCTGCTCCATCTGAGCTAGGAGTACCCCATGAATGACACACTGACCTATATCATGCAGCACATTTAAAATACAGAAATAGTGGATAACACCCTGATCCTTTAGACCAGCTACCTTAGTAGACCACAATCTGCAACTTCAGCTGGATCTGCTTTTAGTATCCTATTCCTCTACTAACTTTTTCATTTCAGCAGGTTCTTTTTAAACCGCATATTTTTTAAAAAGGTTCTTTTTAAACCACATATTTACCTCTAGAAATGGATTGTCTTTCTTCAAATTTCCCCATAGAGGGCTGGGTCTAAAAGATCTGTCCATAGAAGCTGAACAACATACATGACTATTTATATTTTATTTTTCATTTAGCAGTACTATTGTAATTTTGGTTAAACCAGCAGGAAAGTAACAACCTAATTCTTCTAGTCTCCATAAATGTTTTCCATTAAGTTTGACATTCGATCGATATTTTAAGTGATATATTCTCTTTCTAATACCTCTCCTAATAATTACATGACTTCCATGTGCATTGTCCACATAGACACATTGTTGACATATTGATGAACCATGAATGTTACAAGAAAGAGCAAAAGTGAAAATAATCTTAATTGGACTTTTTGTCACTAGGAATCAAATACTGCCTATTTATTTAGAAGTAGTGTAGACTGTACTAGTTCAAATAAATAGAAAACCTGTTCAAGATCCGTATTAACACACTTACACACAAACAACTAATGGAATATATTAATGTAGCTTTTAATGAAACCAGAAGGATTTTTTTGCTCTTTCTTAAATACATGTATAAGCGATGAGATAAATATGTATAGTAACTTGTTCTGATGTTAGACATGAAAGAAGTCTGGATTTCATTTTGAAAATAATTGTTTCTTGGAGGAATTGCAGCACGAATAGATTTAGCTGAAAATTACTAGAAACATTCCAGAATGTCGATAGCTGAAACACCATTAATTTTCTGCTAATTGGGAAAAGCAGTTAGCTATCTTTACACTTCATGTTTATTATAACCTGATTTCTTAGTATTGAGTTGAAATGTTTCATTGAAGCGCAGCTCCTATGAAGCATTGGCATGACTGCAGAAGAGTAGAATCATTTGCAGTTGAAGAGATGCCTTCTGGGTCATCTCAGTCCATCAGCCTGAATCATTGGTGAATGGATTTCATTATTCTTAAAATCGCTTTGAATATCTTCAGTGATGGAAATACTGTAACCTTCACTGGCAAGTTGTTCCATTATGTAACTATTCTTCCAGTTATGAATTTTCCCTGCTGCATTTTAATCTAGTTATTAGTATTTCTTAATCAAATGCATTGACAAATGAGATTAATTGATCCTCATTCTCTTTATAATGCTCTGTTAAGTATTTTTACATTCTTTGTCTCTTTTCAACCTACTTCCCCTTAGTTTTGCATATCCATTTCTTTTAATCTTTCTCATGTCTGACTATCCATCTCTTCTCATGTACACTTGTATACCCTTTTAACGCCTCTGTTTTCGGGGTGCTTTCTTTTACAAAAATAAAACTGAAGAACTCCTATGGAGACTAATAGTGTGGAATTCAGTAACATATCACAAATAATTTAGTCTGAATATATGGTGTATTTAATAAAAGCAACTCAATATTTAGGAATGGAGGGACACAGAAAACTTTTAAAGATTACCATTCCAGGCTGGTTTATATCCCTTTGTTCTCCTGCCAGCACTACTCCATATTTTAAATATCTTTTTCCTTTCCTTTTTTCTCTTTCCTCCACACCTTCCAAATCCTCTCTTGTTCATCCCTACTACATATATGTACAGAACACTCTGTCCCAACATTTTCTGTTTTTAAACTCTCTTTTTGCTGAGGTCTTTCAGCCTTGTATTGCAAGCCAATCTGCCCATTCACCTGGTCATCTTAGCAGTCCTCAATTTGTATTGCAACTCAATTCAGTTTTCTTTGAGTACAGGCAGTGAGAATTGCGTTCTACATTCACGACAAAACTGAGCTGGTTGTTCTGCAGTGGCAATGTCAAGGACTGTGTAATAAGTCTTCTCATGGTAGGAGGACCTCACTAAATGCTTCCTGGGATCATTGTTTCAATTTCATGGCCCCTTTATAGTAAGGGATTATTGCGACCCTGGCTTTGCCTACTGCAGGTCTTTTACCTTCTCCATTACTGCTGGAGGATAGACTTTTCCTTTATTTCAGAAAGTCTTTCTCTTCAGTCTTAGTGCATGATCTTGTGCTGTGTGCATGATCTTGTGCTGTGTGGTGTTATTTTCACCTCACTCCACATATTCCACCTCACTCCACATATTCCAGTCCTGAAGGTCTCTTCATGTTTCAGGCACAAGTTGGGGATGAGATGACAGGTGGCTGAAGCCTGGTATCTGCTTGCAAAATAATTTAGTGTTTTTCAGTCCCCTAGTCTTCCTGTGGGGATGTGGTCTGCAGAAACAGCTGCATAGATATGGTGAGTGGACCTTGACTGGCAGTCAGATGCCCATGTAGCTGCTCTTTCACTCCATCTCCTCAGCAAGACAGAGGAAAAAAAATAAGATGAAAAAGCTCGTGGGTCAAGGTAAGCACAGGGAGATCACTCACCAATTGTTGTCACAGGCAAAACAGATTCAGCTCGGGAAAGGATAATTTAATTTATTGCCAATTCAAAATAGAGATACTGAGAAGCAGAAAGAAAATTAAAAACACCTTCTCCCCATCCCTTTCTTCCCAGGCCAAACTTCACTCCCCACTGTATCTACCTCCTCCAACTCTTCCCCTCTGGGTGGTGCAGAGAGATGGGCAATGGCGTTGTGGTCTGTTCATAACGCTTTGTCACTCCTTCCTCCTCATGCTCTTCCCCTGTTCCAACTTGAGGTCTCACCCATGGTACACAATCTGCCATGAATTTCTCCAGCCTTTTTTCCTCTCTAATTCCCATGATTCAGGTACATGGTGGCTTCAGCAATTTACACAGGATGAGCTTAGTCCCAGCCTGATACGTAACTGGCCACAGAAGTGTTGCTAAGCACCTTGAACATCCTGTGCTGTGCTTGCTGGGCTTTAAGGGTTTATTGCAATCAAACACAAACATCTTTTGTCACAGAAATCAGCAATTCTACACTGATTGTGGTTTATGCTTAGAGGCATGAAGATGTGAAAACTTGTATGTCATGTAGCCCTCATTGCATTCTGGGAGATCGAGAGAATGAGAAAACAAGTAGAGAAACTATTACTCTGGTTTTAAGGCTACACTTGCAACCCTCCAGCAAGGGACATCTCATGCAGAAGAGGCTTTCCTGCAGCCGTTGTCAGGATACTGAGAGTCCCTTCCCCTGTGCTGGTTTCTGTTTTCATCCCATATGCAGGGGATTAAGGCATGCTTGGTGGGTGCCCTGCATGGAAGGAGGCCATGGACTGGTCTGGGCCAGTTAAAAGTGGTTCCATACAGTTCCAGAACGGTGAAAGAACCCACTGCCCACCAAAACAGAAGCCAGGCAGGTGGGCCTGCAGCAACTCTGCACGGACATGCTCAGGAAAGGTTGTTAGTTGTAGGGGTAAGAAACGTCATAGGATACCTGTGAGGAGCCACAAAAGGAGATGCAGAGAGATTCATGTGAGGGCATGCATATGGAAGAAGGCATAAGAAGGAAACATGAGAGGAGGCACAGGAGGACATATGAAAAGGGAATACACGAGCACAAATATGAGGACACACATTTAGAGGAATAAAATGGAGATGTGGAAGGGGCAATGTTGGGGACATGGCTGGCGATGTACTCATGGAAAGAGGTGCTCCATCCTGGAGAAGGTACAACTCTGAGAGGACTGGGGCTGTGAGCAATCTATGCAGGGACAAGGACAACCCTGAAGGACTGCAGATGTGGATGACCTGTGCTGAAACAGGGACACCTCTGAGGGACTGTAGCGCACATCGGTGAACCACACTGCAAACTGAAGGCAGTAACAAATGAGAAGGGGGGGAAGAGAAGAGTGAGCAACAGGTGGTGGCATTATGCACTAACAGCAACCTGCACTACCTATCACCTTGTCAATGGGATTGGGAAGAACTGAGTAAATCATGGTGAAAAAAGGGGCAGCAGAGACGAGGAATGGGGAGGAGGGGTGTTGGACTGAAGTTGAATGTGGGGAAGAGGGGCAAAAGCGATTTCCTTTGTTGTTTGTTTAATTGTCTATATCTTCGTTTATTTCTCAGTACCTGAATTAGTAAGGAAAAGACTACGGTAATTATCAATAAATTAGTTGAAATTCACAGGCTTGAGACTGTTCTGCCCACAACAGTAGGTCAGAGTAGGAAGGTTTGCCAAAGGCTCATGTGCTTCATGTATCCTTTCACATGAAAGGCCAGCTGTGTTCCCTACTTGGCAGTTATTCTCCTTCCCAGTTTGTAAGGACATGACGCTCATGAGTGTTATTATGTAATATAGGAGTCACTTGTTTGTCTTTGTTTGTTATTTAATTTTTCCTTTTTCATTTATAATGCTCTGCTTAGGTTAATTAAATATTTCCTAGAAGGAGCTCACTGAAAGAGTCTACAGTTAAAAAAGGCCGTATGTTCCTTCTACCATGGCTACAAAAAGTTCTTTGCTGTGTCACCGGAGAAGAGGAGGGCTTTGGGACACCTGACACACCACCAAAAATAATAGGGTATCCAGGAGAAGTGAGCAGCGGTAGTGTTGTCAGCAGTGTTGAGGTAAGTCCAAATTTCCTTTTGAACACATAAACATGGTAAGGAGGATTCCTTCTGCTCTTTTCCAGTCCCTTTCCACTTAACTTCTACTGAAGTACCTGCTCATACCCCTTCATTGGGATGTAGGTAGTAGTAACTTCTTCAAGATTTCTATTCAGCTTGTAGAATTTAGCTGGGCTGGATGTGGTTTCAGTCTCATTCATGCTGTTCCCTAATTATCAGAAAAGTATCTTGAATGATGAAAGGCTGTTTGGATCTCTGGAGGAAGATGATCGCTGCTCTTTATTTTAGAATAAAGCCTTCCGAAATAACTACTGAAATCACACTGAGATCTTCAAAACAGTTTTTGGCTCTAAATATTTTTTCTAAAAATCCTCACATTAGTAGGTGAACTACACAGGGTGTATTTTAAATTACTTGTTAACTTCCCAATAGTGGTTGTGAGCCTGAGCTATTGTGTAAGCAGATAAAACTTAGTTCAAACGGCAAGACTTCTCTATTCTTTCCTTTCAAAAGGGAATAAGTCAGTACTCATTCTTCCATAAAAAAATGACCTTCTATGGCTGGGAGATTTATTTGGTAGAGCACCACATTAGCAGAATTTGTCCTGACCGACTGTGCTGGGTCTTAACAAAAGGCAAGCCATTTATGGAATAGCTGTGTGGCATTTTGGTACTCAGCTCATGCTTTGGAAGGGCCTTTTTAAAATAACACGCAGGATGGATTTTACCTCCTGCATCATAAAGCTGTGTGTTTGTTTAATTTCCTGTGGTCAAATAGCCTGAGGATCAAATGTCCTGCTCTCAGTCTAAACATGTCCCTACTGCACTGAGCCTATTACGAGGTAGACAACTGACTGAGAAAGCCTAAGATTATTACCAAAAAAGACTCACATAAAAATATAGTCTGTATTACAAATATTATTTCTTAGTTTCTTAGAAATGCTCTTGTGTTAATATACTATGTCAAGTAAAACATCCTGAACGGTGTATTTTATTTGAACTTTCTAAATAAGTGGGGAAATCAGATGAAACCTGTTTATAACCTAGTTTTCAGTTTAGCATCATCTTCTCTTATTCTGTCCTTACAAGGGTTACGGCCTTCTTCTGAATACGTGGAGGCTTAAATAGTTTGTGTAACTAGAGATGTAGCTGGGCCTCAGCCTCACTGCAGCACTCAGACAGCAGCACATGCCGTGAAATTCTCATACAAGTGAGATACCCAAATTATTGTCTAAGCAGATGAGTTCATAAGAACTTCACAATTTACACGTGCTGTGGGAAGGAGGATGTTTGTTGTTGGTTTATATTAGTTATAAACAATTTCTGGGGTCTTGTAAATGAAATGTATTTGAGGAATCAGTTTTATTATTACTGAGAAAAAAAACATCCTCATTATCAGCCTGCAAATCTTTATAGAAAAGTAACCTGGCAAAACTGGCTGAATGAACTTATCCAATTAACCCCAGAATATTTTATTCCTTCGTTGTATTCTGCTATTGCATCTGACAGTTTTGCTGCTCCTCTGATCTAATTAAGGATTTTTGGCAAGCGTCACAGTGTTATAAATTTTGAAAATGTGAACAAAACCTGGCTCACAGCACTTGCTTCAAATCAAGAGGAGAGCTGAACTTTCATTTACTTCTTGAACTGATGAATTTTCATGAGAAATGTTAACTCCTGTTTAGTTTGCACAGAAATAGATGTTTATGTATTTATGTATACACACACAGAGATATATATTTATTCTTCTATGATCATGTTATAAATACTTGTTTCTTCCTTAGAGTTAATTTTTTCCTGTTCTTAATAACGGGGAAAACACTTTATGATGAAAATAAAAACAACGGGCAGGTCTGGCTTTCAAATTCATATGTGTCAGAACACGACATTTGGGTCTTTCACTTGGCAAACTGGGGGTTTGTGACTGGGCTGTGTGAAGCCAACCAATTTTTCTGGGTCAAAGGATGGCAGGCATGAGGACTGGAAGTGCAGTGCTCATCCCTTCTCTGTGAAAATCAGGTAGAAATGAAAATTTTAACCTGTCTGGGCTCGTTTCAACACTTATCTGCTGTTCACAAATTCAGTCGCATTGCAGTTCTAGAGATTTTCCTATGATATGAGCAGCTAATCTCTGTGCTATCTAAAAAGAAAACTTAAATCTGCATGCTAGATTGTGCCTAGAATACTGGAAATTCTCTACATGCTCCTTCTGCAGCCCCATTTCTTTGAATCCTACAGCCCATTGAGAAGAAGTTGGAGGAGATTAAGTTATTACTTAAAGTGCCTTTTGAAGGGAGGTGGATCCCACCCCATCCCCAGCTGCAAACCCCATACAGAGTCCATGCTGGCAGCAGCAGGAGCATTAAGTTGCTGCTCAGGATTGTATGTCTGACCCAGTGTTGTGGGTCCCAGCTCTCCTCAGTGCATTTCAGTCCCACGCAGCCCCTCCGCCTGTCAGAGACCACCCTGGGACTGCAGTGTTCAGCAAGTATCAGACAAATGAGTCCTAGGAACTCCTGGCTTCATGTGTTCTACAGATCTATGGGGACTTTGAGCAGGTGAGCCAGGAGCATCTGCACAGCTGTGATAGAGATATATAGCCAAGTCTTTAACATGTGCTCTGGCCCCAGCTGCAGTCTGAGACTAGTTGGAATCCAGCAGCTCTTTGATGGCTGGCTTTGGCTTTGGCAGAAAAACAGGCTCCCTATCTTCCTTTTATTCTGAAATTTGTTTGAAGCAGAAACCATTATTTTCTATGATAAAACACCAGCACATTGTTAAGGTTTATGAAACACCGATGTTATTCCTCTGTAAGTATTTACCTGTCACTAAGTTCTAGAAATATATTAGTAAACTACTCAGTGAAGCTGCTAGTAGCAGCTATTGTGTAATAATGACTATGAGTGTGTCTAGATGACCTCTTCACTTCTCTGGTTTTAGGTAATAGCTAGATGCTTGAGTTACTCTGCTTCTTACATCTGATCATTCAAATCAACAACCATAAAAGATTTAACTACAGATTACTGTTATGTGAAAAACATTCCCCCTGTTGTTTTCCTGAATCTGAGTCCCTAAGTCACCACAAGGCAAGGCTGATCTGCTGTGTGACGCTCAGGAATGCAGCTGGGAGCCGAGCCATGGATCTGGGCAGCACCTGGTATTAACCCAAAGCCTCCACAAATGGTTTTACAGACATCTTTCGCTAAGTGAAAGCCTTTGATCTTTGAGGTAAGTATATTTAATAAGCTACTAGTTCTCTATGAAAATACATCCATTACTTTGACACAAAGAGACTTCCCTAAAAGACTCAGAATCTATTTCAGTGGAAAACATCCTTTTGTCAGTTTCTCTAAAACAGTGAAGAAGCTGGTGAAAAGTCACATCTCTTGCCACAAGGGGAAATTCACAAAGAAGAGGGGCACGTATTTTTGTTGAGTAATTGCCACAGAACTCTGTTACTGATGGTATTAATAAGAATGGATTGTGTTAAGGTACAATAATTTTTAAATATACAATAATTTTTATGTTGTCAGCAGTGCGGAGGAAACCTTCCACAAATTTTCAGAGTGATACCAGCTTCTAATCAGTAGTGACCAGAGAAAATATCCAGAAGTTTGCCACTAAGAAAGATAAACACATATTCAAAGGCACTTAATATTGCTTTAACTCTAGTCTGTTATGAGGCTTATTGGAGTTTTATCAATGACTTCAGTGGAAGGTTAAGACCAACAGCAAATGTTAAAAGAACACAATTATAAACTAATTTTCTGAAAGATATTATTTCTAAACAAGAAACGAGGATGACATCAAGCACATCTGAAAAAGCTGGCTTTTGTAATTGATGTATTCTTTTGGAAGTCTATTTCATTTTAAAAGCTAATCTACTCAATCATAAGGAATCACTTTTTAAAGATCTGTATTTTCTTAAATGTCTTCAAATACCTATATTCTGAACAAGTAAAACAAATTAATTTTTAGGGCTGAGCTGTTCTCATTGGTATGAAAATACACATCTCAAATTTAGTGCTTCTTGGAATACCGATATCTATACTCAGCATTTTGAGGTGCTCCATCTTAGTGTTTAGAAAGCGACTTATTTTTATATCTATGAAAAGATAATCAGATATTCAATTTGAAGTGAAAAAGTAGAGAACAGACAGGTTAGGTTATGGCAACCTTTTCTCATCTGAAGTTTGTTAGATTTGCTAGCAAACTTTCCTGAATGTTAAAAACAGTTGCTAATTTATAAGCCACATATTCTCTGCTGTGACACCTTCAATTCTAATTAGAAGTAAGAGTTACAAATTATCTTTATGAAGTGGTTGTTTGAAGTGGGTAGTAGTAGGAGATTTCCTCACAAGTTGAATTTTGAAAGACTGCAAATTGCAGCAGCCATTTCATTACAAATTCAAAAGCTAGGGGTAGATTAGCAGGGTTCATTAAACTTTGGTGGTTTATGTGCAGCAAGACTGAGCTTCAGGACAAGAACATAGTTTGAGTAGCAGTATACTTTTTTCTCCTTATCAGTCAGACAGAAGAACTGTGTATTGATGAAAAGCAAAATACAATATTGAGACTGTATGGGAGGAGTGGCTGATTTGCAAGTGGCTTGTGCTGCCATCCATAGAGACTTCAACAGGTAAAGTCCTACGAGCAGGAAAAAAACAGTCACCAAGGTATGCTGGGGGCCACACAGCTGGAAAGCAGCTTGGCATAAAAGGAGCTCAGGGTATTGGTGGACACTGAGCTGAACAATAGCCAGCAGTGTGCCCATGCAGCAAGGAAGGCAAATGATATCCTTAGCTGCATTAGACAAAGTATTGCCAACAGATCAAGGGAGATCCTTTCTTTCCACTTTGCACGGATGGGGCCACACCTGGAGTACTGTGACCAGTTCTAGGCTCTTCTCTACAAGAAAGACGAGGACATGGTGGAGAGAGGTCAACAAAGGTCCACAAACTTGATTAAGGGACTGGAGCACCTCTTCTATGAGGAAAGGCTGAAAGAGCTGGGAATGTTTAGCATGGAGAAGAGAAGTTCAGGGGGGATGTATATAAATACCTGGAGGGTGGGTACAAAGAAGACAGAATCAGGCTCTCAGTTGTGCCCAGAGACAGGACCTGAGGCACACACTGAAACATAGAAGGTTCTCTCTGAAATCAGGAAACACGATTTAGTGTGAGCATGAAGAAGCAATGGCACATGTTGCCTCCCGAGGTTGTAGAGTCTCCATCTTAGAAGATATCGAAAAATGATCTGGATGTGGTCCTGGGCAACCTGCTTAAGCAGAGGGGTTGGACCACATGATTTCTAGACATTCCTTCCAAATCCAATCATTCTGTGATTCTCTGAAGAAGATGGTAAAGGATTTCATACAAGACATGTCAGACATGCACTGAGCCTTAGAATCTGTGAAGTGGCCGAGGAAATCCACAGTCATCCTACACAAGTTGTGTCATGCTATGTTACTCCCAGCTCTCATGGCAGACTGACTGGGTAAGGAATATCAAAGCATCTGTGTCATGGCTTGAGACCCATACCAAAACCACAATCATAGTGCGGAGAAAAAGCTACTTCTTTGGAAACTTGACTGGAGAGTATCATACCTACCCAGCGCTCCTGCAAGCATGAAGTCTGCTCCTGCATCCCATGCATAGGTAGGATTCATCTCTCCTAATATTAATCACCTCTATACTAAGCACCACGCCCAGGCCAGACATCAAGGTTCCTCCTGTAATCCACAGAAAGAGATAAACTCCTCCAGAAGGCTGTTGATCAGTTCTCAGAAGGGTGTTTCAGGAAGGTGGGATAGATAGGTCTCTGGAAGTGACTATCCTATTAGACATTTAAGGCAAGTAAATTAGATTGCACTCTCAAAAGTCTCTAGCCAGCAATGTCTGCCTGTCCTTCACTTCTCAAGAGGGCCAGTACAGCTTGTCTTTGGCAACCCTACATTACCTTCCACTGATTACTTCTAGTTCAGTACTCTTTACTGTTTTAAGATAGACATAGGGAAGAATATTTTCACCATGAGAGTAGTGAGGCACTGGCACAGGTTGCCATGGGAAGCTGTGGCTGCCCCATCCCTGGAGGTGTTCAAGGCCAGGTTGGATGGGGCTTTGGGCAGCCTGATCCAGTGGGAGGTGTCCCTGCCAATGGCAGGGAGGTTGGAACTAGATGATTTTTAAGGTCCCTTCCAACCCAAACTATTCCATGATTCTATCTATGATTCTGTGATTCTATGATTCTATGTTTAAAGATATTTTGGAAAAAATAAAAATATATTGGAAACTTTCTTTCTAAACAGAAGTCATGATCATGGAGCAAAACATTTATAGCTGAATAAATACACAAACTGTTCAGTTTAAAGCTCTGTAAATCATCTTGGCTTCAGTTAAGTTTATTCCATCTGCTTTTATCATCTGTTGTTACAATAATTTATAATTCCCTCATACTATTAAAATGTCAGTGAATCAAAAAAAGAAACACATCTAAGGACCTGTAGTAGGTAATGACATTGCATTCAGCAAGTGAACCAAGTTATATAAACAATCATATTTCATCACCATAGATGCTAGTAATTGTGTAATTAATGCATATTTGCATAATCACATAATAACAGCTTTATGATTCATGCTTTATGATAATCTTGACGCACAGATTTCTGTCTCAGAACTGTAACTTCCAAAGCTGTAATTGTCTTGTCTTTCTTTCTCATTGAAGGAATCTGAAGACCCAGTGAATGATCTGGTCTTGTTATCTAAGGCTTCTTCTTTGACTTATCCATAGAAACAGCTTCACATGATTACCAGTTACTTGTGAAGAAATTTCTAACCATAAAAATAACCACCAAATAATTGAGAGGACAAATCTATTATTTACATTAGCAAAACATATAATGTAATATATGGTTTTCACATTTTTATTAACCAGCTTATCTGTTTTCAGTCATTTTCAGTAACTGAAAAGGGGATTTTCTTCATAGATCAAGTTTATGGAAAAGAGATGTAAGTATTTTGAATCTACATATTTCTGTCCTGCATGGTAAAAATGATTTTTCATTAAGTTACTGAGAGCTTTTTATTGAGTTCAAGATTCATTTCACAGTGCTTAATTACAAGGGATGTCCCTACCCTTAGCTCTGCATAACATCAAAAAGGAACACAACCTTAGGAGCTTCAAAAGATGCAACAGTGATTTGAATAGTTTAGATTCTAATAGCAATGTATTAAAACTCTTTTGCTCATTCATAATGAATATTTTGCTTCTCTTCACAAGGTTGTTGTCCAAATAGAATTCACATTTAAAGCGATCTCCCTGAGTATAGCTAATATAATGTAAGATAATTAAAAGAACTGCAAAACCTGTTTTTCCCGTCTCTTATACACTACTCAATTATTACTCGGATTTGAGTTCAGTCCTGCTAGCTACTGCAGTCAGATTATCTTTTGTTTATTCTGCCACTCTATCTCTACTCTCTGCCATTTGTACCATATTTCAGAGGTAAATTATAAAATACATTTCTGAAAAGATACCAACTGATATTGACTGACATGAGGACAACCCAGTATGGATCCTAAATATGGGCAAGCCAAAGCTTTAATTATGGGTTAAAGCAAAAACTATGATAATGACATTTACATCTACTTTTCAGTTTTATCAAAGTGTTATGTTGTAAAACTAGAAAATTTAATTTAATTTCCCAAATTTAATTTGTTAAAAGATGTTTGACTATTATTAAAAACAGAATAAGATGGGAAAACTTTGAAAAGACAATGATCAAAATTATTTGGGAATAATGTGGAAATGTATTTACAGGCCAAAACATTTTTATCATGCATCACAGATGTACTGTTTCACTCATTTTTTTTTCGGCTGTTCTCTCTGCAGGCCATTAGTGGGTCACTTCCTAGCAAAATAGAAAAGCAGCAGACATCAAATCCCTCACTGAAAAGTCAGATGACTGAACCAGTGAAGATTCTGGGGACTTAATACACAAATCTGACAAGACCTGTACTCACAGCCTCAGATTCGTCTTTCTTTGGCACCTTTTTTTATAAGCTATCAGTCCTACATTTGTTTAACCCTGACACAGTCACAGTTGGAAGCCCTTTCTACACACAGAGAAATTAGTCAAGCAATAACTCTAAAGCTCAAAAAGCCTCAGGCTCAGATGTATGACTCTGATTTTTGTATAACAGCCAAACCTCTTCTTATGATACCATGCGTCCTGAAACTTCTGCTCCTTAAGTTCCAACTCCTGTAATATCTTTTATCTAAGGCAAAGTGATACAGACTTTCTAGCAAATATTAATATCTAGCATTTCTCATCTGGAGATGTGAAAGCGATTTGTAAAGTAGATAATTATCATCCTCCTTTACTATGTGATAAATCTGGGGGCAGCTGGCATTATGAGCTCTTCAAGAAATTAAGCTGCCTGTGGGAAAGAGGTAAGTCATATTATAGATTAACAACAGGTTTACAGATAAGAAACAAAGAAAAGGAATAAGTGGTTGGGCTTTACAACGGAGGGAAGCCATAAATGACAGGAATCTTTACTGTGTCTGTTATACTCAGAATATATAGAAATGAAAAAGGATGGAGAACAAGTAGTCTAATGCTGATGCCCAATTATTCAGGATAATAAAAATGAAAGCTGATTGAAAAGAGCAGGGAAGAAATGTCATGGTATCAAGGAGGATTCGGATAGGGATGACAGATTAAATTCTATGCAATAAATGTGAAGTGATGCACAAGGGAAAAAACAGTCAATGAAAATTGGGTTCCAAACTACCTATTTCCATTTGGGAAAGAGAACTTCTGGTTATAATAATAGATCTTTTCAAACATCAGGACAATTCTCAGTAGTAGACAAAAACCTCCAATGTGTATTGTTGCAGTTACTGGGAAAGAAATACAAATTGACGCAGAATGAAAATTCTTATGTCATTAATTTATGTTGTGAATACATTTTGAAATGTGGTGTAGAACTGGTTCTCTTTATCTTAAACAGGACTTAGTCATATGAGAAAAAAATCAGAGAGGAGAAAGAAGGTCAAGAGTTTAGAGCCTTTATTTATGAGCAATGAAAATAATCACAGTGCTGTGACAGAAATCCACAACATTAGAGATGACATACCTAAGTGGAGAAGGAGCAGTTGAAACAATGACAAAAAGCAATTCTAGACCCTAATTCATGACGTGTCTCTTTTTTTGCCGCTCTGGAGCACTGGTGAACAGACAGCTGCAATGTATTTCACTGCCCCCCCCTCCCATGTGGTGACTTATCCTTCTCCTCAGTTTTCTGGAACTAAAAGAGGTCTCTTAAGCAGTCTTATCTTTACCTTACAACTTCATTTTTTTTTAATTACTTAATTCAATAAGGGTTTACCTTACTTTGTTTTCTTATAATTCTTCATCACATATGGCTAGCAGAGTTTTCAAGTCCTTTAAGTCCTCTTGCTTTTTGGAGCTGGATCTCTTTCTCCAGCCCTCTTTTAATGTAAATGAAGCCTCTGCCGGCAGACTGCTGAAGTGGTGAAATACAAAGCTTTATTTGTACTTCAAGCATTGAAAGTTCAGTAGTGGAATGTGATGGTGTCTTCAAGGCTGTTGTAATGGTGTATGTGTCGTAAGAAAAAATTACTATATGGACATCTTACCAAACCCACAGGTGATAGCTGGCAATTATTTCTTCAAGAATCATACATAAAATACTAATAATACAATTGATGGGTCTGACAATTCCCCTCTTGCTTCTGCATTTCGTTAATTTTAGCTATTTTAACCATTCTTACAGAACTCCACTTAAAAATGGAGAAAGAAAGGCATAGAAAATGCAGTGAGCTGTCCTGATTGTGTCAGAGACAGGGGTTCTAATTCTCCTGTCTTCTGGCACTTTTTCAGTGTTCCATTCTGGGTGAAGCTTGCATCTTATTCTCAATTTTATAAGGTTTTATTTTCTATCAAAAACAAAACACAAAAAGACTTCTTTTCTGTAGTCATAGATGTCCGATCAGCCTGGGTGTAACTTCAGCTGTTTGTGTCCACAAGAAGGTGCTGATAGTAGCAAAGTACCTGATTTATGTCAAGGCTTGAGTACTTCACTACCCAAATGACCTAAACTTTGAAATTGCTATGGGGGAGAACTGCCTCAGTAATTAATAGCACCTAGAAAGACTGCAGGCACAATGAAAGAAATTTTGGCTGTGAAAACGCAGCTTATTCTATATTTGTCTTGAGGGGAATCTGCTTTTGTTCTTTCAAATTTTTAACCCTATTGTGGTTTTCTAGGCACTTTTGCCTTTACTACAAGACCTTTAGTGATAACTTCTTTCAGCTGTTCCCAGTTCCAAGCCCTCAATGTCAAGATCAAGTTCATAAATGTCTATTATTAATCGAGCTATTTTGAGTATATTCAATAATCTTTACATCACTGTTTTGTCCAATCTGTCTCTTAGGACTTCTTCCAGAAATGCCTCACTCTAATGAGTAGTTTAATGTCTCACACTAGGAAAAATTTATGTAAAACAATTTTTCAGGATTAGCTCCTTCAGCCAGAAAGTTCTTAATCTGTGGAATGTGTTTAGCTGCTTTAGGAAGCAGCCAATACATTTCTGATGCAATATACTGCAGTCATTGTTAAAAAACAAAAAGAAGTATTACAACATAACTGGAAACATAAAAATACTAGAATTTCTCCTACCACTTTAAAAGTAGATTCACTCTTTTCATTGCCCCATGCTGCAAGGATACACATTAATTTTGCTAACAGATAAAAACCTTTTATGTTTTCCTTGGATGTAGTGCAGACTGCACGTTGGATGAGTGAGATAGGAGAGAATCATCAATTATTGCAAATAAAGACATTTATGGCATGGCTTTTAATAAATTGAAGTGTCAGTCTATTTCTAATGAATTAAATTCAAATCCCGTAAGTAGTGTCTGATGATGTTGGTCATCTATACCAGCTGCAGAAACCTCACCTAAAATCCTTCACAGGTAGTTGGTTGTATAAACACTTACTATACAAGGTAAAACAGCTGGTGACATTGTCTTCTCTCTCTTCTTAGTTAGATGACTGTGGTCTAGAGCTCAGCGTTAAGCCATTGGATCTAAACAAGTGTCAGAGAAGGAGAATAAAATATTATTTCTTAAATTAGACTCTGGACAAAGCCATGACCAAACAGAGATGAAGGCAAAATTCAGACTGAAATTTCAAACCGCACACAGGATTTTAGCCAAACAACAGCTGTTAAACCCACACAAATCACAGAACCAAATCACTCAAAACTCTCTGAGGACCAGATTCAAGCCTGTGCTGATGTCCACCCACCTGAGGAACATAAAGGGACCTTGAAGCAGACTTTAATGTGTAGCAGAGGACTGCCCTAGAACAGAGAAATCTGCAGCTGGCATAAAACTGATGTTGCTATCTCTTCATCAGTCCCTCTGGCCCACAATGTAAAAGAGGCATGTCAAGGGCAAAAGGAAGAGCAGTCAAAATATATTGTGCACTGCAGAGCCTTGCCAGTGTAATGGGAATTTTGGATGCCAGGCATTAAAGAAGCACAGACAGGAGTTGTGGTGGAAGTTGTCTGCTTCCCCATATTTCTCCCCGTTAAGAAATACCTCAGCTTCCAAAATGGTCCCTGCCACTTGCTGGGAAGAACTAGTCTAAGAGTTTGGAGCAGGAGAAAGGGCATCAGCTGAAATCTCAAAGGTTAAATAACAGAGGTCTAGAGCAGTTAAAAACCAACAACTTGTAACCTTGTGGAGACCTTTCACCACATAAAAATCAGGCCCATTTTTGTTTCTGCTATCCAGCAGATTATTCATGCAAATTAATGACTCTCCTGCTAGCTAAAACAGAGGTTTCCAGTGAAATGAGTTTGGCTGCAGCTGGCCAGCTGATGAGGGGCTCAGGAGGAATCAATTGAGAGTTCATCCTTCATTCCTCTGAGAGTGCGCCAAGGTCAAACAACAGTATTTAAGGCCTTGGTTTATTAGCACTCTCAGGTGTCCCGGCAAGGCAGACTGGATTCAGATCAAGTACAAGTCTCTGATTGCATTTCTGTCAAATTAACAATAACACATCGTAGTATTTATGTCAGCTGGTTGCATAAATATGGATGATGCCTGATATGGCATGAAATGAGATATATGCCTATAAAAGATACTTGCCTACCACAAATCTCTGGGTTAAAATTATGTTTGAACATTTTTTTTAACTTGTTTTAAGTGAGAGAAAGTGATTTAATCATTTTCACTCAGGTGACTTTGCATAGCGTGTGTGTGTAGGCACCCTAAAACTAGATATAGTATCTCTAGGGACCACAGGGTAAGTATAATTGAAGCTGACTCATGACACCTTAAGTAAAAGGTCCCTTTCCACCTAGAAAGTTGCAGGGTAGTGGGTCATAAGGTTCATATGAAAAGATTTCTATTTAAGCCAGTCTTAAGATCTACGACTAATAAAAATAATAGAAAAAAGTGTTTGTGAGAAGATATTTTCACATTAGGGCTACTAAAATGTCATAAAATATTCCCCAAGTCCTTTATTGTGACATATCAAAAGTACTAAATTTTACACCTTATGATCATTAACACACAAAGTAATTACTGTATTGGCTACAAGAAAAAGTAAATGCATTTCCAGTTACGGAAATTGATGGAAATTCCTTTTGCTTCTTCCAGCAGAGCACCTTCTATATAACTGGATCTCTGCTGCCCTCTTCAAAATAACAAGCACCAAGTGAGAAAGGATGTTTCATAAATTTAGGGAAAAAAAAGAATTATGGTGATTCTTTTCAGAAACCTGAATAATGAACTCTTGGAATTTGTACACCTCTGCTACAATATACCATTACCTCTCAAGTGGATGGACTGCAAGGCAGGGATTGAGGGACCAAAATCTCTACCGCTGTAAAGAGAGGATCAGGTTTGTCTTTCACTTGAGAACCTGAACATACATAAGTCTATTGGATCTGAAGAGATACATCGCAGAGCTCTGAAGGAACTGGCTGATGCAGTTGCCAAGCTACTCTCCGTGATATTTGAAAAGTCATGGCAGTCAGGTGGAGTCCCTGGTGACTGGAGAAAGGGAAACATTGCACCCATTTTTAAAAAGGGTAGAAAGGAAGACCCTGGGAATTGCCAACATAACAGCCTCACCTCTGTGCTTGGGAAGATCATGGAACAGATCCTCCTGGAAGCTATGCTAAGGCACATGGAGGACAGGGAGATGATTCAAGACAGCCAGAATGGCTTCATCAAGGGCAAGTCCTGCCTGACCAACCTAGTGGCCTTCTATGACTGAATCATCAGCGGATAAGATAAGAGCTATCTGTCATCAGTCATCTATCTGGACTTCTGTAAGGCCTTTGACACAGTTCCCCACAACATCCTTCTGTCTATATTGGAGAGATACAGATTTGATAGATGGACTGCTCAGTGGACAATGAATTGGTTCGGTTTGCATCCAGAAGGCAGCAATCAATGGCTCAATGTCCTGATGGAGATCTATGACAAGATGTCCCTGTTTGCTGTAGGAGGAGTTGGAACAGATAACTTGTAAATGCCCCTTCCAACTCAAACCATTCTATGATTCTACCTCATTGAGAATAAGGCTACGATTTTCTTTGTTTCCTTCTTCAGTACTGTGACAATTTTTGTTCCCTCTTGATGTCAATCAACTGAAACTCACTTAAAATTCCATTTAGAAAAATAATACTGTTGGTGAATTGAATCAAAAGAAGCCATAATTCCAATAGTTTTCCTCTCAAATCAATACATCAATGACACATCGTTTCTGTCCAGGACATGCTGGAGATAAAAATTTAAAAGCAGAGCTGCACACTGATATATGGGTAGACTGAATGCTTGTATTGAGCTGCTATTACTAGTTCTTAGCTATTCCAGTTCTACTAGATTTCACTCAGTGTAGCTGAGGTCCATGGCCAGGTTCATTGTGTTACACAAGTACTAATGTGGAGTGACTCCAAATTTGCGTTTTTCTGTCACATTTACAGTGTCGATTACTGCAGTAGTGAAGAGCTCACTGCCAGCAGTATTTTAATGCATTTACAGAAACATGGACATCAATAACAAGAGCTTTAGTGAGAATAGTTTTATTATCAATAGGTTTCTTGCACATTCCTGGGATACCTAATGTGGCTGGAACTTCTAATGGCTTATTTTGGAAAGTTAGGAGTTACTGAACACATTAAGTTCCCAGTCTTATCTGCACTGAAATTATTTCCAAGATGTCATTGATTCTCATCTGTTATGCTTAATTGGAAGTCCTGAAGTAATTTTCTCCCACTTTCCTCCAGTATGTATTAAGAAAACATAGTTATTTGCATGATAAAGTACAATATGCAATTAAATTTGACTAGTTTAAAGAATTAATGCAGTTTTAATATAAATTCAAAGAGCTCTTGCTACATTGTAGATGTACAACTGTAGAAGTCCAGCAAGTTTATTTGCGGAAGAATTTTATTTATTCTGTTCCTGGGGTTTAACTCCACTACCAGCACTTAGTTACGTTTGCCAATTTAGCAAAATCTTTGGGCAAAAGCATGTGTGCTTTCCAATTTACACAAATCTAATCCTTTCCTAAGCTGGAAACTGGCTCTGATTTTACAGTAAGCCTGAGCAACCCAGAGCACAAAGTGCAGCAAAACCACTATTTGCACAGGAGAATTTATATTGGTTACAAGCTGCAGCCAGGGCCAAACTTCAGCCTAGAGAAGACCTTAGCAGAGTTTCTTCTGACCAGGCTAAAGCTTCTGCATATGTCTAGAAACTCTTCCTTGTGATTTAACCCGTTTTTCTCAAAGGCCTTTTGCCCCTATATAACATGCGTCTTGTCCTATATGCCATGAAATCTCCCTCACTGTTTAACATCTCTTGCCATGTTTCAGCATGAATTAGGATGCCATGATATAAAACCATCACAAGGATTTTGCTGGTGGTAGTCCCATCTGCCTTTTAGCTTTTTTTCTTCTTTAAAAATAGACCTCAGCTTCTTTCCCCCCGCTCTGTGCGCTACCAACTGTCTTCCTTAGTGATGGTGCACCACAAAGGTGACATAAATCCCAATTCAAAATCTGTATCCATAAAACATACCCAGGCAAGTGCTCTAGTCCTACTAACAGGATCTTTGAATAAGTAAAGCTGTGATTACTTGGACTAAAACAGTGAGCCACGCAGAGAGCACATCAAAGCTTCCACCCTGTTCTTTTAGTGAATCTAGGACCTGTAAGGCAAACCATCAAATTGTACTGGAAGAAACTCTTGTGAATTTCATTAATTTCCCACCCTTGAAATCAAGTTTCTGTGGTTTCTTACATGTTAAGAATGGTCATTTTTGCCACTGCTTGTACTGTGTGCTTGATTACCCTGGCAAGTTTCATTGCCTACAAGGAGGGAGGTATGAGATAATATGGTTACATGTATGAGACTTACTTAAAAATCCTGTGAAATTCCTAATTGATCTCATTCAATTAATGCTGCAAGGCTTGTGAATTCTCATTTAATTTCCCTGCTCCCTGAAGTCAAATTATTAGGAATGTTTTTTACTGCCAAGAATCATCAATATTTACAGACTTATATATTCATAAACACCTGAAAGATTTTGGCCTCAGTATCCTTCTGCTCTGTTGTTTACTCTTTCATCTCCTCTCAAACATGGACAGAATCATTGATATTTGGTCTGCAGAGATCAAAAATGAAATATATATCACACTTAGATCTCATTCTGGAAGTTAAAGATAATTTTGACTGTTAAAGTGCCCTTCAATGAAACAATAAAATTCAGGTCTTGCCTTTGTTGAAACAAAAAATCCACCACAAATAAAATATTAGCTTAGTTAGTTTTCCCCTCTGTTCCCAAGTCTTCCTATAGAAAAAGTAGGAGTTATGTGTGGGCACACACACAGGCAGTTTCAATTGCTTTCTTTCCCTTGTCCTTGTGGTTTGTACACAATATACATTTTACACATGTTTTGAGAACTCACCTGTTAAACGTCACTGCAGTCTTGAAGAGCAGATCGTAAAATAATATCATCTGCACTAGAAGTCAAAATATATGAAGCATCTCATAAGTAGTTTAGAGTAATGAAAATAAATTACAGGAATAATTGTGTAAATTCTAAGTGAGGGGAAGATGTTAAAGTGTGACATTAGTTACTGTATCATTATTTTTTCCTTTTACTCTTATTTCCACAGAGGCAAACCACACGGACTGTCTGAACACAAGGAACTACTGGCTTAATTGCCGTTGCCTCACATAAGGAGTATCACTCTCAGCAACAGAGTGGACGCATAAACATGAACAAGGAATGAAATTCCCCGCAAAAGCATGACAAAAAGAGATTTAAGTCAAAGCTATACTTTCTTTTTTGTTTGTTTAAGAAAGAAGAGGTAATAGTTATATGCTTCATAAAGAGAAGAGGAATAGAGAAGAACCATTGGAAGAATGGTTTCTGCAATAATTCATTCTCTAAATGTGTCAATGAAAAGAAATGCATATGCATGAAAAATGCACTGTGTTTATTGTATTCCAGCATAGCCTGAATCTAAGTTGTGCCTGTGAGGAAAATATTCTTAAACCTCTCTGTTTTGTACTTAAGTAGATATGAGTATATGGGTCACTTAAAATGACCGTGCAGTTACCCCAAGTAAAAGCACATGTATGGACAATTACTATGAAGTAACTGATGAAAACTCCTGACTACCAGCAAACTCTCATCACATGGTAAATACAAGGAAATCTGAAAGAGATCATACCAGACAGTTTAGCTTGCATACTGAACCAGTAAATACATGTATGGCTTTCTATAGTGCTCCTTTGTCTCAAACATTTCTAAGCTTCTCTGCAGTAAGAGCAGGAGAAGAGGAACACCTTGTCACAAAAAAAAAAAAAAAAAATGTTCCCAAGCTTTACTAGCTTCTGTTGTTGTCCTTAATGAATAAGATGCAACAGAAATGAATGGAAAGAGCTTCATGAGGTAAATGATGGTGACCAGGGGCGTAGACCCCCTCCCACAGTAGAGGAGGATCAGGTTTGCAAACACCTGAGGAACCTGAAGGTACATAAGTCCATGGGACCTGATGAGACACATCCCAGAGTCCTGAGGGAATTGGCAGATGTGGTTGCCAAGTCACTCTCCATGATATTTAAAAAGTCGTGGCAGTATGCTGCCCGTGCTATGGTGCTCAAGTTAATTTAGATACAATGAGTGTAGTGGTTCTATTGGAACCCAGTGTGAGCACAAATTTTGTGCAGCCAGATTCTTGGTTGGGTAGTAGAAAATGCTAAGATGACCGTACACATTCTTCCTCTCTATTTCACTTCCTGTTTACTTAAAGGACAACTCAATAGAAAGGGACTTGCCGGAGTCACGATTTAAGCACCTTAGAAGCAGGAAGATATCACTGCACCCTATCCTACCAGGGACTTGGCATCTTCATCTTCCACCCTTAAGAAGCTGAAGCTCATGAAACTCCCAAAGCTGGTGCTTTATGCTTTCCTGGTCCTAGATGTTTTTCCTGTATCCTTTTATCAGGTCACATATTTGGAGACAATGGATTTCCTAATTAATGTTGACAGCTAAATTTAGAACAGTTAGTTAGTAGAGGCACCAGACTCACAGCCTGGGCATGAGTTCAAGGTTTGGAGGACGTTGGTGTAGTTGGATTACAAGGTTCCCATCAGGATATAATGCCTGCTGCTGTAGGGAAATAGGAGAGACAAATTGATTGTGAGGTGGGCAGTGTACTTTGAGCTGAAAGAAAAGGTGAATGATGTCAATAAGGTAAATAATCTCTCCATAAAGTAACAATGAGGGAACTTCTTGAAGCTGTCCAAAATTTCACTGGTATACTGTAGGATTTGGAGTGTTAGGTGCTTCTGAAGGATAGGCCATTTCAGCTGTTTTTTTTTTTAAATCTTATTTTTATTTACCTTCTCAACAGAAGTGAAATCCACTCAAACAGTCGTATTATACAATTGACTGTAAAATTTATGTGTATCATGTGTAAGGCGCCATTTTCTTCTTCCTATTAATAAGCTTAACATTAAAGAAATGAATTCTCCAGGGAGAGTGAATTAAAACAAAAACATCCGGAGAAGAAAAAACCTATAAAAAGCAGATGGTACCACATATAAAATGCCATCAATTTTTATGCATCTATCTAAAATGGCTGAGATGTTCCCAGCCTTGACATAAATTCTACCCATCAACTCCATCAAGATATCAAAGCTTTATTAATGATTGCAACAAATTATTTTCTACTCACCAATCCAAAAACATTGCACCCACCTCAGCAAAGAATCTAGGCACATACTCATGTCTAACAGTAATCCTTCAGTGAGCCCTACAGCTTTTTACATCAAATCTAAATTTTAAAATTCACGACTCGTGTTTTCTGTCTCTGTTGCCGCTGAACTTTTTCCCATATACTGGATTTATATTTGGGAACCAGTGGTTCGAGCAGGTTGAGCAAAAAGGATGAACCCGTGATGATTACCTTTTGGTTCAGCTTAACTATGAATCCTTAAAAAGCTTTTGCATTTCAACTTTAAGTTCGTTTTTTTTAAAGCCAGCTGTCACAGCCTGGACCTTAACCTGAACTCGTTGTGTCTTAGTTCGATGATCATAAAAAAATTAAACTAGCTAACTTGGGCAGAAGATTATATCACTACACTATATATGTGACCAAACCCAAGTTCATGCATCCCCAGATCAAAATTAGCACATGTCTGAATTCCAGTGTGCCCAGAACAGTTCCAGTGCTCAAAATCATATTCTGGTACATTAAAACCAGGAGTTGATATACCTTGCCAGATATCCAGCCCAAAATTCACAAAGCAGGGCTATATCACAGCATGACTTTGAAAGTATTTAAAACTGAAATCTCCAGTAAACACTCAAGAGAAAGATGCTCATAGGTTTAGAATTAAGAGTTAATGACAACTTGCTCCCAGAGACAGAGCTTGTTAAAGAAAATAGATTACAACACTTAAGCACAAAAGTAACAGTACAAAAAAAATATGCACAGACGCTTTGCGAAAGTAGAACATTTCTAAGTATGAAATCCAAGATTTAATTGGGAAAGATAATTTTCAAGTAAATGAACATAGTTACTCAGTTAACAATATGGGTCAGTAAAACTTCATAACTATTGAAAGAGAGCGTGGCTCAGTTCATCTGGTGTGGTTTGTGGACATAGTTTAAAACCAATGAAAAGATACGTTTCTTCTATTGTTCCCATTTTCTTAGCTGCAGCAATTTTACAGTACTTTGCATATAGCCAGCTTCACTTTTACCCTGTATAGTAAGATATTTCTGTTATTACTGTGATTCAAAACCCTGTATTAGAGCTAAATGCCTTTTTAGGAGTATGACCTGCCATAAATGAATCTGCAAACATGTATGGTGCACGTAAAGCTTTCTATTTAGACTTCTAAAATGACAGGGAAAGACCTTCTGTATCATCAAACTTTTTTTGTTGTTGTTTTGTTTTGCCTTCGGTAGTGATGATGTCATCAACATCACTTATTTTGTTACCATATTCTGCTGCACACAGGTGTTATTCCAGGTATCTTGGAGTTTCTTTCTCTCTATAAATAGAAAGCAAACAGGAATCACACAAAAAACTAGTAGAATAATCAGATAGATGTCTATTTTTAATAGAAGGAGGAACTGAAGAGTACCTGAGCAGGGATACTCCATGAAGAAATTGGGACTTTTCAAACTAAAGTTGACAATAAGTATTTAATATCACAGTCTTATTGGATTTTTCTGCAATCTATGTAGGGTGCCAAATCCTGTGGTTTTATTAATTTTTTTTTAAGTGAACTCACAATGAACTCAGGCAAATAACTGGTACTTTTCTACATTAGTTTGCCCTCTATCACATGTTACATGTGCAAACAGGAGTACATGTTCGTATGCCTAGTTGCACATCCGACCTTTTGAAAACTAGTCCTTAAATAATTTGCCCTAGGACACAGAATGAATCAGTTATTTGTGTAAATCATAATTTACTGCCAGATCCATCTTCGTCACTTCAGCTCTTTTGTATGCAATACTCTAGTCACAGTAGAATAACAGCAACCTAACATTATGTGAGATTTTAGTACCCCTAATTTTATTTTCTGTTGCCTGTCATCCATCTGTGAGATTTTAATGTCTTAGTCTCATCACATTTACAATAGAAAACTTACATCTCTTTCTATAATGTAATTATAGTTCTTTTATCATTCCTTCCAGTAAAATGTCACAAGGAATTTTCTTCTGCTTAATGTACAATTTAATTCCCTTTTTGATTGGCATTGTGCAGTATTGTGTTTGTCAGGAATCTCCGCAATTACATTTTTATACCTGCATGTATTTTCAGAGCAAGAAAAATTAAAAGCATGCGAAGTGACTAATGCACATATTATTTGAGTGGGAGGTCTTTAGGTCTCACTCTGTCTTTCCATACACAACTATGGTATCTCCCTGACCTTAAAAACCTAAAAACCCCCATGACTCCAGGTTTTCCTCAGCAGGTACACTGTGAATTAGACTTCCCTCACTTTCTTTTCTGCACTGGCTGTGTGAATCACGATCTTGTGCCATTATCTTAGATAGGCTTGATAAACTGTCTTTATTTTAGTTTTTTTTATCCAAGTTGATCTATATATAGAAGACGAAATTCAAAACTTACTGAGTTAAAATCTGCAAAACACCAGATGCAATAGTGTTTCATATTCAAGACAAAATGATGGATCTTCTATTACTGAAAAATTCAAACAAAACTATGGATACCATGTTTCTCCTGAAAAAGTGGTTTTGTTGTCTTTGTCAGTGAAAGCTTTTCAGAGCAAAAGACATGTCTTCTAAAGGACATAAAGGATCCTTTCTTTACAGCTATATTCTTGAGTTTTGCATGAATCTAGGTGCCATCATGATAGTGGGGAGATTGAATTCCTAGGAATGAAGGATTCCCAGAGTTGGATTAAGCCCTGTCTCCTTCAGGTGTTCTGGAGTCCTGGGTCTGCCTCTGTGGGCTGAACAGGTGGTGGTGGGACATGTGGTATCATGACAGAGTGCTTAAAGCCCAGTTAATGAACCACAAGTTTGACACCTATTTCCTGAATTATGCCCTTTCAGTTGAAGCCTTCCCATCCCATGAGGACGATAGCTTGAGAAAGTCAGGAAACTGTAGTGAAATCATAGCTAACTTCTCACAGTTAAAAGCAACAGTGACAGGAATCACCGAGACAGTATTTTATGAAACTGTCTTTGACTAAATGGACCTTCTTTTGAAGTGAGACAACAAAATCTTTGGTTAGAAATCAGCATCTAAGGCAGAGGGGGCTGTGTTTTGTGCCTGGACTCATCTGGGAGTGAATAGCAGTCACAAGGGCTTCTGGGTGAGAAAAAAAGACTCTTTTTCTGGGGTGCCATCACTGTAAATACTCTCATGATCCCGTGATTATTATTTTCATTTATGCCTTACTTTGCTAGCCTGGTTTAGTAGTAGTGATCTTAGACTTGTAGAATAGTTGGGGTTGGAAGGGACCTTAAAGATCACCCAGTTCCAACCCCTCTGCCATGGGCAGGGACACCTCCCACTGGATCAGGCTGCCCAAGGCCCCATCCAACCTGGCCTTGAACACCTCCAGGGATGGGGTAGCCACAACCTCCCTGGGCAACCTGTGCCAGTGCCTCACCACTCTCATGGTGAAGAAATTCTTCCTAATGTCTAGTCTAAATTTGCCCCTCTCCAGTTTAAACCTTTTGCATGTTATTTAAAAAATCCAAATATAGACAAAAAAAAGAAGTAAAACGCAGATAGTAGAGAAACAATCTTCTATTGACAGGTCCTCTAGCTGAAGCATGACCAATGCCCTTTGGGTCATCTTTGGATGCCAGTTAATATTAGTTTTTTAGTCACAAAGAAAGCTGATGTTTTTAAAGCTGAGAAAATGAAGAGTAAGGATAGTAATGTTATCTACGGCTCCATAGAAGTGTGGGGTAATCAAGGTAAGCTCTGTTTCATTGATATACCTATTGAGTTTTTAATTCTACTTTGTTTGCTAGTCAAGTGAGGTACTAGATTTGAGTAGAACACCTAGAGCTGGTAAGAGAGAAGAAAGTGAGAAAACCTATTTCAACTGGTGAAATGCAAATCACTAAAACTAAATTACTAATGCATTGCAGTCTGATTTCTTAGTCCAGGATATCAACTTTTATATCTTGTGTAAAATCTGAAACCCATCCAACTTTCATTTTGGAAATGAATACACTCATTAATTGTAGGTTGTATTTTTTATAACTGGATGAAATTCCAGTATATTCATAAGGAAAACCAAAATACTAATATTCTATAATTAAAAATGTAATTAGTTTTCTAGTACCTAAAGAAAAGATTACTTACATAAATGATTAAAGAATTCAAGTTCCTGGGGTCCAATTTATAATGTTGCATGTGTGCGCATTTGCATCTAACTGTAATTAAAAATCTCTCTTACTGAGTGAGGATAAGTAAGAGGATTTTGATTATTTTTAAACTAAAAAAATGATTAGTGCAAAAGAAAAAACTAGATGAGGCCTTATTTATTGCTAAGTTTTTGCTATGGAAGATGTGCTATGGGGGAGCGCGGCGAAGAGGAGCGAGGCAAAGAGGTGCGGGGCACGTTATTACGAAGGGGCAGTTTGAGCGGCAGTTCGAGCGGTCAGGGCGAGCAGGAAGGGCTCAGGGAGAGGCTGGTGGCTGACCATGGTGGCTACCAGACAGAAGATTAAAACTGCTCCGGGTGCTGCAGCCAGCAGGATGGATACTGCCACCCAGACAGAGCCTCAGTGGGTCCATGCAGCCACGCAGACCCTGTGTTGTAGGCAATGCCCCCCTCCAACACCAGCCTGTGCCTCTGATACCGGCTACGCTTGTGGGAGCTGTGCACGAGTCGCAGAACTCCTTCACATGGTGGCAGAGCTGAGGGAGGAGGTGAATAGGTTAAGGACTATCAGGGAATGTGAGAGGGACATAGATCTTTGGAGCAGTGCCCTCGCACAAACCCAGCAGGCTGCTGGAGCCAATGCGGCGGAGCAGCTTGATCCTATAATCTGTGAGGCAGGGGGAACAAGAGATGGGGGATGGCAGCAGGTTCCTGTCCGGCGTAGGAAACCTGCTCCCCCCACCCAGACAATTAACCCCCAGATAGCCCTCAGAAATAAATATGAAATGCTGCAGGTAGAACCTATTCCCCAGGAAGAAGCAGTGGAAGAAGGAGATGGTCCCCACAGCCTGGAAACATTCCCTAAGCTCCAGCATCCTCGGAGGGCCCTAAAAACATCCTCTGTCAAGAAAAAGAGGAGAGTGATCGTCTTAGGGGATTCCCTTCTTAAAGGAATGGAGGGTCCCATCTGCAGACCGGACCCGCTCCACAGGGAGGTCTGCTGCTTGCCGGGGGCTTCAGTGAGGGATATCAATAGAAAACTCCCTTCCTTGGTGAAGGAAACGGATTACTATCCCCTCTTAGTATTTCAAATAGGTAATGATGACTTACAGTGCAGAAAGCTGAAAGCCATCAAAAGAGACTTCAGGGATTTAGGGAAGATGATTGAGGGCTCTGGAGCGCAAGTGGTGTTTAGCTCCATCCCAATACTAAGGAATATGGAGCAGGAAGTCAGGAACGTACAGATGATTAATGCCTGGCTCCGAGCCTGGTGTGAGGAGAGAGGCTTTGGCTTCTTTGATCATGGGGTGACCCACCCACCCCCAGGTTTTCTTACTAGGGATGGGTCATACTTGTCTCGAAGGGGAACTAAAGTTATCTCTAAAAGTCTGGTTAGGCTCTTAAATAGAGCTTTAAACTAGATGTGAAGGGGGAAGGGGAGGAGACCAGGCTAGTTGGGAATGAGCCTGGAAGTGGGAAACCAGCGGCTGAGAAATGGTGTGCTGGAGAGGACCACCAGTACACCACAACAGGGCAAGTGAGGGCGAGTATAAGTGGGGACAGTAAGGGTAAAACTGGGTCTGTGGAATTAGTTATTCCAAGGACCAGTCAATCGAGAATAAACTCTCTTCCCTTTATGAGGGCTGAAGGTTCATCAGCCCAGCTGAAGTGCATTTACACCAATGCACGCAGCATGGGCAATAAGAAGGATGAGCTGGAAGCTGTTGTAGGGCAAGGTGACTATGATGTCATTGCCATCACAGAAACGTGGTGGGATGACTCACATAACTGGACTACAGCTATGTTGGGATATAAACTCTTCAGGCGGGACAGGAAGGGTAGGAAAGGAGGCGGGGTAGCCCTCTATGTCAAAGAGTGCTTTGAAACTCTCGAACTGGATTACGGTGAGGACGGGATCGAGTGCCTATGGGTTAAAATCAGAGGAGCCCACAAGAAAGGGGACTTTGTGATAGGAGTCTGTTACAGACCACCCAGCCAAGAAGAAGCTGCTGATGAACTCTTCTATAAACAGCTGGGGACAGTCTCTAAATCTCTGCCTCTTGTCCTTGTGGGAGACTTTAACTTTCCGGATGTCTGCTGGGAGTACAATACAGCAGAAAGGAAACAGTCTAGGAGGTTCCTGGAGTGCATCGAAGACAACTTCCTTGCACAACTGGTTAGCGAACCAACAAGGGAGGGTGCCTTCCTAGACCTGCTGTTTGTGAATAGGGAAGGTCTTGTTGGGGATTTGACGGTTGGAGGACGCCTGGGATTAAGTGATCATGAGATGATAGGGTTTTCAGTTCTAGGTGGGATTAAGAAGGGGGTTAGCAAAGCAGTCACATTAAACTTCCAGAGGGCAGACTTTGGCCTGTTCAGAAGGTTGATTAGCAAAGTCCCGTGGGAAACAGTCCTTCAGGGCAAGGGAGCCCATGAGGGTTGGGTGCTCTTGAAAAATGAAATCCTATCAGCTCAAGAGCAGGCCATCCCTGTGTTCCGGAAAAGGAGCCGGCGGGGGGAAAAGCCAGCTTGGTGGAGCAGGGTGATCTCAAGATGCGTCAATAAGAAAAAGAAGCTCTATGTGCTCTGGAGGAAAGGACAGGCATCTTGGGTGGACTACAGGGACGAAGTGAGATCGGGCAGGGAAAAAATCAGGAGGGCCAAGGCCCAACTAGAATTAAAACTCGCTAAGTCTGTGAAAGACAACAAAAAGTCTTTCTACAAGTACATTAACAGGAAAAGGAGGACGAGGGAGAATATCCAGTCTCTAGTGGATGCAGAAGGAATAACAGTGACAGGGGATAAGGACAAGGCTGAGGTACTTAATGCCTTCTTCGCCTCAGTCTTTAATAGCAAAGAAAGTTGTTCCTTCTGTTTACAAATCCAAGAGTTAGAGGGGCAGATTGAGGCTCCCGTGATCCAAGAGGAGGCGGTTAGAGACTTGCTTGCCCAGCTAGACGTCCACAAGTCTATGGGGCCGGATGGGATCCACCCAAGAGTATTGAAGGAACTGGCGGATGTCCTTTCCAAACCCCTATCCATCATCTTCCAGAGGTCCTGGCTGACTGGGGAAGTTCCACTAGACTGGAGGCTGGCTGATGTTGTGCCCATATACAAGAAGGGTTGCAGAGAGGATCCGGGGAACTACAGGCCTGTCAGTCTCACCTCAGTGCCAGGGAAAGTCATGGAACAGGTAATCTTGAGTGCTATCATGAAGCACACGCAAGAGAACCGGGTGATCAGGCCCAGTCAACATGGGTTTACAAAAGGCAGATCTTGCCAAACTAACCTGATCACCTTCTATGACAAAATCACTCAACTACTGGATGGGGGAAAGGCTGTGGATGTAGTCTTCTTGGACTTCAGTAAAGCCTTTGACACAGTTTCTCACAGCATTCTGCTTCAGAAACTGTCAGCCTCTGGCCTGGACAGGCGCACACTCTCCTGGGTTGAAAACTGGTTGGATGGCCGGGCCCAGAGAGTGGTGGTCAATGGAGTTAACTCCAGCTGGAGGCCAGTCACAAGTGGAGTTCCTCAGGGCTCAGTACTGGGTCCAGCTCTGTTCAATGTCTTTATCAATGACCTGGATGAAGGCATTGAGTGCACCCTCAGCAAGTTTGCAGATGACACTAAGCTGGGAGGAAGTGTCGATCTGCTGGAGGGTAGGGAGGCTCTGCAAAGGGATCTGAACAGGCTGGACTGCTGGGCCGAGACCAATGGGATGAGGTTTAACAAGACCAAATGCCGGGTCCTGCACTTGGGGCACAACAACCCTATGCAGCGCTACAGACTGGGGGAAGAATGGCTGGAGAGCTGCACAGAAGAGAAGGACCTAGGGGTGCTGGTTGACAGCCGACTGAACATGAGCCAGCAGTGTGCCCAGGTGGCCAAGAAGGCCAATGGCATCTTGGCTTGTATCAGAAATGGGGTCACAAGCAGGTCCAGGGAGGTTATTCTCCCTCTGTACTCGGCACTGGTGAGACCGCACCTCGAATACTGTGTTCAGTTCTGGGCCCCTCACCACAAGAAGGATGTTGAGGCTCTGGAGCGTGTCCAGAGAAGAGCAACAAAGCTGGTGAGGGGGCTGGAGAACAAGTCTTATGAGGAGCGGCTGAGAGAGCTGGGGTTGTTTAGCCTTGAGAAGAGGAGGCTGAGGGGAGACCTTATTACTCTCTACAACTACCTGAAAGGAGGTTGTGGAGAGGAGGGAGCTGGCCTCTTCTCCCAAGTGACAGGGGACAGGACTAGAGGGAATGGCCTGAAGCTCCGTCAGGGGAGGTTCAGGTTGGATATCAGAAAAAAATTCTTCACAGTAAGAGTCATTGGGTACTGGAACAGGCTGCCCAGGGAGGTGGTCGAGTCGCCTTCCCTGGAGGTGTTTAAGGAACGGGTGGATGAAGTACTTAAGGACATGGTTTAGGGAGTGTTAGGAACGGTTGGACTCGATGATCCAATGGGTCCTTTCCAACCTTGTGATTCTGTGATTCTGTGTTATCAACAAGAATTTCTCTTTAAAAATAGTGGTGCTGGAGATGGTAATTTAAGAGAGAGCACATAATTTTCTTATGCATTAAAGTATAAGATAAATCAGCAACTCATAGTCAAACATGTCAGTGCGACAGCATCAAAATTCATTGTCCAAAAGCCAATTACATTGTCTCTTAAATTTCCCCAAACACAGAGAATTTCTGGGTGACCTGGTACTGCTGCTGTGACATTTTAATACATCTACATATGTGCCATTCCCTGTGTGTTTTGGGTAGGAAAAAATGGGTTATTATATCAGTATGCATTTATCTGATGATCACTGTGTTAAGGCTCACTGACAGTGGAGATAAATTAGCATAATGTTTTGGCCCTTCTTTTTATTGTGAATGCAACTGTAGCAAGACTGAATATCTCAACTGTGGGAAGACGCACAGGGCACATTGTGTCTTATCCTTGGTTTGCCTTACCTTGTCTCTAGACCAAAACCAAAGAGTAAAAATGTCACTCACAACATGGGATGTGGTGTTCCCACTGCAAGGAAGGAGAAGCAGATCACAGACGAAGGGCTCCTGGTGAGTACTACTCTTCAAAGGATCAGGACCAAAGCCTTTGCTCAGTATATCTCTTGGAAAGGGGGCTCTGAAAAGTAACCTTTCTTTTGGCCTGACATCTCCAACATATGGCTATGTAGGAGATGTGTCAATCTAGTTCAATTAAACATGCTGTGGGAACTAAGTGATTACCAGACCATTAACTGATGCTATCTCCGTTTAGCAGAGCACACTTTCAGGGACAGACAGCCTTCTTCTGATTTCTTCACAATCCCACTTCACTGCTCATTGGGTTTAGTAGGAGAACAGAAACCAAACTCAAGAGAGCTGGAGGACAAATTCCTTAAATTCTAGCCCTCGTGCTGGGATCCACTTAGAATTTCTCTTCCTCTTCCCCCAACTTTTCCCAATGTCACGTTTACCTCAATTGGAAAAGTTTCTATTTCTCATTAAATGAAGACAAATTTCTCTAGTTCTCTGGCCCTTGTCACTCTTTTCTTTGGTTTGAGCTGCCTATGATCCAAGGCCAACTTTGATTCAGCACAGCTGCATAACCTTGGCTTATGCTCCTAAATAGATTCCTAAGTTGTGAGAGAGCTGAGAGAAAGCACGTAGCCTGGAGCCATGCAAGATAAGAAAGGTAAAACTGCAGTCAGGAGTAAGATTGTTGAGTTGGGGATAGGCAGCAGTTCAAAGATTCAAAAGGAGAAACGTTGTCATGAAAAGGTACGAAATCCTAAGAGAGAAAACAAAGAATAGGAAGCTGCCAACTCTGCAACATCAAGGGTCAGCCTGCTCCAAGGAGCAATGGAGACCAACCCTTCCCCATTTGGCTGACAGAGTCCAGCAAAGACTCACTGGGTGTGGTGAGCCTATTAGTGCCTAGCCTGGTAGTTCCAATCAATCCTAGCTATTATGTCTATTAGGAAACAAATAACTGTGGAGTCTTTTTGTGCATGACAAAAGTTGCCTGATCAAATCTGGGAGGGCAATGGAGGACTCCTACCCCCAGCTTCATCTTCAGTTTTATTTCCCCTCAAAGCTCTCTTGAGCTAACTCTCAGAGAGAGTTATTTGTCAAAAGCCTGCTTTCCTTCTCCAAACACAGACTGCTCATTTGAGTCTGAACAATGACTTTTCAGTTACACTTAAGGAGAAATAAGTCACCATATCACCCTCCTAGCCCCTTGACCAGCCCCTTTCCATATTTACATGAACTTCAGGTGTGATTATGATGTAAGTTTTTAATACCTTAGTTAAGATGGTGCTGGAAAATACTCAAGCTATAACCTGAGACAAATCTGAGATAAAATAATGTTTTCTATTTAAAGACATATCCAAAGATTTCCCACCTTCATTTCCCACCTAGGTTTTCAAGTAACACATTTACAGAGAAGTTGCAAACTAAGGTCAATCTGTTTGCTTAGATTGTCACAACAGAGGAATCTTAGCACTGACACACCCAACACTTTCTATTTGATTTTTCTTTAGACAGCAAAATATCACTTTGTTAATGTGAACTTAGCAGTTAAGGTCATTCAAGCTGGTATTCCAGTGATCAGGAATGATCACAGGTGTCAGGCCATTTACACAGATAAACATGAATATTACATACACTTTAGGTACCTAAAGTAATTGAACCTGTTTTTTATTTCATATAACAAGTCCACTCAATCTTTATTCATCTACGAAAAGCATGAAGAAGGGAACAGGTCTGATGTCAGTCGTATCACTTGTCAGCGAATAAAATAAGTACATACTTGTCACTTCACTTGCTGGGGGAAGGCATAATCCTTGCTTGTTAATGGATTACTAAAGAATGCCCCTTCCGCTTCACAGTTCTTATGCCTCATTCATCTGTCAAAATGAGAATGCTGGAAGTAGATAGGAGCACAGCCTATGGAGTTACTCTCATCCATCTTACACTTTAATGAACAAACAACAAAATATACATACAAGATGTACACTGTATTGCGTTCAAAATACTGTATCACTTACAAAAGTGCACCTGATAAGGCATGAAACATGTTATAAATGACTGCTAATGGCATGTGAATAGATAGGCCTGCAGGGATTTGTGTAGCTTTCCTCTACTTCTTTTCACGATAAGTTGTGCGCATAATCTCTTTGCAGGCCATTGTCAATAGTCCTGAAGAATCTGTGGATTTGAATAGTGACATTGAAAGGTGCCTATGGAAAGCACACCATTGAAAGCCAGTTGAAATGATGCAGAATTCTCACTAATCAAATCAGGATTTCTTAGATTCATGAGAAGAAGTCATCTGCGTATGTGGAAATGGAATGAGGAATTTAAATGTTATTGGACATATTCAGCTGCAGGAAAGCTGGCAGCAGTATTTAAAGAAAAGTACGTAGGATAATTACTTAGTACTCTATTCTGGAGGCCACATTCAAGACTGGTTAACTATCATTCACATTTCTAAGAGAAGAGTTAAAGTACAGAGTAGCTTCTTCTCTTTCTTTTTGAAATCATTAGTTTTTAAAATTATTTTCCAGTTAAGTACCAAGCAGGACCCTCCTTCAGCTAAAGAGAAAAATTTCTGGTTTATTCAATACTCAGTCAAGAAGTTAGAAATCTAGATTTTATATCAGATTTTCTTACACAATGACATCTTTTCACAAAAGAAAAACTACAAAAACAATAACAACAAACCCACACAGTGAGCTATCTTATGAACTTGATCCAAAGACTTCACTAAAGACAACAAAGACCTCTTGATCTGTCGCATTTCTACACGACTTTTGCAGACAGATCTGCGTCCTGAGCTCCTCCCCCAAAATTAGTTTGGCTCCTTCGGGTTTGAGCCATTGACAAGGCTTCCGGTTTATAGGTGACCTACACAAAACTGATTTGGAAATTAGTCACCTTTATACTCATGGATATACTTATACAAGTATGTGACCTAACTTTGAAACATTTGAAACCAGGATTCCTGATATAAAATCAAAGGTATAATTTTGATAAATCCATAGTTATAATCTTGTTCCTGCTTTAAGTGGGGTAGCCACATATCTACTCTGCAGAAGATATTGATTATAAAATATACTATACAAACCAAATGTTGATAGTCTTTAATACGTTCCCACAGCTACCAACGGTACTATGTTTTTTCACCTTTGCACATCTTGATTCTTCTTCTCCATGATTATTTTCCAGTTTACTTTTCACACACTGTATAAATACTCAACAGCTGTATTTCTACCAAGTTTTTGAAGCAACAGATACTTGGAGATGACACTTGGAAAAGCCAGCACTTCCACGTATAGCGGTTACACATGGAAACTAGTTCATTGAGAGATTGCTGAGATGAAGCCAATATATCTTCATCAGCTGTGTCAGAAGATCAGCAGGCTACTCAACGGGAGAGGTTTTCTATGTAGTAATGCTGGATAAGGAATAATCTCAATTCTGTTGAGTGAGAGAAGCTAGAAATTATTTGAACAACTTTTCCTTTCCACCCTGGCTAGGGCATACTGTGAGCTCAGCATATGCTAGAGAAAGTGGCGAGCCTGTGACCAGAGTTTACAAGTTACTGTAATAATTTTGCTCAAAGTCTGTAGCTGCCATGCAGGAAACTATTCAGGAACACAGTCCTCCTAATTTGTTGGGTTTTTTTATTCTTTGTTATATAATATGTATTTTTCCCCCTTAATACTGAAAAGATTTGGTCCTCATTGAAAGCTGAGAGTTTCAACATCATCCTAGTATTATGTTGGGTTTATGCATGACTTTTTACCAACACAGCTAACCAGCGACATCCATAATTCATTAGCTTAGGCATTTTTTGCCTTCACATCTAAAACCAGATCTACGAATATACTAATGTATATCTTACACTATCACTGATGAAAAGAACTAGATAGTAATTCTACAACTGTATCAGAAGAGTGAAACTATTAAAAACTTCTTAGTGGCTTTAATTTTAATTTAAAATACAATTTTCTTAAGCAGTTCTGATGTTTGAAAAAAGTTGTCTAAGCATCTTGTACAAAGGAAGACATGAAGAAAAAAACCCTCATGATTTGGGTGCTACTTTTCTTTTTTTTGACCCTGTCACAGAAAGCCACTAAGTTGGTCCGATAGGACTTGCCCTTGGTGAAGCCATGCTGGCTGCCACCTCCCCATCTTCCACGTGCTTTAGCATAGCTTCTATGAAAATTGGGAATTAACAAAAACCCCAGCTATAGTTAAGAGCCCAGAGGGATTGCTTTGTTCCAGTGAGTACACTGCAAACTTCAAAATATTTCAAATGTTTTCTTAGGAATGGTTGGTGGAAATCCAGAAGAGCAGAAATTTAGAAAGCTAGCAGAAATCAGGAATGGCAGATACAGGGAAGAGAAATTATGATTCTTTGTTAATTCTGTGCACGCTGAATCTTTGAAAATCAAGCACTCAGGGACACTAAGGGTCTGAAAGGACTGGTGGTCAGGTTTGCAATAAAGTAGTCAGTTCTAGAGCAGCTAATATTGCTAAACTCACAGTTTACGTGTAAATCTTGGAATTACGAATAAGACGAATTGTCTAACAACAAACCAGTAGATGGTAAAGAGTGACATCCTGAAGAGCACAGGAGAAGGCTCCAGTGTGGTAAAGATGCTCTTCTTCAGGTTTTATCATCTGATTGTCTCCTCTTCTACAACAAAGGGTGCTGAAAAGACCATGCTATTGTCTCTAAGACGTTCTTCTAGCCTGGGTCTATGTGCAGCTGTGATGCACCGTCTCTTTGTCTCCCTCTCTTGGTTACAATTCATATTTATGTTAATGACATAATCTACCTGGAAACCTACTTCAAGCTATTAAATCTGGTTAACTTGGGCAGGAGTGCTCTATATACAGCACTGCTTTCACTCCTTTTGGAGATGTCTCAGTAGTAGTTGAGCTACTAGCTGTAGCTCAGCACTATCTCCTTTGTCCAGAACTGTACATCTAGCAAGCATGTATAGCCTTCAGATCCATAAATGTAGTCTTACCTATAAATTAGTAAGTTTCATCTTTCAACTCGAATCCCCTTGCTTTTTGTCTTGGATATTGTAAATGAAATCTCCATGCATAATCTGACTGATTATTTTTATGTTCCAGTCTGGAAAATTTATACTTATGTTCTGTTCTGTGCCTGCCGTTGTTGCATGCTTGGCCAGTTTCATGCCATTAAATTGGTGAAGTTAACATGGGAAGTTTTTAACTTCCATTCTTTTGAGATACATTTTGCAAATTACTGTGTATCCTAAACCATATTCAGCATGGCTTTTTAAACTCTAAATGATGGTACTTTGATAGCACAACTTGTATAAGAAAGTATTTCTAAGTGCCTTTCTCATGATAGTGCTGGTGATTTTTAACTTCAGAAGGTCCCTGTTTCAAAAAGAGTTAAAGAATATTTGCAATGGCTTGTCAGGTCTGTCTAGCCTTAAGAGTTTCAGTTTCTCTATCAATTTATTACCTCCCTGTTGATATATAATCACCTTATGAAGGGTCTCACTGTGAAACACTTAACACTTCAAATGATGGCTCAAGACAGTGGAAGGTGGTGACAAATGACATCTTTCAGGATCTGTATAGGAGAGAAAGGAGCAAGACAATAATGATTTGGAACAGTTATTCTCAGGATGACATTATATATACCAGGGCATATACATGTATAGGCAGATAGATGCACATGATGTATATGTGTTAGTATATTTATATTGTCATAAAAGGAATCACTGGTTAAATATACATACATTGAAGCATGTTAAACATGTAAAAAAATGCAGTTTCATGTTTTGGAATAAGCAGTGCATGAACCTTGTATTCTGTTCAAATCTAAGAATTTAGTACAATATTGAAGCCTGTGATAATTTGAATGTTTGATAGGCTGATCATGTAGTATGAATTCAATCAAGCAACAGTATGAAGACGGATGGGTAACTTGGCTTTCAATTAATGCAGGCTGCTACCAATATTATCTTCTGATTCCTTTCTTCTCTTTGCCAATTGCACCAACAATTTGGCATGCATAGTAAGAAGTTATTATGGATTCCGCAGCAGCCTTCATGTTGCATCGGGCGGATAACACAAATCTTGTTAAGAGTCTGACAAAATATAAATGGTTTCATAACAAACTGCCACCCTTTTAATATCTCAACAACTTCAGAATTGTTATCTGGCAACTGCAGGGGTCTAAAGTTATGCTTTCAGAAAAATGAATTTTAGCACCATACTTGCATATATCGCACCCCCAACTCCCACTCCCCCTGGCCCTGGATAATTTTCATAGCAAAAAGCAGTAATTAAACTTAATCTTCTGTATCAGACATAGGCATGTCCATCCATTTAACTGTGGCTATGTGGGGCATGTGGTAAGGCATAGCTTTTAAAACAGATAATATTTTACAGTTTTTAAAGGAATCAGCAAAACCCAAACTGCTTCTAAGCCTCGATACTTGCAGGGCTAACAGTATTGAAATTACCTTATAATCTTACGCACACCATGACATTGTATACTCTGTTCTAAGGAAGTCTCATCAGACAGGCCTGGGTGCAGCCAGGCACAGGCAGGCTTTGGGAGAGCTGTGTGCTGGGGAGCACAGGCATGCTCAGCACGAAGAGCAGGGAGTGTCTTGTGAAATGACTCTACCGAGTATTGAAAAAGGCTCTAGAGAGGAAAGAGAGGGAATCTGTACTGTAAGAGAAGACAAAAAAAAAGATTCTCGTAGTGTAGTAATGGATAGACTCAGGCTCTTTGTACGCGGTCACTCTCTGCTCAGCAGTGGGTAAGCAGGACCAGCTGGAGGTGAAGAGGACTGGAAAGTGAGACTGCAGGGGGACATAAAGGCTGAGGGAGAGGGAGGCAGGTACTGGGAAAAGAGTTTTGTAATCTGCTTCTCCAATTCCTGAAAGAGAAAAACAAGATCAGAGATATAAGCAAACACTCGAAATTTGATTTACTTGGCTCCAACTTGCAAAGTGAAAAATATTCCCAAAGTGCAAACCTGACTTTTCCTTATTAGTGTCTTTTTATACCTGAATTATTTTATCCTTAGGGAGAAGAAAACGGAAATCTTTGCAGTGAGGATGTTGGGTAGGGAATGAATGCGGTAGTAAGTAAGAGGTTGCAGATGTCCTACTTCTTTTCAGCATTAGACTCTGAATTTCTTTCACCATAAAATGAGATTTTTCAACAGGCTACATCTTGAATTCTGTCAATTCCTCACTTGCATCCTTTGTATAATTTTTTAGCTTCATATAAACATGAATTATGGCAGAAGATGACATAGGTGCTTTAAGGATTGTTGTCCCTTGGGAAAAAAAGGAGGGATAACAGTTTGTCATGTTATTTATGGCAAATGCCTGTACAAAGCTTTGCCACTGCATAGAGACTGCTTACAAAATGATATTGGCATTCTGCAGAAAAAAGATGTCCTTAGGTATTTACCATAGAGCCTGATTTTTGCATGGAGTCTAAAGTTTTTTCTGGTTTGGGCTTCTGTGGTTTTAACTGCTGGTATAACGCTTTACTTCAACTTGTCCCATAGGTCAAGAGAGTTGTTCATCAGATATTGCTCATCCTAAGCAGGAGTGCCAGAATGTACTGACATTTTGGTTTTGGCATGTGACTGGCCAACTAATTTCCAGGCATAGTTTTGTAAAATGCATGATGTCAACTTTTAGAACATAAGAGTAAGAATTAGCAAAGAGCAAGAAGTAGCAATTATTCTTGCTCTGAGTGAATACCCTTGTTTCTTTGCGAGTGCAGGATTCATAGGAAAAGTAGCCCTTCAGCAAGCATTTGTGTGAACATAAAGCCTGTTTGTATGAAAGCAAAAAAATCATCAGAGTTGTAAACGTGGCTGAACTCAATAGTCACTTGGCACTCAAATGAGTGTTAGCCAACACTGAGCAAAGGGGAAAGTTTTCTTGCTTGGGAAATTTCTCAGCACACATAGAAGGTATTTCAGGGTAGGTTGTAACGACAAAGTAGTCTGTCTTTGAGAAGTGTATAAAGCATTGTAGACACTTCTATTCCCTTCTGCCATACACTGATGGAAAATGTACACTACCATCTGAAGTCATTAACAGTGACTATCCAACTCCAGAAACTGGACACTAGTCAAAGAGGGTTCTGACTGTGCAAAATCTACAGGGTTGTTTATGTAGCAGCTGTCTGACTTGTGTTCACTTCTGTGCAACCGCACTGCCACTTTGCAGTTGGCCTTGAGGAAATGGAATGATAATCAGGTCATTTTAGGAGATGCCTTGATAAAAAGGTAACATCCTGTGGTTTGATTTTCCTCTAAGAAAGTAACATCTCTGATAGTTGTGTTGCCTTCAGATCAAAAGTGAGGTAGAATATTTCTGACTTAGTTTCCAAGGAGACAAATACATTTCAGACTACAAGAATGGCAGATATCATGCTGGAACTACGTCATGGATTTGAGTCTTAGCAAAGAAACTTAATTTACTTTGCAAGTCCTGCTAGATAGGAAAGCCTGCATGTTAAGCATGCAACACAACTTTGCCAGACTGCTCAGAATTCCTTTGGTTTCAACAGACCATGGTTCTGCCTATTTCTCTTGGGCTACATTGATACTGGTGAACCAGCAAACCAAAGGACAAACTAGTGACACAATCACCTATAAAATTATCAACACATTCTTCACTGCAGTTCTGACCTAGGCCAATCAGCAGTCATCCAACCATTGAACCTTGAACTTTGGTTCAAGTGCATTAATACAGTCTGGGGATAATTTCCAATAGGAAAATGTGGATGAATTGGACTAAGACAAATATGTCAGCAAAGGCTACACCATGTCATTTATTTTCAAGATGAAAAGACCTTAGTGTGATTTCTTTATTAGTATTAAAATAGCCTTTAGAAACAGTCCCTAAGTATCTCTTCTCCTATTAGTTCAGTTTCCAAATTCCCCCTGCCAGACTTCACACAAAATATTCTAACTGGTATCTGGCCAACAGCAATCCCAGCAAGAAAACAGGTGACTTCAAGACAAGCATGAAGCAATGGCCTCTATCCAGCAATGTCCCTTGAGAGAACTTCCATCCTATTACAATTGACCTAAACACAGTGAAGGTTATGTAGTTCTGTCTACATGTTTAATCTTTTGATTAAAAATGTTTGCCAGTGTCTTGCAAAAGAAAATTACACTCTGCTATTTTTTTTCATCTTTTAACAGGTGAAAAAATAGTTTCGATTTCTAGGAAAAATGCCTGTATATATGCAAAGTAGCTGTGTGATGGTTTTGAACCAGTACATAGACTACATGCATCCTGCAAGTGTTGCAGAATGCTAGATTAAAATGTTGATTGTGTTGTGGGTGATCAAGTAATGATGGTACTTTGCTTTACCAATATATTCAACCAGTCTTGGAGATGAACCTGTTTACCTCAGGAGTTGATAGAAAATATTGCCCAAGGGTTTACTTCTATCTCTTCCAGTAACGGTTACATATTAACTACTTCTCAGTCAGCAATGATAGATGAAAGAGTGCTGCTTATAAATAAATCTCTTCCTGTGTTTTTTTTAATGGAGCCAGCTGATCCTGGAAGCAGTTTGAAGAGTTTCAGGAACAGCCTGTAAATGCATCAGCCTTAGCAATGCCGATGGGTTTACTACATCAGTAAGGTTTTCCTTGGAAAGGTGCTAGGGGTGATCTTCATCTTAGCTCAATGAAGGCAGATGAAGCATGTGAAGGTGGATGGGCAGGACTAGCTTAGACTATGTGAGGACAAGCCTTTGGGTTCATTTTGGTGAGCAGGTCACACCTGGTGTCTCTGGGAAAAGCTGCCTCACCGCTGGTAACTTCTGATGGCTTCTACTGGCTGAACAACAGGCAGTCAGGAAACCTGTCCTCCTAGCTACATCTTCATCTCCATGTATATGTAATGACTGTTTCCTCTTGTGTTCAGAATCCACTTCATTCCTCCCTAACCCTGAACTGGCCCATGGGTTTTGCCTATATTTTCAGAAAATGCCTCTGTGCAACAATGAAAGTTGCTTGAAACAGAAATGGTTCTGTCTTACACGTGCCTCAGAATACGAACCTGTTTGCAGCCAAAATAAAATGTTTATAGACTTACTCGTCTTGCTTAGGGAAGAAAAGCAGTTTCTGTAATATTCTAGATGCTAATGGGAAAAGCATATTATCAATTTACTGGGGATATTCTACTACAAAATTACCAATTATGTGAACAGGTGGTTTCATAGATAGAAAGACAGGGAAGTTTTTGGTAAATTGAAATTGTGACTAAATAATTCCAGTCCTGTCTCTCTACTTGTTAATGAGATTACTCTGATCCAGTTTTAGGTCCCTAAAGTCTAGATTCCCACTAAAAATGCAAATAGAAAGAATCACTTTCAGAGGCTACTTATCCCTCTCTGTTTTATGAAGCCTATATGATGTCATTTAGACAGCTAATGTACGCAAGACCAGTCTTACTCTGTCATATGTAGCCCCTTGGATTGGAAAGATTGACAAGGTTAGGTGGTTTTTACAACAATTAAGTAGCATTTTACTACAACATTTTTACAGATCACTGTCTTGCATAATTAGTCTCTTAACCTGGAGGTAATCAAAAAAATATTTGTTTATGCAGAAGATGAGGTCCTTGAAATAATGAAAGCTAGTCTAAACCCACTGACTACAGTTTATTGCTACTGCTGAATATATGCTGAGAATATGAACTGGAAAACAGTTGTCTGATGCTTGCTGTGCTAAGTAACTTTTGCTATTTACATAGCTACACAATTAAGTAGGAAAACAAGCCCATGGAAAACAGTTTCTTGCAAACTGGTATGCAGCATGTGCTTGCTATCACTCTGAAGCCAAAGATATAGGATATGAGAGCTACCAAATTGGAAAACACCTTATTTTCCTATAAAGATGCTTCTTGCTTTTGCACTATTAGACCCTGGGCAAAACTGTGAAGCCAAGGATAATCTACAGATGTATTTTAATACATAAAAATACAGAAAACAGCCTGTTTTCTCATCAAACTTGCAAAGGCAGCTTTAAATATCTATAATCCCAAAGAAAATAAACACTGCATGGGCACCTTGTAGTGCACAAAGTGAATTAGTTTAAAAACTATGCATTAATTCTCAGCATTTAAAATTAAATACTTGCCAAATTCAAATCACTTATATCAGATTTTCATTTAGGGCACCGGGAGTTAGAAAATAAGCACAGACAACAAACCCACTCAGATTATCTTTTGGCTAAGTTATCTAGTCACAGTAATAAAAAAGGATCCTGCTTTCCTGACATGTATTCTTACTGCATCATGGAACATTCAGCACTAAAACAAATCAGACATTAGATAAAAGTTAAACTTCATGCTGGGCTTTAATGGAGGGAGGGTACTCAAAGCAATTCCCCTTAAATTACTCTTCTGTCAGACTCATGAAAGTAATTCCTGCACTTGTGCAGACATGATAGATCATGTTGCCTACAACCATTTGGATTTTTTAGAAAGTCTGAGGTTTAAAGCTTGTCATCCCTAGTTGTCTACATGACACAAACTTGTTTTACAAACATACTTTTTTTTAAAGTAAATCATCAGATTCAGAACTCTTCAGAGAGCTGCCAGTATTATTCCAATACTTTTATGGGTTTTAGCCTTCAAGCTAAAGTGTAATTTAAGCAAATACCTTATTGGTAGAGATTTATCTTTGTTGTGACAACACGCTCTGGAGGTCTTGTCTGAAGGCACTTCCTGAAGTCTCTGCTCCAATGAGCTCACAGCCTCAAAATGATACAGGAAAAGATGAATATATAGTCAGGTTGGAGAAAGGTTAGAACACATTAAATGTGTCTGTAACAGCTAAACCTGCCAAAATACTGCTCTCAATTGTCACAAGTTTATTCTGTAATGGAAACGAAATAGGATTTTGTCAAGAAAAAAATACCAGTAGTGCTGATAATAAGTTATTAAAAAACTGCAGGGGAAAAATAAAATCCAAGGCAAAACATATATTTTTAAGCCACTTCTGGTTGCAGAGAAACAAAAGGCAAAGATTATAACCATGGGACCTGGTAAATTTCTTCCTGCTCCCACTGAATCTGGTAGCAAACTTCACCGGTCTAGTAGGAATATGATTTATTCCCTGAGTATCATATCTTTGAGCCTGAATGTCTTTTGTTTCACTAAATATTGCTGGTGATCCAATAAATACCCAGGTTACCTATTGATCTAAAGCCAAGCTAATTGCAGGCAGTCATACTGACAAGTCAATTTTCTTCAGCAGAGTTTAAGAACTAAGCCTTCTGATTGCACACTTTCCTTTTTGTGATGATTTAAGTATGACTGTAGCCAAGTAAGGTCTTTATATACAGTGATCTTCCGTGTTTAACACTTCCAGGGAGTTGGCAGTGCCTCTTACTCCTACTTCATGAGCTATATCATTGGCACATCCTTCTATGTAGTAGCTGCAAAAAAAGAACAAAGCTTTACTAGCTAAACATAATTGCAATTCACTGTATCTTAAGCTCTGGCTCAGATTCTCGGCTATATCTCAGAAACTTAGAAGAAGCCCAAGAAAACACTCCGGACCATTATTATTTGTTTCAGTGCACACGAGAACTAGGACTCCCCATTTAATCTGGATATGACAGTGTTATTCTTCCCATATGCAGCTTCCTGGTTATGTTCTCTTCTTGTCTACAAGCATACAGAAGAACAAATTTGAAACTAGGCTTGCAAGTCTTATTTCTGTGTGCAGAAGTGTAACAGAAGGGACAACATTGTCCAGTCTGTGCACATGCAGGGCTCGGTAAAGGAGTGCTCTAGCCAGGCCTAAGCATGCCAAAGGAATATGCACAGTAATAGAGACAGGTTGCAGTTTCTCCTTTGAACTAATGCTCATCAGCTACCAGGGGCAATTAAGGTTTACAGCCAGTATTCTGGGCTGTAGTCACTTATTTGGCCCTCTGAAGAGCTAAGGGTGAGATAAACCTAACTTGCTGGCCAGTAAGACTGCTGCAGAGGTTCTACCTTGTCTTGGCTGCTCACTGTGTTCACCTGAGCTGGTACTCTGGGACTCACTGCTGCCTTCTCCTGTCCCAGACATAACTTGTTCCTAACAATGAGTCTGCTTGGCATCTTTCCCAGTACCATAATACAGTTGGTGGTGAGCATTGGGCACCAGAAACTGTCAAACATCTATTACTGGGCTCATCTGCAACATGATGAACATTCAAATAGCATTAGTGACTTGATACCTGAAAGGAACACAGAAAAGTAGCTTTTGCAGAAACTCAAGATTACTTTACTAGAAAGAAATACTCTTTTCATGAACGCACCAGAGGAAAATAAATTTTCACAAGACAAACAACTTCCCAAAATTCCCAACACTATTGTCAATGATTCTGAGGACAAAAGAGAAAAATATTTATTTTTATTTGTGAAGTCTCTTACATATGCATTACTGCACTGACAAATTTTATCTTCCCAGTTAAACTGTATCAGTAAAATTCTCCTGTTATGATAAACACTAACATTCACTCAAATGGGAATTAGAAACTCTAAAAAGAGTATTTTCAATAGATTTTTAATCTGCAGACCTGACTCTACTACAGACAGAAATTCTTAGAATGGGATGTGATTGCTTATAGAGATGTGTCATTTTTCTGCACTTATCTATTTGATTAGACTGGTCTACATCATTAAAATTCTCAGAGAGTCCCGTAGCAAAGGAACTGAATATATGCAGATAGTAGCATGGTTATACTAAATTGCAGCCATTTCCCATTTTTATTTTATTGAATGTTTTATTAATTACAATGATATCATTAATTTTTTGTGTTGAGGCCGGTCTGTAGAGTGTGCTTTTCTCCATCAAGCGGAACTTGGGAATGTTATTCTGTATTGTTTGACAAAAGCAAAGCTGTAAAAGCATAAATGTTTGATATAACTCTGCTGGGAAATATATTTCTACTTAGTTGTTTTTTTCCAAAGTAATAATGGAAGAGCAATTCCCTGTTAAGTTATTCTTTTTTTTTTTGTCACAAACACCAAACATAAGCTTGAATTACCATTCCATTAACAGCATGGTTAAAAAGATTAGCCAGATTGCTCTGGTTTTTTGGGTTTTTTTTTTTCATTTTAACCTATTTTTCCCTGCTTAGACCTGGTTGGTAGTACTTGTATTTTGTTTACATGTTTTGCAAATAGAGCACTTATTTGCCTACCTGCAGTTCTTGTCTAGAAGCACTGTGGAGGAAGTGAAGTGTTCACGCAAAGTACTTGAGTTAAAGTACTGAAAACAAAAGCTCTCTTCCCACCTCCTGTCTGATATGAAAAGGATTAGCAAAAAAAATTCAAGTATTATTCTGCCTTTCTTTGGGAAACTCTAATGGAAAGTGACAAAACTAGCCTTATTGCAAGCATTTTTTTCTTTACTCATTTCATTTCTTTGTTTTCCTCAACCAGCTGTCTTTACAGCTACAGGATCCTTCCCTTTAGCCTTGGTGGCTTATGAAGAAATTGATTCAAGCTTGTCACTATCAGGAGTCTTTCATGGCAAACCATAGCATGGAATCTTGGAGGAAAGGGCTGCTACTTTAAGTTGGGGTCTTTTTCAGGCTACCAGACAACCAGGTAATTGATACTAACCACAGTAATGAACTCTTATTAGCAAAAGGAGATGCAATCTTACTGGTCTTTCTGTTACTTTAAAGAAAGCAATGTCAGAAGTTCAACCTTGGATCTTCTGTTGTTCACGTGTTGTTGAACATCACAAACCTAGACCAGATCTTCTATACCAGGTTTTTACCCTTCTCTGCTCCTATTAAGAAGTGAAAGAATGTTTTCCCAGACCATTGTTGCTACATGGTCCTTCCTTACAAGGCAGGAGGGGAGAAAATTTTCTCCTTTTCATAGATAAGGAATCTGAGTAAAATAAGCCATTAATATTTCCTTAGCATTCATGCCCAGAGTTGAAGCAATAATTGCTAAATTACAACTGATGCAGTAAGAAAGTACAGATGCTGTTTTTCTGTAGAAATTTATCTTGATTTACTCTGACTCATTAAAAAAGTGTCACATATTTGGAGAAAATGTTTCTTCATGATATTCCTGAATGTTGGCCTCTTTCTATATCACCTAAAAAGTTTGGACCAGATGATCCTTGAGGTCCCTTCCAACCTGGCATTCTATGAGTCTATGATTCTATTATTCTTTTAGAGTTGAGAGAAGGATGCAAGCTTTGAATGAGAAATTGGGGAGTAAACTCCAGTTCTTTTTCAAGAGAAAGCAATAGAGAGCTTAACACTGTATTCTACCATGGACCACAGTCCACAGGAATCACTCAGTGGCTGCAACTGGCTCTGTTGTTAGCCATTTGAGGATGGCAATTTCATTTATGTGAGAAACAAATGCAAACAATCCTTCAGACATCTTTTGCTGATTGAAATGCTACCTTGATTAATCTAATGGGGCTCGCCCTACACCGAATAGGAGCAGTTAAATGACTGGAGAGAAGAATTTCTGCTTGTGAATTGGAGGAATTAACTTACATCATGTAAACTGCTTTCCATACTGATTCTGCATCAAATTGTGCTGCTTCTCTTCTTACCAACCCCACTGAAGTAACTGCTGTGGGGAGAAAGCTGTGAGATTGAATACCAGCCTGAAAGGTTGCTTAGACTTTTTGGGGTTCTGTTTAAACATGGAGTGCATTATTATCACCATATGAGGCACTAGTCCTGCTCTTTGGAAGTCAGAGGAAGACTAGGATTGGACCCATCATGTTTTGTTTTTATGTTAGCTCTTGATCTAAAAAATGTCAAAATTATTTTCTACTTTTTTGTTGTCCTGTATTAATATCGAGCATATTGGCTTCTAAGTTGTGTTATGCACCCCATTGATATGTATTTTGTAGCACAAAAATAAAGGTCCTTACAATAAAAGCAGTAACTGTTGTATTAACCATTATATGATATTGAAAGGATAAATATTTACCTACAGTAGTCAATCACCTTAATAACTGACTAGTGTCAAAGAATAATCAATCGCTTAGGGAAATTTCATTGTATTCAGTGAACAACACTGAAGAACACTTCAGAAAGTGTAACCAACAGAGTGTGGGAAAACACAGCTAGCATATTTTGCTCCCTTTTGAACAGGTTACATATTGCACTTCATCACTCCAAGTAAATATACCTAGAGAATAGTCTTGTAGATCGTGGTCATCTAAATTCAAATCTGTAATCCTCAGGAAGAAGAAAAACCTCATGCCTTACCATCCTGTGGTGGTGCTATTCCTCCTCCCTCCTGGGCCTCACAGACCACTCCAGGCTGATTTGCACAACCTTTTGACACACTTGGAACAACAGCTTCTCTCCCCTCTCCGGGCTAGTATCTGATTCAGTGGAACACAGGCTTTATAGGGAGAAGAAGACCCATTGTATAGACGTAGTCATCCAGGATGTCAAGGCATTCCCCTTGACCTACCTGAAACTGATGTACTTGGGAAAGAAACTCCCTTTTCACCTGAAGAGGAGGGCTGATATCAGTCATCTTGACTGGGTGTGCTGTGGGAGAAAATACCCAGTGTCATGATGCAGTGATCCAGATCATTTGGGTGCCTCGTCCACATTCTTGGTGTCCTGTGTATTGTTTTTAGTCTCCTGACTGAGAAATGTGCCCCGGCACGCCATCTGGGCTCTCCGTGATGCATAGTTTATGTCTTGAGGCTCTTTTTGGTAGAAGAATTTTAGTGTCCTGGACTTAGGAAAGATGGTCACCACTGCTCTAAAATTTTGCTAGGAAAAGGTCATTGCAATTTTCTTTGTTCTTCAGTCTGTGGGGGTAGAGAACAGTCCTTTATATTGTACTTAGCCTAGATTTCTAACTGCTGACAGTGAAAAAGTTCTTCGAAGTTCTCTGCATAACATTTTTGAGTTGTACTCTGGTAGTGTGGGTGGGAAGGAATAAAGAGCAAGAAAGAATAAAAAAGTTGAAAAGAGTATGTTAAAGCCTCTGTACAGAAGGCCTGACCATTTTGCCAGCATATATCTTTTAAGTCAGGCAAGACTTGAGTCAGGAGAGGTTTTCTCCAAGCCCTCAATAAAACCAGCTTCAACATAATGTGTGAAGTGAAAAAGGCAGTATAAAAAAACAACTGCAGCATATATAGAAGTAAAACTACTTAGTAGGTAGGCTTTTTCCCTTTGTCGTGGCTTTTTAGCCCGTGAATTCTCTAGTGCAATGGTTTTCTTGTGGAAAATGTGATTGAAGCACATTCAAGATCTTTAGGGAAAATGTTGACACCAAAAGAGAGCATTCCTATTTTTAAAGGAGAACATTAAAGTAAAACATTTGATTTGTGGTGAGTTGGAATAGGAGTGCACTGATGAAGTGTCCTGAGATGTTAATTTAAACATGTTCCTCCTTTCCAAAAGCTGTTTCAAAGGATTCCATTTTCTGTTATTGGTCAAGATCCTCAGATTATTAAATTTCCCAAAGTCTCTACAAGGTTCCTTCTGCTAAGCTCTGGGATTGGCCATGATGATAGCACTGGAAACCACAGAGCCTCAGGTTCCTGGACACATAATAATGCCAATTTGGAAGTGTCTTGAAAGGGGCATTAAGCTGAATTCAGGGTATTCGACTTCATGAATGCAGAAACACCTCATCTGGGGTTTCCAGAACAAGCCTTGCTTTTCTGTGAAAAATTGTCCAAAATCCAGGCCCTCAGCCCAACGTGGAGTGACAGGAAAATGCACCAAATGTGCCGTGAGCAGGGAATGTGTTGAAGGCCTGGAGTGAGTAGCACTACAGGCTGAAGTTTTGCCACGGTAGGGAAGAAAACTAATTGATCTCTCTGCACTATTAAGAAGAGCAATGGAGGAAAACAAAGTGCTCTCCTTCTGTGTGAGCAGTTGGAGAGCCAAGAGCCACCAGCTTGTGTGACAGCTGGTGCTTCTAGTTGTCCTGGAGGGCTACACAGGGCTCCTCCTCTCCTTCCTCCTGCCTTGGACTAAGTTCTAATTAAGCAGGCCAAAAAAGGCTCTGAGCAACAGTTTGGAAAACATCCCAAGACACAAATGTTGAGATAATTTTATTATAAGTGGCTAAATTAAAACTAAAGCAGAATGATAGTATTCTTACAGCCTGGGTTCTCTGATACCATGTGGTCTTTGCTGGAAGTAATCGTGATATATTTTCTGTGAACAGTTAAAATAAGGAACTAAAATGATGCTTTCCTTGTCGGTGTCCATGGTTAAATCACTTATTTGCTTTCACTGTTTTTGCACTGGTGTGTTCAGTTAGTCTTAGTATAACTTGTTTTTAATAGCTAATCTAGCTGTTCATGTTAAAATTACTACCACATGTGAAAACAAGAAAATTAAATATGTTTTGCAAGAAAGGAAAAAGAAAAAAACAAACGATGTTTGGTACTCTCATTTGTAACTACTATATATGCTATCTTCTCCAAAAGTAAATATTTGAGAAAAAATGAAAAGCAGAACTTGCTACTTATAACCTTAACTTCCCTTTCCCAAAGGCAAAAGTAGTACGGATGATATTAAGGCTCAAATAAGCAGAACATCCTTGACTTTATTAAAGTCAACTTGTTTGTGTTTTCATCATTACTACTAAGTCTTCCCACACACACAAAAGGAGAGAATGCAACTGTTTATTGGGGCCCACAGCAATAACTCTTTTTGTGCTGTTTTTTAAAGCTAGGGTTGGGATTTTAACCTAAAATGCAACCCACCCACCCACTTGAACAAAAAAGAAGCTGTTTATAGATGCTTAATTTGTTATATAAGTCGTTATATGGACTCAGGCCTTTTACTTTCATAAAAACTTCAAGGTGGCATTGTGTTAACTTCCATGGACATTAACAAAGCAAACTGCAAACATTTTCCCTTCTTTAGTCTTCCTAGTTTAGAGTTTCAAAACCTTTTGCTATATCACTGCAGACACAGTTAACATTTCACCTGAGAATGTCTGCAGACATCTCATGGACTCCTTAAAAGTTTTGTGGAGGCATTCTCCGTAACTGAAAGACTTTGCTTGGCTAGGACAAGAGTGCACAACTTAGAGACTTACTGAATAGCTTGGGAGGGGTGTTGAAGAAATCCTGTTGGCAGTTTGATGACCCTACACAGAAGAACAGACCTTGCCAGAAAAGAATGTTGCAGAGGGAATTTTCACTATGTCAGCTTTTTCTCTCCTTCAACACTGTTCCCTCCACACCATTCAGCAGTTCTCAAATTTTTCATTGTTCTTCCTTTTGTTGCTGACATATCAAAGTCCTCTTTGTTGCCCTTCAAATTCCTTGTCATTTTCAATTCTAGCTGAGCTTTGATTTTAAATCCAAAGCTGCATGCTGAGGCAATGTCACCATATTCATCTTGGGTACCTGTCCCTGTTTCTTCAGTCCATTTGCTTCTTTCGAAGCTTTTGTTTGAGCTCAGTTGGGAGTTTCCAGCTGAGGCAACCTCATCTCCTGCCTCTTCTGCTTGACTTCCTGCATATTAGGATGGATTTTTTTCATGCTTTGAGGAGACTGTCCTTGAGCAACAACCAGCTGTCCTGGGAGTTCTCTCACTTCAGGACTGTCACTGTCCGAATCCTCCCTATGTGTCCCATGAACAAGAAAAAGTCTGTTTTCCTGAACTCCAAGGTATTTATTTTAATATTCGTCTTCCTTCTATCATTTAATGGACAGTCACTACAGCCAGCATTGCCACTGATTGTTGTATCCTTGACCAGTTCTTTATTTGCAAACTGCCTCCTTTTACTAGCCTGTTCTGCACCTATGTTGAAAAACTGCCTCTGGTGCACACTAGAAATGTCTAGGACTGCTTGTACCAGACAAAATGTCAGTGTAGTTAGACGCTCCCATGAGCATTAAAGCTTGAGTTATTTAAAAAAACAAACACCCCCACAAACCAGCCTTGTCCATTGTTTGTTCTTGAGTTGGTGATCACAGCATTCCAGTTATGTACTGTGTCAAAGAGTTTCTCTGAGTTTCCATTTATGTCACTGCTCTGCATCTGCACGCAGATGTGTTTCCTGCGCTATGTGCATTTGTATACAGCCATGAGGTCAGCTCCTGCTCATCCTGCTTTCTCCTAGTGATTGTACCCCCCACTATTTCAACCTATGTCCTCTTCCACCTCATCATGTCTTGCTCTTTTATCTGTAAGATTTAATTTTCATCTCCCAGCGCAGTCAGAATAAGCTGTGGATTAGGGCAGAATTGGTCCAATTGGTTTCTTTTTGGTCATATTTGAACTGTCAGGTATAAAGCTATAATATAATCTGAAGGAGGTCAAGGAAGTGGGAGGACCTGATGAGAAAACGTCAGAATAATAGTATCACAGCAGTTTTTTTCTGCAGAAACTGGAAATTTTAGTTTACCATTCCCTTATCTTCAACAAAAAAAATGCTATCTTTTCTGTTAATAAAATATTCATCATATCCTGTAGTTCTGGTTCACATACAAATTGTAAAACAGGTTTTGCAGTAAACTAGTATATTTTCCTTAGCTTAAATGAGGGAAGTTTGTGCATGGTTCACAGAGTTTAATCTGCTGACAATAGGTACGTGTCAGTGTGAGGCCACATGGTGGAGTTAAAGCCATGTTCTCTTTGCAGGCTTGTGCATGCAACAGCCATGAGAAGCTGCAATTGCCTTTGCAAACTCTCCTTCTAAACACACTATGGTAACCTTTTAGTCTAGATTGTCTCTACAGAGACATTCTGGGCTGTTTATTGCTGTTGTTTCTAAGAAACTGAACTCGCTGCCCTCTCACTTGCGGCTGGCTTGAATGGATCTGTATGCAAAACCTGTGAAAAGTTCAAATTTAACACTTCTTTGTCCCAAACAAATGGGAAAAAGGACTATTTTGGGATGAATAAAGCAGTTGAATTTCAACTTAACTTTGGAATGAATTTTTCTCTAAAAAGTCAAAGCTCTGGAATTAAAGAACTATTCCACAAAACATTATGATTTAACTCTCCTCAGGTGAGTTTTCCCATGTGGGAGAGCCCTGAGCCCTTTTGGTGGTGGGAGAGTCTGTCATCTCCGCCTGCCCCTCTGAGGGGATCCAAACTATAGCCTACTATAGTGTGGCCAAGCGCCTTAAGCACTAGCCTGTAGTCTCAGGTTCAATGGATGGCAAAATGTTTCTCAGGTGGAATTTAAATTGCTCATTCTTGCTAACATGCATGATTATCTCCAGCCTTGTGATTTAAGCCTTTTTCTGTCATTCATTTTCAATCTCCTTCATTTCAGGAACACTTGTATGAAAGATAACTTCTTGTGTTCATTATGTATTGTCTATGAGCAACTACCTGTAAATAAAAACAGTGTGGCTAAATTTTACATTCAAATATTAATTTAACTCATCGAGACTCCAAGCAGGACTTAGAGGGAAGCTTAACGAAAACAGCTTCAATCTGGGGGAAAGAAAACCTCCACTTTTGAAAAGTGCTGGAAGAGAGCAGATGGGCATTTGAAGAAATGTGGATGGGAAAATGTATAATGAAGATTAAAAAGGAGCTGTGAACACTTGTGCAGGCAACATATTTCTTTCCTGCAGGTATGCAAAATTCAGGTTTAAAGCTTTGTTCCATGAGCTTTCACAACTGCTTACTGTTGCTTAAAGTGTGTTTACAGGAGTGAGGCTTTATTCATCATCAGAAAATCCCTCTCAATTTATTAAAATAAGGGAAAGCAACAAAATATCTATAAATCTGTAGTGCAAAATAATAATCTCTATTGTTGATTCCAGGCTGATCGATCATTTTGATTGTACTCGTAGAACTATTCTTCTAGCATTGAACACATCCCTCTATGAGATTGTATGAGATATGTATACCCTGGAATGACAGTTTTTCCCCAGTCTTTACTATCTTAGATAAAAAATTCAACAATATACATCCAGAAATCCTATTATTTTTCCAAAAGAAACATGAAAGCTCAACTCTTCTGAAGACATTTAGAAAGAAACATTTAGTGTCTTCTGGTGTCTGGATCATAGGCTAGAACTGTGAAGTGCCTGGTGAGCATCTAATTTCTTTGTGAAACTACAAATATAATAAAATTCTGAGAAATTTAATTTGGTTCTGGGTCCAGATTTCAGCACTATGATGTGAGGCATTGCTCATAATGAAAAACTCCAAGTTAAGAAAAAACACTTCTGTGTGTCTTTCAAAGGTCACCTTTAATCAAATGTTTTCAGAATACCCCCTTTCCCTTGTGTAGTATCCTGAAATTTGCCAACTGGACTATTAAAGCAGAAGTTGTTAGGTTCTTAGAACTGTTTTGACCCTCATCCCATACACACACATCCCCCATCTATTTTTTTTTCTCATTTAATCAAACCCCAAAAAATCTTATAAGAAATTTGAAAGAGACTCTATAGTGCAATTACTTTTTGGAAGGGCTAATCTGAATATATAAACAAGTCTCTTCATTTCATGCTCTGCAGTTCCATCTACTTACATACATATATATGCGCGCTTGTATTTAAGTATATACATAAAATGTATACAATCACATATACAGAAAATCAAGCTTTCTCACACTTAGGTTAATCAGAATAAATTTTGTCATATAATTTTCTTTTTAATAAACTGTAAAATATTTTGTCCTCTTTTTTTATCATTTACATTATTAGAAATGGGTTTCCTATCTTTATTTAAAAATGTCAAATAAATATTTGTCTTTGCAAAAATCTTATGATGAAGGTAACGGTTTGTGACTTGTTATAGGTAATAAACAATAAATAATGCCTTAAAATACAACCTGGTTGTGTCACTGTTTTTTTCCCCTTTGATCCCTATAAAAAATTACATGTCATTTTCATGCTCCAGCTGACTTCCCCCAAGGAGCTAAAGTTCAATTAAAGCAAATATGCTTAGTATAAAGACTTTTTTTAAACTAAAAAAGTTCTTGCTGGAACTTGAAGAAATTACATCTATTAAAACGCATGAAAGATTAACTATTTAGGCAGACTACTTCCTTAAAGATTTTGGTTGTAATATCTGTTTTCAGAAGGAAGAAAATTATTAAGTAGGTTTAATCTTAGACATGAGAAAGTATAATCCTTGCTTTTATCTGATAGTGTATTCAGTTGGCTGAGTGATAGTCTATTGAAAACCATTGCCACTCACAGCCTTGCCCCGGCTTCTGTTCTTTGACTTTGGTTGGTCACACATTCTCCAGGTCAGCAAAACACTCTCACCAAACTTACAAGTTGTAAATTTATATTTCTTATGCTTATATAAGGGAAAAAATACCTATCTTCCAATAACACTGTTAATTGAATGGTTGTTCAACTGAAGTGTGGTAGTATGCTGATGTCACTTGTTAACTGAAATGTAGACTCAATGAAGATGTGACTTTAACACTATTTTTGTCTCAATTAATTTTAATCTCTCAACATCATTTGACGCAAATCCCGGACTATTACTGCAAAGAGCTTAGTCGCTAAAAATAAACTAATGTGATTTAAAAGGACCATAGAAGCCACCTGGAAGGCATGAAAAGTATTCGGCAGCTTTCAGGACCACCTCTACAGATGCTGTTGGATTGCTGCTGGCACCTTAGCTAGCTAGTATACCCAAATATTTCCCTGCTGCTTTATGTTTCCTGTAATGCACATATCTGAACTCTTTTTCTTCTGGCAAATAGGAGGCACATTTTCAAGGATTCCTGATGAGACAGAATTTTAAAACTAATTTGGAAGTTCCCCTTTCAGCTTCCAAGTATAATTATGTCAAGAGCTGGAAAAAGAAAGCATCAAGCTCCACAAGGAAGAGAAACCTTCCAGCACAGAAATTAGTCCCCGCTGACAATGAAGATAGGAAGGGACAAATTATAGCTTGACAGGGAATGGCACAAATGAGAGCAGATTATGCTGATGTCTGTTTTTTGCTTGCATAATGAGTCTCTTTCCTAGCTGACTTTTTCTCCACCAGTTTGAGAAAGGAAAGGAAGGTTTTGATACATGGTCTCGTTTCCCTCAGTCTTGAGGACTGTGGAAAACTAAAAGGTGAAGCAGAAAAATAACTATGTTAACAATGCATTTAATTCAAGGATATGGTTCAGGATTTATGCATTTTGAGCATTTTCTTTTTGAAGCACGTTTTGTATATATTTGTATAGCACATGACATGTTCCTTAAGCTTAATGTTTCATCCTACTGCGTATGATAAATGGTTCATCTGATCACTCATGTTGTTTCTTACTGAAGCACAGAAGTAAGATGCTGCCCTACGTTAGTAGACAACAATCAGCCCCATTGATTTAATCAGTGAGTGCTGCTTAACAAATGCTTTAGGTTGGTGGCATTAACATGTGGCCTGTGTTTCTCTGAGTGTTCACACATGTAATTAAAATTCATAATAATAATGAAAAGACTGCTATGGATCTTGAAGCCAACATTCTAGAAATATGAATCCCTCAAAAATTTTAGGGAAGTTTATGAGTTATATTTCATTCTATGTTCACGAAGACACACTTTTCACTTCCATATTATGAATAAACCGAAGCTAATTTCAGCTTTTTTCTCTTGTTTTCACAACAGTTGTGGTGGATCGACCTCATCTGGCTGCCTGGTGCCTACCAAGCCACTCTTTCACTCCCCATCCATCAAGAGGATGGGAGAAAATATATAGAAATGCTCCAGACATAAGGACAGGGAGAGAACTCCACAATTATCATTACGGGCAAAACAGACTTGAGTTGTGGAAGTTTAATTTAATTTATTGCCAATTAAACAGAGTACCATAATGAGAAATAAGAACAAATCCAAAAGCACCTTCCCTGCATCGCTCCCTTCTTCCCAGGCTCAGCTTCACTCCTAACCCTTCACCTCTTCCCTCCAAGCAACTCAGGAGGATGGGAAATGGGAGCTGCAGCCTCTACCTTTCGTTCCTACTCACAGTCTTCCTCTACTTCACCATGGGGTCCCTCCCATGGGATACAGTCCTCCACAAACCTCTCCAACGTGGGTCTTTTCCAAGTCCTTTCCAAATTTAGATACAGTCCTCCAGGAACAGACTGCTCCACTGTGGGTCCCCCACAAGGTCACAGGTCCTGTCAGAAATCCTATTCCAGCGTGAGGTCTCCATGGGGTCACTGTTTCCTTTGGGGCACATCCACCTTCTGCAGCGTGGGGTCCTCTGTGGGTTGCAGCATGAATATCTGCTCCATTGTGGACTTCTACAGGCTGCAGAAGAACAGCTAGCATCACCATGGTCTTCTACCATGGGCTCCAGGGGAATCTCTGTTCTGGCTCCCAGCACACCTCCTCCTCCTTCTTCACTGATCTTGGTGTTTGTAGACGTATTCTGTTACATATTCTCAATACTCTCTTCCAGTTGCTGTTGTGCAGCATGTTTTGCCCGTTCTTATATAGGTAATCATGCAGACACCACCAACACTGCTGATGAGCTCAGCTTTGGCCAGCAGCAGGTCCATCTTAAAGCCAGCTGAAACAAGATCTGTCTCACGTGGAGGCAGCTCCTGGTGTCCTCTCACAGAAGCGACTCATACTGCCCCACTGCTACCAAAATCTCACCAGGTAAACCCAAGACAATGATATATGTTAGACAAAAAAACATCTCTGAGAGGATGCAAACAGAAGAACTGATTAAAAGGTCTCACTTTCCTACAAATATCCAGCATCTTGTACCTTGGATTCCTACAGTTGTAGAGATAGCCTTACCGATGGCTAAAATCATATTTGGGTTGATATTTTGTTAGCAGAATTTGCACCGAGAAACTGCAGATCTTCTGTGGAAATTCTTCACTTGGCCACAGGCACTGCAGGCACACAACTTTAATAACAGGCAGTGATGGAAACACCTACAACTCACTGCTTCACAATCCATTTCATGGGGTATGGTGTTTGTCTTCCTACATAACCCTTATGAGAGCTGAGGTTCTTGCTTTCAGGAAGTGGCTGAACATCTGCCTGTTGATAGAAAGTAAAGAATAAATTCCATCTTAGCACTGCTCTCAGATGCTTCTTTTGCTTCACCAGTTATTTGTCTTTATATCAGTCCATGAATCTTCTCATTTTCCCTGTTTTCTCCTTGTCCTGCAGGAGAGGGAAGTGAACAAATTGCTGGGCAGTGCCTACATGCTGCCCAGTAACAATATCCTCATCATTCTCCCTTCAGCCCTCCCTAGCTTTCTGTATTCATCTTTCTTTCAGCCTATCTCCCTGCTAATAGCACAATCATAGTTTCCCTGTTCCATCACCACGCGCAAAGGTCAACGCTTAAACAAACAGATAAGGTAAGGACTGATCAAGCTGTGTGAAAACTGCTTCTAGATACTAAAAGGTGAAAGTTTGCTCTTCTTTAATAGATTATTAATCTCAGTGTCAATGGGACTTGGGCAAGTGCTCAAGTGCTTTTCTGAGCCAAGACTTGTATTCATAATTAAATTTGAAGATATTTGTACTTGCAAATTGTTATTCTAGCTTGCAGAACACTTTGATACTTAAACAAAACCTTTGGAAAAACATAACAAATCATGCATTTCATGTAATTAATCTATCAGAGCCTTTATATTTATAAATAGAGAATAGACATTTTAGGTCAACTAATCACATTTCTCTATGGGCAGAATGAAGTTGCCTGCTGTAATGCATGCAGGTAAATTGAATGATACTAATGTAAACAGCCATCAAAACAAGCTCTTTTAAACTGTTAAAAATAATTTTACTGACTGTCTATAGCAGTTCAGCTGATGTTGGTCAGCATTTTCAATATGTAGTTAAGACATCAGTTTCACTGAATAGAACTGTGTGGTTTCCAGAAATCGGTGGGAATGAAGGAGAAATCATCTCTTCCTCCAGGTCAGACAGCAGCAGCTGCAGTCAGCAGGACCACTGTGGCTGGATCCTTCTGTTTTTTTAAAGGTGTCTGGCAGGGCACCATCTGAGATGGCTTCAGACCCTCGAACAAGCTCTACTGCAGCTTGTTCCAAAGCATGCTAAATTCCATGACCTTCTGGCCATGCTGCAAAGGACATCTGTTTGACAGAGCTTTCAGAGAATGTTAAGGGTAAGGGCACTGGACAGACCTTTCTGTATATGGCTGGATAGATTTCTGCTGAATTGATCACATAATTCTGCTGAGATTCAATTTCAGTATTAATTGTGTTAGAGTACCTCAGATCTGAGATAGGCATCTTCTGGGGTTTTTTGGTGGTTTTGTTTTGTTCTGTTTTTTAAAGTGAATGTGATTAGCTAGAGTGTTTTCCTGAATCTGAGTGAAAATAAATACTGTATCATCTATCACTTTAATGTTATTTTGGTACTAAATAGAAGAAATTACAGGATTAATTTTCTTTTTGACATGCCCCAGAAAACTTGGTTGTTTTGCAAACTTCAAACTTTGAACAAAAGAGCACAAAGAACTTTGTTGTTTACTAAACTGTTGATGAAATAGGAAAATCTGGAGCTAAGATATTCAAGACACTATTTGCAATTCAGATGAAAGAAAACGCTCAGTGCAACACTAAAATGAGAAAAAATAACAATGAGAAATCAATATTTTAGGCTTATTAAAAAAGCAGAGAACTGGCTCCTCATCTGTACATCTAATATCTATTAATATAAAAACACTTGGGTAATAGTATTTCTGGTTTTAACTAATGTCCTTCAGTTTTTCGCTGTATTGTAATATCTGTTCTCACATGCTGTCCTTGGCCCAGATCTCGCATCACTTCAAATTCAAAAAGAACACTGCACGTGCTTAGTCTAACAATGTTAATTATGAGTTTTTTAAGAAAGGTCATTATATTAACTTACTAGACTAAGCTTGAAACTTCATAAATGCTCTGAGGTGCGTTCCTCTCCACTTGAGCGGCAATGTTCTCAGGGGCATTCAGAGCAGCTGCAAATCAGAGCTCTGCAGATGTGAGTGCCAGCCCTTACCCACATCCTGCTGTACCTGGAGCCTTCAGGGTGGGAATCCACGCTCACACTAAGCCTGCAAATCCCAGGTTGGAATACATTTTACAAGATCATGTTCCTACAGAAAACTCAAGGGAGAAACAGCTCCTTATTTGGCTGTTATTCACTCTTCTGTTTTCCAAGTGTGTAGGCAAGCCAACAGGGGTGAAGAAATAATACTGTGAGACTGTGAAACTGCAGGAGCCATGAAGTGCAAAGATACTGTTACTGCTTTAAGAAACCCCTAAACTACAGGTATGTGGATCTGGAAAATCAGTGGGAAATATTGTTATATCCCCCCCCTCTTTTTATTCCCTGGTCATTCATTATCAGTCATTGTCAGAGACAGGATGCGATGAGATGAACCTTTGATCTGACCAAGTATTGCCATTTTTGTTCAATAGTACTGTGTATATTAATCTGACACCAGTGTACACTGCTGCAACAGAGCACATTTTGGTCTAGTAACCTTGTTTTGTCATTTCCCATATGGTCATAAACATAACCTTTTATCACAATTTGCATGAATTGCTTGAAAATATAGTCGGGCTCATCATATCACTGGGTATATCTTTTTCTTCTGTACGAGACTGTGATTGTTCCAGGTAAGAATAGTATTTTTAGTGCATGGTTTCTTTCAGTCTGTACTGTAATGTGCCAAGGTCATCTTTATTACGAACATTGCATAATGCTCCTTATAAAGTCTAGGTACATTTGTTCCATCAATATCTTTTTCGTAAAAAAATTGCTTTGCATAAGTCTGTAAAGCATCAGCATGCAGCTTTTACTTGTGAAATAGCCTTTCCCTTTTGATACATAAATGATTGTTCTATATTTTTTAATAACAACAGTCACCTTTTAGCAGTCTTCGAAAGTGATCTATGAAATAATAGTTCGATTATTCTTTGCATTCTGTAATTTATCCATTAATTCAGAGTATTTAATTTTTATTCATTCAGAGTATTTTTATTTCATTTAGGTTTTGCTTTTTACGCCATTCATCTGCTCACTTAGTATATAATAGACATTTATTCACTGTCAAGGAATTCACTACAAAATCCAAGATTTCTAAATACATATTGGGCTTCAGAAACACACCAGTGATCACAGCTGACTGCTGAGATCCAGTGTCTAGAGTTTACTAACTCTTAGTATCACTTTGGCACAGTATATAGGATTTTGTAAGTTTTCAAGTGATTAAGGAAGACCTCTAGAGACCTCAAATGCCAAGAAGGTATGCAATATGAACTAACTTATACTTCTAAAGATGTAGACCAAATTTTGTCCTACATTTAAACTATAAGGCAACCAACTTCCTTTTACCTGTTATTGCTTTCAGGTTCAAAATCCATGAAGAAAGTGAACATTGCTGCTGTGAACAACACAACGGACAACTGTTTTTTTCTAATACCTCAGAATTTTAAAAAAAAAAAAAAGATAACACTGTAGTTTTAGGAAAAAAAAAAGGCAAAGCAGTTAGAATTGGGTTAATCAGTTATTCACTTAAATCTCCCATTGGTGATAATGCAATCTACTGATCTCCTCTTGCATTTAGATTTCATTGCTCAGTCTTGCCATTTGTAAGAGCGCAACCTGCTTTGAGAGGAAAGGAGAATATGTGACCAGGACTTACAGCTTGCTTGACAGTGTGCTGAGTCACAATGCTGTCTTTTATAACAGCACTGCCTTTGAGACATTCATTTTTTCATCTGCAGCAGTTTTCATGAATAAATTACTTTTAAAAAAAAAGATGAATTTGTGAAAAGGTCTTTTTGTGCACTGTAATTATCTCATAGAATTTAATCTGGGAAGGTACTGACTAAAATACTTTATGCAATGAAGCATAAAATGTTGAACTTATGCTCATTTTTTAAAACAATCTGTTTTCTGATACTCACAATAATGATGAGGTGCATTTTTAACATACCATGTATTGGCCATGCTTGAATATCCTTTCTCTGACAGGACCATTATTCTACCCAAAACTAGCACAATGAGTTTTTTTCACTTCTAAGAAATTAAATTGTTATTTTCTACCTCCTATATCAAAGGAAAAGGCCCTAGAATTTATCACTTTTTAAACAATAGACTTCTGTCTGAACTGAAATAAAAAAATAAACAAACCACCTCTGTGAATTTCTGTCAGGTAAATTTTAATTTGGCACTTTAAAGGTTGGCTACATAACTTCCATGTTATGAAAACTAACCACTTAAAAAGATACCTATTTGTATTACAACAAATGCTTAACAAAGGGAAGATTGTGTTAGCAGTTCTATTGTAATGAGGTCTTTTCAGAAAACTGTAAATTAGGTTTACCTTATCTTTGAGTGTGAGTATGAAAAATTTAACACTCATAATCAATGTATTTGGTTTTATGTAGGTATAATTACAGAAAGAATCTTCAGATGCTATTAGGTTCTACCTTCAGACTGTATTTTACAATGTCACTCTGTTATGTGACATCTTGCTTCAGTGTTTTTTGGAAGAGAGTTACTTCATTGGTCATTGTGGTGATAGTTGATTTCTTTTTCCCTCTGGACAAAGATCAGAACTATCTTCTCTGAGCTCCTTCCTTCCACAAGGATTTTGCATTGAACAAGGATCAACAGAAAGCGGTAACTAAGTCATAGTTGCTATCATCTATATGTTCTTTCACATGTCATTTAACTTGAAATATCAGAAGGCAGTCCTTCACAGCGTCTGGCTTGCCAGGGCTCGCCTGGGCTCACCACCTAACCTACAGTTGGATTTTTTTTAAGCTATTGTCTAATTATGAAGACTGCAAGTTGAAGGCAGTATAACTCAAACAGGATCAGTTTTCCCATGTTACAGACCCTGCTTCTGTGACTCGAAGGTAGAAAATCAGAACTCTTCCACATCATCAAAATTTGGTATTGTAGAGATGATTTCACTGTCTCATTAGTATTTGCAGTGATTAATTCATTGACTACCTTGAAATATGTAGACATTAGCAATTAATGTCCACAGAGCCTTAAACAAGAACGCTTGGTGGGACTAGTGGTAGGCCATATCTTTAGAAACCCGGCCCTCATTTCCACATGCACAATTCTGCCCATTAAGTCTCTACTGTGCAGTTATTATCACTAGTATGTGTTTACGCAAGCAATGCGTGATTAACAATGTTCAAAGCTTGCATCTTCCAGTGCCTGCATTTGTGAAATTGCTCATGCACCAACTAAATGGTGAAATCCATGGGAATCAAATGCACAAAAAACTGCTTCAGCCCCACTTTAAGTGAAAACTATGCAAAAATTATTGTAAGCAAACATTAGCAATTATGTTTGAACTTCAATAAAGCTGTAGCCTAGTCCACAGAACTCTTGCACGTGTTCAGTGGTGTTTAGTAATTAAGTGTTGCGCACAGCGACTTAATATAATCTGTCAAACTCAGTATAGCTGTTTATTCCATTATTGCCTATTCCTGAGCATGTTGCGTTACGTGAGTTGATGTGCAAGCACAAAATAAACAGAACTCCTTGTTCTGAAGTTCCATCCGTTTCTTTATAACACAGCCACACAGGAGAAACTGCAGGGGAACAAAGAGATTATGCTGAATGGCAACAATCTTGGCATGCCAACAACTTCATCTAAACAAAGTTATTTTCATATGCATTGTGACCAAGTTTAGACAAAAGACTGAGATGTATTCAGTGGGGCAGTTCCTAGAAATTCTAGGGAATTGCTATGGTGGCATGAGCGTTAACATAAATAAAACCACAAAAGTCTTTTTGGAAATGCAGGTGGGCACAGTGATTTTTATTTTTCTGATGCAAAGTTTATTGATCTGTAAAGGTAAGCATGAAACTTCAGTAGATACAATGGGAAGAAAGGAAAAAGAAGGACTAAAGAAACATTGAAAAGGTTCATTTGCACTTTTTAGATCAGACACAGAAGTAGATTTAAGAGGCTCACAGGAAACAGAAGTCTTTGTGCCCAGTAATTATAACACATACAATCCTTATGCAGGAGTCTTTCCTCAATTCACCTAACAGGCAAGTGCTCAAGGAGATTCCCTCCCCACTCTGTTGTTTTTCTCCCAGTAAAACAGTATTTAACTCTTCTATTAAAACACAACTAAGAAACTGAAAGGCATCACGCTTAGAATATCCCATACACTAATGGCTAAAGCTCATTCCAGCAATGGGATATGGAAGGGTGAAATTGATTTTCTGTATATGGCAGATACTTATAGGCTGGAGAAGATTCACAGCCATTGAACTGCAGAGCGTGCTTTCACTGCTGGGTTTGTAAATACTGCTTAAATTGCCTTGTCAACTTAGTCTAGTTGGGAACATGCTTTCTTCAATTCCCAATTATTTCCTTCCATTTAAATATGTTGATTGTGTTTTGTTTTCTTTAAGTTGCTTTGCTTAGCAAGAAAAAATAGTCCTAATACCAGTATTCCCAGAGGGCATGAGCAGGGCAATGGAAAACCAGAGAAAAGACCACAGTAGTAACAAGAATTTGGGTGAGATGAGTTTAATGGGTGAACAAGAAAGGCTGGGCTAAGTGATAATATTTGGTGGGAGTGGTCCAAATTTACCTTCCATCAATATATAAGGAATACATGGGAAGATTTTATGCTCCTGTTTATGCGTGGGCAAGAAAAGATGCCTGTTTTCCCTTTCTTGTGTTCATAGGTTGCAGTTGCACACTACTTAGTTCAGCTATACAGAAAAATTTATACAGAAGAGATTTACAGAAGTTGCACTAACACTTTCTGGCCCTGGTTGTTCCTTTTCTGTGAGGTTGTGAGTGGCTTTGGTTGGAGGCATGAGAGATGCTTCAATTTTCAAAGCTCTCCAAAGTAAACATACAGAGCTGGTAACAGCATTTGTAAATTAAAGATTACTTTAATCTTCAGTGACAGATTCATGAAATATTGCTTTAAATTCTGCTTCATGCTGCACAGCCAACTGAGTTTATTTTGGAGACAAAAGCAATTTAAAAACTCAAAGATTGCTTTGGCTACTGAAGAGTATAAATTATCCCTAACTAAATTTTGTCAGTAGAGTATGTTGAGCTATTTAGATAAAGCATGCTTTTTGACATTTATTACAGAATGATCCCTTCCCATAGAGTGCTAGTTACAAAAAGAGGATGTGGGATCAATCATTAAGGGTCTGGTAATCTTTTTGCTGACATAAATGACATTGGGTTAGGATGAAAAAATTGGGCTTTTTTTTTTTTTATTATGGTATAATGTTATGCAATCAGACAGCAATGCATTCCAAACCCAATGGTAAAAATACTGTAAACATGTAAAAATGTATCTTGATGTGGCAGAAGGTGTTGCTAAATATATATTTACTAGGATGCAGAAGAAATCCTTCTAAGGTAAAAGCAAGAAATTTCTTGCCTAAGCTAAACACCCACATCTCAGCAAAATGTTATTTCCAGTCCTAGACTTTTGTGGACATGCATTTTTTAGGGTAGAATTGTGATTTACACAATTGATTTTTCCTTGTCACATAGATATGCTTACTAACCCCAAGACTAACCACACAAATTAAGACGGAGAATTAAATATTTTGCACCATCTAAATTATATTAGTGGCAGCTATCAATAGTATGCATATGCCAAGAAATCTATGAGTGATCCTATCCTGGAGACATGTACTCTCTTGCTTATGAGCTGGTGGGACCAGGCTCTCCACAAGTCACCCTGAGTTTTCACATTCAGGCTACCGGGACTGTGTGCCAGGCGTGCCTCCCAGCCCTTGCTGTAGACATGGCTCTACTCTCTAATTTATCCCACTTGCCCCAGAGTACCTGGAAAAATTTTCTGGAACAGGCACATACCATCAGCATCCTACAGGGTGCATCTGTATCTGTCCATACATTTTGGCTGGAGACAACAAGTGACCTAGATGTGCTACTGTCTAGACTGAAGAAAAAAGCCTAATGTAGTCAGCAAACTGTTAACAAGTTGATAGCAAACAGTCCCCTTTGTTTATTAAATGTAATTACATACCACATTTTTTCTCCTGATCCATATTCTCTTAAAACAGAAAAAGCAAAGAAAAAAGTCCTTAGAAATTATATATATTCCCTCAAGATCATGCCTAATGTGCATCCCTGCAAACTGCCAGATGTGAGGAGAGTAGTTTCTGTTTGTGAGCTCTAACTTATTTCTCTTTATACAAACGAGTAGGCAAATAAAGATGATTTTGCGGTGAGAAAGGAGAAAAATCATTTCTAAAGTACAGATGGTTCTCTAAGATATGTACAAATCCATACTGCCTCTTACCATGGTGAGAGAAGATTGAACTGCCCATTGCACTAAGCTTGAATTATCACTGTTCTGTTTTCAAAGTAAAGGCTGGGTACACCACTTGCTCTCCATTTAAAACAGCACTTCCCCAGTCTCAGCCAAGATTTCCCTCTTAAACAGTAAAGCAACTAAAGGCAACTATGGTTTGCTCTTATATCCCTTTACTTTCAAGTTTGCCAACTCCCATGCTTTTACCTTGAGATTTTGAGAGCTGGTGTTCTTTTTGGTATCTGCCATGAAGCTTCCCTGATTTGAGAGTGTCTTTTCCTCAAAATGACATACAGAGTAAATAAGTACATACTTCACCAGCTCTGCCTTCATACATGTGCATGTTTTGTTATGTGCCCACTGCTAAGAACAGCGGATAACAGCTCTCAAATAGTCTTGGAGGTTCATAACATCTGCACATGCAAGACAGATGAAGAAACCCGGGGTTTTGACACATTATTTTTACTCATTTGGTTGTTTAACTTCTTTTCTTTGCTGCTTGGAGCTTGAAGAAGCCACATGTAAGCAAGAGATGCGTCAGAAGTTGTCCCTTTGAGAGAGCCTCCATTGCCTGTCTGTGGCGTGTTCCTGTCAGTCTCTAAGCCTTGACTGGAGTTGTGTATGTGGCACTGTACTATGAATGGAAAATTAAAATTGACTATACTTAGTATAAAGCATCATCTAGTAATCTGCATGTTTCTAACTAAAGGTGCCAACAATTACTCAACACAGCACTTCAGGACAATTCATTGGGGGCTTTGGTTAAATCAAACACAGTTTTCAGTAGGAAATTCGGTTATTTTTAAGGGCAGGCTATTCCCCTGATCAGTTTATTTCTTTATTCTAGAGCTTCTGTCTTTAATGTCATTCCTTTTCTGTTCAGGAGGAATCACATATAATGCTTCTGCCCTTGATTTTCCAGTTTTGCATAAAACATAGAAAAGTCACCTTAATCCCATTAATATTCATATTCATATTTTGTACATGACAGAATTGAAGAAAATAGACTGAAGAGTTATTTCATTACCTTTGAGATTTCCACTTCTTCAGTTTATAAAAACGTATCCTCTCTAACAACTGGCTGAACATGTGTAGAAACTCAAATGCTGTACTGTGGGGAAAAAAAAGCAATCTAAAGTCCTACTGTGATTACAGTGTAAAAAACCCTTCTGTGGTACTATGAATATTGCACATGACTTCTTCAGGCAGAAGGCTCCCTGACGTTGTTCCCTAATTTAAACCAGGATGGTGTCTCATAATTCAATAAGGCAGAACTATTTCTGCAACACAACTGCTTCCACTTCAGAAAAAAAACCCCACCACCCTCTACAGCTCTTGTCTTTATTAGTACACTGCCTTTTAAAACCTCAAAATACTCCTGCATACTGTTAACAACCACTTAATTTTGAGAGCTCATTATAAAGTGTAAATAAACCCATATCCATTACATAATGATACTTCACTGTCAGTTTGAGTAAAGCTAAAATCTAATCTTCACAAAGAGTTGTTGAGCTGTTTAACACAGCGGCATCCTATTTTTGGCAGGGACTTTGGTCATTTGGTAGTAAACATAATAGCATTAAGGCTTAGCATATGTGCTGAAGTAAAACTGTATACAGTTGCTCTTGTGCTAAAATATTTCTTAAACTAACACTAAAATTATATAAACCTTACAAACAGTCATGCCCTGTGTGCTTGGAATGGTATTGAACATATTTTTGTCCAAGGAGATGAACAAACATCAATTATATTAAGATATGCAACAGTTGATCTTCAAAGAGTATCTCTGAATTTGTTTATTGGCAATAGGTGAGGCCCTTGGCACCTTCCGTTGGAGCGTATGTGCAGCTTATAAAAGCAGTCACTCACACTTAATATGTTGCTGTGGGGGTGGTGCTAGGAGGTCTGCACATTGCTTTTCTAGCTGCTATCAGCTGTAGCTCTCGGACACAAAGTTCTTTGGATCTGTTTTGCAAGTTTCTTTTGTAACGTCATGCTCTTTGGGTCTCATCTGGCCTGCTCAATAGATTATTTTAATATCAGAGTTCGGATTTCAGACACAGGATTCTAAGTAACAAACCTTCAAAGAGTTTATAGAATCAAAATCCTTCCTGAACTTATCTTCCATGTTGACATATCACTGATACCTTTATTTGCTTCATAGGAATAAAAAGAATTTTCTGGAAACCTGTGCCAAATGCTGGTCTCATGTTGATCTATTCCAACGTTAATTCAAAGTGATATTTTTCCACCGCAGCTGAAAAGTAAGAGCGATGCCTTATCTCTTTTAGTGGTGCATCAGAACAAAGGGACAATACTGGAATGTCATTCTTTCTTGGCTGTTTTAGGGAAAAGGCTTTAAAACAATCTACACACAAACACATACATCTATTGACCTTTAAAAACTGATAAAACTGTCAATGACATGATATTTTAAACTGTGTCTCAAGTTAGTACAAATGGGTACCAATAATAAAAAAGAAATCGATAAAAGAAATCTACAGGATCTATAATTCCATTCTGAATTACAGCTAGTGAAATAACTTGAGTTAGCCGACAGAGTGCAAACATTTCTGTTGAACATCACAAATGTTTTCTGCCAAAAGGGGGGTATGTTTTTAAAAATAAGAAATGCATAACATAATACATACTATTTAATGTTGACTGCTCCCAAACAAAACAATTTTACTTTGGAGAAAATGAATTTAAAAAAGATATAATGTCCCCCTCCAAAATGAAATATGTTGTTCAGTTCACAATTAATATTTAAGTATTACATAACTCTCTCCCCCCAATTTAGATAGGTTGCTGCTCCAATTCGCCACCTAATATTTTTCACTTTCCTCAAAGTGGACCAATGTGCATTCCTCCTGCTTCACTATTCCTCAATACCCTTTATGATGAAGTTTGTGGGAACTTCTACTGAAAACTGGGAAAGAACATTAGGATTTAGCTCACTTCTTCAGTCATCAAAAAAAAAAATTATGTAACTTGCATTATTTGATGCTCACCTGTGACTGCCAGGAGCTGTGATTTACATTACAGTGATGTAGGGGTTTTTTTGGTGGTGAAGGGGAGGTGGTGTGGATTTTTTCAGAGATAAGCAACTCGTATAACTCATGAGAAACTGCTGATGCAGACAGCCTAGCAAGTTTCAAGGAAGTGATTGCATATTTATGTGGAATAGAAGAACGTTCACATTTGCATTAGGTAGGATATAAATAAATCTGAAGGGCTTGTCTTCCCCTAATTGTATGGCATTTTACTTCATCAGTAGAATTTAAGTAATATAACCCTTAATTTAGAATGCATGAAAATCTTGATGTAAAAAATACACACTATTTCATGAGAATAATCAAATCCATATTAGTTTCCTTGACTATATACCTGTGCCCATGTATATGTTTCTATAATTTATAATTCCTAAGTGACTGTGGATTAACAAGCTACTTGCCTTCTCTGTAACCAAACGTATTTTTGCAAACCACTCAATTGCAGAACACAGTAATATTATGTTGCTTCAGGTCATGGTACTGACAGAGTCACGGTCACAAAACCCCAAGATTTGTCTCCAAATCAGCTGCATCTTTTCATGAAGATCCTATTATTATATGAAGGACTTGTTACTTTACCACGAAGTGTGTTCCTACTACGTTATGCAGCTGATGCAGGACAGGACTTTTTGAGCCTGTTTCACGGTTCAGTGGTGAGGGTTATCTGTATAAACCAAGAAATGATTTGGAGAGACAAAATGTTTGCATTCAGCACCTGAACAATTGGCATCCTTGTCTTCACCACAGCTTTCCTCTGATACAAAACATGTCCCACTTTACTACTATAAATTCTTATACATGCTGTCAATTTCAGATGAGGAACCATAGCTAACATCTGCACAATAAAAATTCAGTGCTATGTTTTGTGCTTTCTTCCAAACAACACTAAAAGACACATACCAACTACTTTATGAAAAACAAGCAGCAATGTTGAAAACATAGTGTGTAAAAATCAGCTATGAAAATGAAAAGAGGTCTTTTGTAACTAGACTATTATATGGCCTATAATGTTAATCTATTTTTACTATATATTATATTGCTCTTAACTATGGCTTATTATTTTAAAGAGAAACTAGAAGCACTTGGATGTAAACTTTTCTGTCTAACTTTCTCTGGTTACTCTTTGGGAACATTTTTTAAACCAATAAATTCAAATGCAGCCTCACTGAGTTATTTCACAATTATTTGTAGATTGTAAAAATTATTCATTTTGTCAGAATGTTTGTTGATGTGAAATGTTTTGTTGTGATAGCAATGAAGCTTACAGACTTTCATTTAGAAACTAGTTTAACATAAATCTTCTGATTTAGTGTATTTTCTGGATTTTTTTGGAATTAAGAGAAATTAAATCAAATTATTTATGGTATGTGGTAAATCAGAAGCTGGTTCCGCAGCCACATATCATTAGGAATAATAGATGTACTGCAACAGAAACCTCTGTTCCATTTTTACTCATTTATTCCCTAAACATGTGAGTTTTGTCCTCTATACATCTCTGAAAATTTACATCAAGTTTTTAAGAATGAATTGAAAATGAAAGATAATGTGGAATCTATAGCAGCTCTAAAATGATATGTCAATTTCAATCTATTATGTTTACTTGTTTTCTAAAGATCTCTGGGTGGAAGCGTGGATCTGCTGGAGGGTAGGGAGGCTCTGCAAAGGGATCTGAACAGGCTGGACCGCTGGGCCGAGGCCAATGGCATGAGGTTCAACAAGGCCAAATGCCGGGTCCTGCACTTGGGGCACAACAACCCTATGCAGTGCTACAGACTGGGGGAAGAGTGACTGAAGAGCTGTACAGAGGAGAAGGACCTGGGGGTGTTGGTTGACAGCCGACTGAACATGAGCCAGCAGTGTGCCCAGGTGGCCAAGAAGGCCAATGGCATCCTGGCTTGTATCAGAAACGGTGTGACCAGCAGGTCCAGGGAGGTTATTCTCCCTCTGTACTCGGCACTGGTGAGACCACACCTTGAGTACTGTGTTCAGTTCTGGGCCCCTCACCACAAGAAGGATGTTGAGGCTCTGGAGTGTGTCCAGAGAAGAGCAACAAAGCTGGTGAGGGGCCTGGAGAACAAGTCTTATGAGGAGTGGCTGAGAGAGCTGGGGTTGTTTAGCCTGGAGAAGAGGAGACTGAGGGGAGACCTTATTGCTCTCTACATCTACCTGAAAGGAGATTGTAGAGAGGAGGGAGCTGGCCTCTTCTCCCAAGTGACAGGGGACAGGACAAGGGGGAATGGCCGGAAGCTCCACCAAGGGAGGTTCAGGCTGTATATCAGAAAAAAAAAATTCATGGAAAGAGTGAGTCATCAGGCACTGGCAGAGGTTGCCCATGGAGGTGGTCAAGTCACCTTCCCTGGAGGTGTTTAAGGAACAGGTGGATGAAGTGCTTAGGGGCATGGTTTAGGGAGTGTTAGGAATGGTTGGACTCGATGATCCAGTGGGTCCTTTCCAAGCTGGTGATTCTATGATTGAGCATTCATTCTTTTCTCACGTACAATGAGAACTATTTCAAGAATTTCAAATTTAATTCATCCTCACTTGTGAAGACATACATTATTTTTTCTGCCTTCAGATACTGTCTATAACTCTTATACAGCTCCTGCTTACACTGTTATCGTTCCTTTGGCTTTTCTCGCTATGGAAATATAATTTCTTTTCCATTAGGAGGATAGATACTTGTTTTCAAATCTTGGATGTTAATATCTTTGAATTAATCTAACTAAAATCAAGTAAGCTGTGGTCACATGAATTGTGCACCAGTAGATTATGGGATGTGGTTGCTCTGAGCAGGAAAGGGGTGATGTGCAGATGAAGTCAATATTTGTACAGCAGGCCCTAAAGAGAGTGTTTCTCCATGGCTTAGGAGCACATCTAAAGAGACTCTCTTTAGAAAGAATACACTATTCTATACAGAGAATACACTTCACTGTATTCTTGTACTTGCTCAATGCAAACACAGCTTCACTGAACATTAAAAGTATTCAAACAGTACAAAATTGTCAAAATTTAGGTCTTCTTAGTGCTCTCTTTTCCGATTGTTTAAATTTCTGTGTTACTGTAATGTAAACTTGGCTGACCATTTTCACTCATATTTCAAAATCCCCTTATAACAGCAAAATAACCAATGAACGAAAAAACGGAGAGCAGAAAAAATGTATCACTTTTTCCCTTTGAAGTTTTAAATGAAAGAAGAAAGCACAGGGTAAGACTTATCCATGCAGACTCATAAAACAAAGCTTTAGGAAGAGAGGAACAGCTCATCTTCATGATCTGCTGGGCTTGTGCAGAAAGCCCAAATGAGGCTCCCTTATTTGTCTCTGCTTCAGTAACATTTATCACAAGCAAGTGAACTGTGCTGTAATTGTGACTTAATAATGATTTCAAAGCCCTTTGGTGAACACCATCCTGAATCTTCTATTGGAGATCAGACTGAATGTTCTGTGAGAACAACCAGATTTATATTTATTACAGAAAACAAAATCATCCTTTATCATCTCTTTTGGTTCGTATCAAGCTCCAGAAGTCTCAACTTTGGGAAACATCATTTCAGGAAAGTATGTCCAAAAAGTGGCACCCATCTGGCTCTGGCAACCACCACTTTTGCACGCTTTAGGAGAAGACACATTATCAGCTATCTCCACCTCCGATATACCATAATAGTATCTGCAGCATTCAGTAATTCTAATGCTAATTTGAAGCTGCTGCATTTTGAAATAATGCTGTTTTAGAGACGGTTGGCTATGTCATACCCAGCTTGCTTAAAACAAATTAATAAAATAAGCGGCACAGTTGCATACAATTATTTTTGATTACTTTCTTAAATATGTCCATAAAATTTTATGGTGTTTGTTGTACAACACCCACCATTTTCCTGAACGTGTAATGAATGATTCGGAGTTACAGCACCTCCATCTTGTGGTAAACTTGAGAAATAGAACTTCCTTAATGTTATCTGCCAAAACTACCTCTGAAAAAAAATATAATATAGATCTATTCAGATTTGAACTTGGTTCCAGGTCCCTTAGAGAGTTTGTTTCATTGTGATTTCTTTCTGCCTCCATTCTTCACTTGTCAGCTGGGGTAGTCCATGCAGAAACCTTTTTCCTTAAAGGCTAAAAGCATGAGGAACTTGCCTTGCCCTAAGGAGTCAGGGAGGTACTGTGCTTCGATGAAGCAAGACCTAATGTTATCAATGAATAGCACTAGGTAGTCACCAAAAATTTTAAAGGTTTATAAATACCTACCACAGAGGAAGTTTTCAATTATCATCATTCCACTGCAATTGTAAAGGTTTTTTCTTGAAGCTAAGTCATCAAAGCAGAAGTTTTGCACTGCCACAGCTGACTAAGGCATGAACGTGGACGTGTGTGTCTACATTTTGTGTTTAAAATTAAATTTCATAATTTGGACAAATTTAATCTGAAAAGAGAAATATTTTTCAAGCCCAAGAAAAGATCATTCAAACCTGGTACTGTCCAAAGCCTAGCTGGTGGCTGGTCCCTGTCTGCACTCTTTGTAGCCACTGAGCACAGCTCAGACACCTACTAGGCTTTCAGGTGAAAGTCCAACTTCAAATTAATCTATATTTTCTTCCTTGTATCCATTGATATTGGTTTACTATCTGGTTTACTATCGCTGAGATGCTGTATGCTGTGTGCCGTGAATGCATAAAGTTAGACATCTAGCAGGCAAATCAGCTAGATGCCAAATTTGAAGTTCCTCCAGGTTTCTACTCTGATATGCAGCAGTGCTCTGTTTTACAGGATGGGTTTAGATAATTAGCAGCAACATACCCAGCTCCTATAGGTTGTTTTTGTTGCTGTTGAACTTCATGAGTTTTCTGTCAGCTCCTATTTCCAGTTTGTCAAAGCCACTTTGGATGACAATTCTACCCAGGATTCAAATAAGGAGTAGGAGCACATGATCTGGACCAGAAATTATAACTGCATTGTAATTTAAGAATATAAAAACTTCTGTGCTGAGATGTCCAATATCTTCAGTCTGACAATGGTCAGCAGAGAAAAGTACTATAAACAAAAAAATTTTAAACTTATCATTGTCCTCCTATGAGCTACTGACTCTAGCAAATCAGTAGTTTAGGGCCTTCTTAATTTGGTATGTACATTTTGACCTTTCTCTTCAACAGCTGAAAGTTTTATTGACAAACCTCCCATAGTGATTAATTATTAATCTGATGATGGATTATGCAAAGAAACTCTTTATTTTAAGCTTGGGTTTTCATAATGCTTTTGTTATACTTCTTGCATATTGAGAAATGTGAAAGAGTAACTCCCCATGCAGCTCGTGCACCATTCCTACTTCTCCACCTTACAAAGCAAAGTGTGTTGAAATGTTTTCTAGCCTGCTCTTCAATGCTTTCCTAGCGGTTTGTAACATTTGACTGGCATTTTGGACTGTTGCTGAGAAATGTACTGGCATTTTTTGATAACCCTGTCTAGGAACTTTAACATTTTTTCCATGAGGGGCAATAAGTAACTAACCAACATCATGGATGTGTAGTTTGAGATATTTTTTCCATACATGTCATTTTGTGTTTATTGACACTGATTTTCCTCTGCCATTTCACTGCTCTGTCACTTGCAAGATCTTTCCGCAGCTGTCTGCAGACAGCTTTTCTTTAGACTACTTTGTGCAATTCTGTATAAGGTAGGGTGTGCTACAGCAAACCTTTTACAGGAAAAAATTGATTTGACTGAAACTCAGTTCAATGAAAATCATAGGCTGAAAAGATTTTTATCCTTAAATGTAGCTTCCTAGCCATAGCTGCACAACATGGTCTCCATTTATACAGCTTCTATTTAAGACTTGGGCTGATGGCATATAAAAAACAGCATTATAATTGTCACGTGTCCTGTCTGTTCTTCCAAACTCTGAAAGCTTCTTACCATCTCGATGCACGCTTCCAGAAACTGCTGCTGGTTTTGGGCTGCTCCTGTGTCATCTGCACACATACAGGCTCTCTTAACATGGCAGCAACTTTCAACGCTACACAAACTTGTGAATTATCTAATGTACATCCACATATCCATGGCTGCTCCCTCAGCCATGTATAGCTGGAGCAAGAAATTCCTGGCCACATCCCTTTCTGCAGTTCTACAGTCTTGGTGCTGAAGCACTTCTATATTATGTCCTGGTCAACTGAACTAACTTGAAATCTAGCTTATGTTCCTGGAGTGGCCCTCAAAAACCACCAGTGTGTTTCATGAAGGAAGGCATTAGTATTTGCTAAGCATGAGATGATGTGAAGTCCAGAAAAGAATAATGTTCCACAAGCCGTTTCAGTCAAAATCCTAGCTAGACAGGATGCGTCATTTTCATGGATTAGTAATAGCAACTGATATTAGACTTGAAGTACCTCTAAGAGTCAGTGGATGTCTTGCCTTTGACAGCCATGGCTGTGGTTTTTGATGCATTATTTTAAAACTCAGACTCTAGAAGATATGGATTAAATATGATAGCTGGATTAGGACTTTCTGTCATTCAAAAATCACTGCAGCATAAGAACCTTTTGGGCAAGGATACTCGATGTGCACTTACAGACATGTGAAAACCAGATAAAATGAGGAGAAATTTGGTGTGTTTATTTTTGGGATTAACGCTTACAGGTTTGCAGAATGTAGTGACTGAGCTTTCATAGTATTCATTCCTTTAGCTCTGTGCTGAAAGCAAGAGAGTATCATCATAGGAACCTGCTACTTAATGTTGCATTGCACAATTCTCCAGTTCTGTAAAATGTTATGTACACATATATATGTAAAATGATACATACGTAAAATGTTATATATATATATAACGTTACCTGTACATTTATATGTGAACAATCCTGCTCAAAAGAGAAGTTTGAAGCACAGCAAAAGGCAAGATACATGTGTGCGAAACTAGATGCTTAGAGAATTTCAAAGAGAGCAGCTTCGTTTTTAAATTCCTTTCATTTCAACAGGACTTACAGAACAATAGAAAGTAGAAACTATTGATCATAAAATTTAATGGTGATACTGCAGTATACTTTGTATGTTCTATATGGAGCCCTTTTGGTTTTATTACTTCAGATTAGCAGTTGAAAGATGAAATGTAAACTGCTAATATCTCTGGCTGATTTCATGCCTGTGTAACCATTTGGAAATCATAATTTTAAAAGTTCCACATCTCTGCATGCAAACACTGAGTGGACTCTAACGACTGAATCTCAATCTCTGCCCATCCATTTTTTTTTATCTACACACAAAATGGTTCAGTCAGTGTTGGGGGAAAAAAAAAGACTTTGATGACAAAGTAAGAATTCATTTCCCTGTGATCTCTACTACTCTTTTTTAACATCAATTTCTCTAAAATCAGTTTGTTGAGTACATAAATCCTTATTGAATTTTGCATATCCTTCATAAAATGCGAGTATTTTTTCAGGAAAATCGTATGGCTCATTAAAAAGAACATATTGCCCATCTACATAAGTTTGACAAAATATTTTACTCTCTTCCATTTTCACCTCAGGTTCAACACCTCTTGCACTGTTAATTAAAAAAAAAAAAAAAGAAAGACAAACCCAACATTACCATTTCAAAAATAACTTAATCTAGCACTCTGCATATGAAATATGTTTTCTCTTACAGAATTTAGAGTCTACCATGGGGCATTAACACATAGCACACAGTTTCTTCTCTTGAATTAATTCATGCTTAAGCTCTTGGTTTGCATAAATTACATACAGAAACCATATAGCACCAGTTATTGGGAGTGTTAAGTATCTGGAATTTATATGGAGGTCAATTAATAGTCTAACAGTTCTGCCTGCTTGAGAAAATGATCAACCCATCAGTCTGGAAAATCATTATCTCTTGCTGCACTTTATGGTATATTTCATATTTTAACCTATATATTTCATATTTTAACCCTAGGTTTACATATGTGTTTATATTATAATTTGCTCTCAAAATCAGAAAGTGCAAAAGGAAGTGCATTGGTGGAGATCTCAGGAGGAAAAGCAAAACTATTGTTTTCTCTTATTTACCTAAATATGCAATGCTTTTGATATTATTCAGCAATCTTTGGCTTGCTTCACCCTTATAATTGTATCTCTTTCTCATTGTTAAAGAATTCTTCATCCAAGCTAGTCTATTACTTCTGGAATTTGTAGAAAGGTTAGCGAGTCTCTAGAGTTGTGATTACTTTTTCTAGCTGACATTTATTGATCTCATTACCTTCACGCTCATATTTCAAAAACTTTTTTTTTACATTTTGTTACCATTTCAAAGATGACAGAAATGCTGCAGTGTTCACTGCATTAGAACTGAATATAATTAAAATTTGTATTCTGTGTTTCATCAGAAATTCACTGTCAAAACCTCACCATGTGTTGTTTACAAATTAGATTGTTATAATTAGAATATAAAATGACTGCAAAAATAGAGACTGGATTTATACTTGAAACAAACATCTATTTTATTTCTACACAGAAAACTGTATCATTTTTGACCATAATCAAGTTGCTGCAATACCATACATTAGATGAAATCAGATGAAATCCACACCTGAGCAAATGCCAGCAAGCCTATGAACCACTGAAGCACATTTTAGAAGATGCCAAGGTAGGGGTAGGACCTTTCTAATGCTTGTGATAGCTTTTTATTTGCGAGTGAATTTCACCTTTTGTTTTTCTATTATTAATTACCACCAAAACTGAAGACATTACAACAGCATTGTCAGTCTTCTTGAAGGTACAAGGAAATTTTGCAGTGACTTGAGTGGAACTTACAAAATGCTTCAATGGAATTTACAAAATGCTTGAAATATTTTAATCTACTAAGTAATAAAAATAGGCCATAATACACTCCAAAACCTCTTAGTATACTTGTCAGTTTTAGAGAAAAGTGGAGGTGTCAGTCTCAAAAAGAACTATTGTTTCATATACACTAATAATGTGAAGGACTCCATGTTCAGCAAACATCTGCATTCCAGAGGACATCAGATGACAAATGCTGCTGTCAGTTTGGAATTTCTCCTCTGCCTCTCATATCTTTCTCTGTAAAGTCTTTTTAAAGGTTTTCTGCTGAAGTATTAATGTGGACAGATGATGAAATGCTGGCAACAGGATACACATGGAACTAACAGGGTGATCTTGTGGTAGCGCATAACAAATACTTTTGTGGAAACATGCAGATCTGAGATAGCTTAGGTAGTACAGTGGTTTAACAGGTATGAACACCGCAGACCCGAGTTCTGTAGTGCTTTGCTGAAGATGGCTAAATCACCTCCTTGTCACCGAGTTTCCTAAAAAAAATAATAAATTGTCACTTCACTGAAGGGAGAAAAAAGAAAAACAGCACAGGAAATAAATTGATACAGGTGTTGACATTTTAAGTGTTTAAATACGTGTTTTTATATTATTCCATTACAGATATCAGATACATTTACACATATATAAAGTAATATATATGCAATATGCATATATAGTTACGTAAAATATATATATGTATATATAAAACACATTTTATTGCTGGCACTTCAACAGAATTCACATTTTTTAATTTCTTCTGAAGTTATGCAGAAGAGATGCTTTTTCCTTGCCATTTATGGGGAAGGGCTTAGTGACCTACCATACTAAGCGGTCCTCTCCCTACAGAAAATACTGTAGCTCCTTGTCACTTGTTCTTATGACAAGAATCTATGGAGTTCCCAGGTCAGTGATTTTTATCCAACTTGTGTGATGTCTCAAGCATTCCCCCCTCTCTTTTCCCAAGCTTGATTCTCATTCACCTGGTAAAATGTCATTGCAATGACGGTCCTCTCCTGTTCCTAAGCTGTCTCATTATCATTGTCCTTGGATCACACTTTAAATCAAATGATTATTAGTAGGAAAGGGGATTCACAGCTGTTGGTATATCGGTTATTGGAAATTAATGTATCTGTGGCTGAAACACAGGCTGTCAGCCTCTTTGGTTATCTATGGATAGCATGGCTATCTATGGAGGGCTTAAGTAATATTTCCCTTCACTTTACATCCTTCAAAAGAATTTGAAAATAGCTTTTATCCACTTAATATGCAATTCCAATTCCTAATAATAAAACTCAGTAACTTTACTCAGCTTTTAGACATTAAAGCTACTAGCATATATAGTGATAAATTCAGGAGATCAGCCTGATGACCACTGATGAGCAATGAAAAATACGAATCGTCTCTCTTGCAGATGTGCAGCAAGTAATTAAAGTATTGGTGGATTTAGCAGCAAGAAAATGTAAGGAAAGAACAAGACTTGAAATGCAAACCATTTTCTTCCTTCAGAAAGAGATTGATGTATTAAATATTTATGCAAACATTATAAATTGGCAAGTGTATGAAAACACACTACACCTTCATCTCTTCCATATATCATCTTCCTGAAAAAAAAATATGCTAGTAAATTAGAATTGGAGTTCTGCTACATAATTTTCATATAGTGTCTACTTGTTATTATTCTTTCTATGTCCATCCTAATTTAGGTAAAGAATATAACAATAAGAAGAAACCAACTTATATTAGTTCTGAATAGAAAATGAAAGATATCCTTATATCATTGGACATATATTCTGGAAATATTGAGCTCTTGTTAATACAGGATTAAAGTCCTAATTGTATGACGTGGATGGCATGCCCTACAACCAACTGAAAATAATAGATATCCTACATATTTTTAACTGATTATCAGCAGTCTTCCCAAATATCACTCAGTAATACTCAGCATTCTCCTTTATGACTGTGGTTACACTATTGAGTAATTCTCACAATAACTGAAAGAAACATTATATTGTCTTTTTTCAGTGATAGAGAAAGGTTGCTGAATGTCACATGAGATATATCAAAGAAAAGTTACAGTAAGGATGAATCATTTGAACAAGATTCTTGTTCAACTATATGAGTTTCTTAAAACCAGTGGAGCATGAGCCTGTAAAAAAACTAGGGCATGATTTACCACTCTACTGTTGGATATGGGTGTACTTCGGTTTGATCATCATGAACACTGCTGTATTTGCTGGCTACACAATTAATAGCAAGCTGTAAAGTGATTGTTCAGCACTTAGACATTCCAAAAAGCTCCTTCCAAAGTAAAGTGGTGTCATTGATTCTACATGGACTACAGAGTAGAACAACTTAGTCATCAATGCTTTAAGTGTATCAACCTTGACAGATTCAAGTTTTGGGTAATAGAAAGCTGCTTACATAAGTGATTCACAAGAGGAATGTAACTATTATTTAGATAAAAATAGTCAGCCTGGGATTAAAAATGTTTGGATAAGCAGTATTATGTTTACTTCAAATGGAGTAAGTATAGAAGCACCAAAATAATTTAAATTAATTAACAAAATAAAGACAGATACAATGAAGCTATTACTAGTACTTACTTCAGGAAGAAATGTAATTGGAGTCCTTTAAGGTTCAGGAAAAAAAAGAGAAAAAAATTGAAGTTGCCATTTCACTGAAAGCAAATCAAAGAAGCTTTGCACAGACCAGCTCACCTTGTATTTTTACATTCACCAGGAACTCTAAATAAGAATCAAACTTGAAAAAATGTTTCCCAAAATACATGCTTCACTGAGAAAAACAAAACATACACTCAAACTAAATTTTACTCACATGATCTACTCAAAGGCTTGTAGTGATAGGACGAAGGGCAATGGGTATAAACTGGAGAGGGCAGATTTAGGCTAGACATAAGGAGGAATTTCTTCACCATGAGAGTCATGAGGCACTGGCACAGGTTGCCCAGGGAAGCTGTGGTTGCCCCATCCCTGGAGGTGTTCAGGTTGGATGGGGCCTTGGGCAGCCTAGGCTAGTGGGAGGTGTCCCTGCCTATGGCAGGGGGGTTGGAACTAGATGAACTTTAAGGTCCCTTCCAACCCAAACTATTCTATGATTCTATGATTCTATGAAACGTCAATTATTTCAAATATATGGTTCTAATCTACAAAGAGTCAGGACACTTTGGGGATATTAGATAATGTCCTCAGGTAGAATAATTGGGAAAATAATGCTGTAATAGTGTATTCAAGGCAATTATAAGAGTTTGTTACCATCTGTGAACATACTTAAGAGGGAAAAGTTTGTAGAGAAACTGATTCTGCTGACATCAAAAACTGCCTTTGGTTTTGGTGGGGCAAAAAAATAGAAATCAAATGTTAGGGACCACTAGAATGAAGAAGAGGTAGAGGTTAGGTGGATTAGTTAGAGGAACTGAAGGTGGATGAATATGTAGTTTAAGAAGTTTTAACCCAAAGATCTGCGTATATTACTGACTTGATTCATAGCTTTAAAATAGTCTGAAGATAACATATACTGTAAAGCTGCATGAAGGTATTGATTGCTATTATATGTCAGGAACCTCAATGTGCATTTTTATACCCAAATTGTCTTGCTAAGATGATCTCACTCATTCACTCAGTACCATAAAGAAGACAGCTTATAAAAATCACATCAGTATTAGAGTATGTTCTTACTCTAGGCTTCACTTGGGTTCTGCATTGGAAAACATCTCACGTTAAACTAATGCAAGTGAGAATAACCAGACTGTGAAACAGTATTCAAGCTGTATGTCTACACACCTTCTGTTCTTGTTTGACTGCTGAAGTAAAATTTCTAGAGGTGTAGTGTCAGAAGATTCTTCATGCTCCTTGAATTTTCTCATGTCTGGAGGCATGGGGAAGGATGTCTTTGCTTTTCCTGAGCACTGTAACGGGATTGTGGAAAACATTTTAGGAATGAGGCCCTTGGGCAGATCTAACCTAGATCCACACTGAGAAATGGTTACGCTAGTAGCTGGTCAATTGCGCTAACTGTAGTGTTTTACCTATACAGCAGAGAATATCAGAATGGACTTTGTGTACTGTTGGAACTCACATTAGGAGCAATTCTTGAGTTACAATTTAAATAAAATTCACAGTGCAGACAAGGCTTTAAGAGTATGACTATATTGTATGAACGCCGCAAAGAAGCATACAAAATAGATCAACCATTAAAAGTAATATGACTGCATTAATAAGGTTCTCTGCTGCCCGATTTCAGAGCATATTTATGCCAGACCTAGCAGCTTCAGAGCAAGGCTGGGTATTTCTGTTTGACACTACATTGTGCAATAAGGACAATCTCTACAAAGAGTAATCAGAAAATGCTTACAGCCTTTTGGAGGGGGGGTAATAAATGCTAAGTAGTCTTTATTAATGATAAAAAAAAAACTGTGTAAACTGAAAGGACAGATGAACTGGAGAACATTTCATTATTCTAATCATCATCTCTTAGTGACAGCTGACCTGCTTCTCCTCTTCCTTGCATCTTGAAAAGTCACTAACACTTCTGCAAAGAAAGCACAATGTTCTGAAAGGTAGTATTTTACATCCACTGTGCGCAGCTGAAAATTACTTTATGAGATCTCAGGTAGTGAAGGATTGGACCCAGATGAAACTACTAATAGTTAAGGCTCATGCATCTACATGACCTGTCATGAAAGAGAAGAAGGTGCACCATCTCCAGAGGCTTGGGCAAATGTTGAAAGAGTGCTATAATTAATATCTGATCGTTCCATTTGACAACTCTTAATCTCATTTCTTAGGCTTGTGTCCAACAGATTGTTTATAAATTAGATTGGTGGTCGTAGTAACTATTCCCCTGAGTTTGCAAAGCGAAGTGAGCCTAAAATGACTTCTACTTTTCACAGCAGGGTCAATTGAGCACATCATCCTTCTCAGCAGGATAAAATAAGTACTGTGCTGTCTACTCTGGGGCAAACTATTTACCTTTCATACAACCTTAGTAAATGAACTACGGAAGACTCCATAAGTTTAAGAAGGAAAGTACTCAGTCTACAGCGAAGCTGTCACACAGGTTCAGCTTATGCTGAAACTCCTCTGCAGGGACAGAGACTGGTCAGTCTGTCCATGTAGCTGCAACACACACAGATATCCATTGTACCGTGCGCTGTGGGTCTTCTGTCCCCTGTCCCTCAACTTATAATAGAACATCATTGGCTCCATGGAGTAAAGGACTTTCCACGTCTCTTCACAACAGAAAAGGAACTGAAACCTCTATGCAAGTCATTGACATGAAACGCAAATTCTCATTCTGTTCTGTGAAACAACAGCTGCATCATAAAGGAGCAAAGTTTTAGGAAGTTCATTGGATTGTCAGAGAGAAAAGATGCTTGTTGTTACTTCTAGAACTGCATATTCTGTTCAGACTCAGAAAGTCAAGATGCATACCAAAATTCAAGCTGAAGTTAATCTTTTGTCCTTAACAGGATTGCAGAGTAGTTTCAGAAAGACCTTGTACTTAACAAAATCTATAAATTACACGCCAAGAAGCATACATTTCAAGTCATTCACGTAACTGCAACTTGTAGGAGGGAAACATCATAAAAGATCATTTTTCCCACCAAATTACCAGTTTATTGGTAGTATAATTTCTCAAAAGTCACTTTTTCAATGTAAATTCTTACTTCAGAAAAGGCCTTCACAGATCTGTTGTGTGCACTGTATAGCTTCTAGGCCCTAAAACCTGATCTGTACTGATTCATGGGACCGTTTAATCTATGATTCACTGCACCCTTTGGCAAGGAGTCTCAAAGCACAGCCACACATTTCACCAAGAACCAAGTCCTTTTACTTATTTCACACCTGGGATTTACCAGTTTAATTTGACCCCCACCTCCCATTTTTTTACATTGGCAAACACTGTATTATGGTTTACATAACTACATTCTCAATATGTTACTTCCAGCTTTGGTTATTCCAAGTTCAGATGCATTTTGTTTTCTTTATTTGTTTATTAATCAAATACATAATAATAGGTTTGACTATTGGTATGTATGTACATATACAGACATATAATACATTTTTACATTGCACATAAAACATTATCTACTGAGATAGTACAACACTATTTTACGTACACAGCCAGACACCCAACACTTGATTTTTCATGACCTTTTTAGCTACACAGTTCCGTGGCTTGTGTGAGGTTTACTTTTTATTTATGTTATGTTCACAGAAAGATAGCTCTCGAGAGGCTAAAATCAGAACGAGTGTGGCTTATCAGTTTCATTAACTATTTGTAAACATAGGCTTTTACAGGATTAAAAGAAAAACGTGAAATAATTCTTATCTACAGTTTAAAGCAATCTGTTTTGAAGAAACGAACGGTCTGCAGGTGACTACCGAGGCCGTGTGATGTATTGATTTATTTTTATCGACTTAGTAAGTGGCAGAGCAGAGACAATACTTGTGCCTTGATGAAAAGAAGCCGAGCGCGCACCGGCGGGTCCGAGGTTCCCCGCGCCCGGCTCTCCGGAGGGGAAAAAGAACAACCTGTTTCAGCTCGTCAGGGGTGGAAGAATTTCATAGGTGCCGTTCCAGCTAAATCACTTGGCTCATAAATGCCACCACGCACCTAAATTCAGGAGCTTTCGGGGGTGCCATCGAGACGAGCACAGTCACAACCCGGGGGTGTCCGGGGTCTGGAAGCTGTGCGCAGCCTTGGCCGCGGTCCTGGGCGGATTCGCGCTTCCAGGCAGCAGCGGGAGCCGGAGCAGCGATGCTCCCCGCGGGAGGACGGTGCCCGCACAGCTCCCGGCACGCCTGCGGGAGGGTGTCCCCGCCGGGCGGCAGCTTGCGGGACCGGGGAGGGGAAGGACAGCCGCGAGGGAGCGGTAGAAGCGCACCCCGAGCCAGGCGGAGAACGGACGCTCCCTCCCCGCCACCGGGAAAGTTGGGCGAAGCGGAGGAGGAGGAGGCGAGCGTCCCCCCCTACATCCCCCCCCCCCCCCCTGCGGCGCGCGCCGCCTCCCCCCCGCCGGCGGAGCTGAGGCGCGGCTGCGGCGGCCGGGGCTGCATCCACCGCCCCGCCCGGCGGAGGGACGAGCCATGGGGAGCAGCCGCCGAGAAACTCCCCTCTGGGTGTCGGCTGCCGGTGGCCTGCTCTGAGAAGGAGGAGGGAGAGGGGCCGCGGCGGGCTGCGCGAGTTGCGCTGTGCCGGGGGGGGGGGGGGGCCGTCTCCCACCCGCGCAGCAGCATGCGGGCCGGCCGCCGCGCTCCCTCGGATGCGCTCCGCCCGCCGCCGCCCTCAGCGCAGCCCGCCGCCGCTCACCCGGGCGCTGGATGAGACGGGAGCGGGGAGATCGCCGCCGCGGTTCCGCCCGCTCCTTCATGCGGGGCTCTGCTCCGCCGCCGAGAAGGAGCCGGCCCGCCTCGCCCCCCGCCGCCCGCGGGGCCCCGCATGGCGTGCTACCTGGTCATCAGCTCCCGGCACCTCAGCAACGGCCACTACCGCGGCATCAAAGGCGTCTTCAGGGGACCGCTCTGCAAGAAGGGCGCTCGCTCGCCGGTAACTGCCACCTCCTCGCTCCCTCCCCCACTTGTCCCCCGCACGGTAGGAGCGGGGCGGCGGGCGCCCACGCGGGGGGGTACGGCCTCGGTCCCGCTGCGCGGCGGGGGCGGCTCGGGAACAAAGTTTGTCCGCCGGCTGCGGGTTCTCCGCGGAGCGCGGCTCGGGAAGATGAATTCCTGACGCTTTGCAGGAAAGTTGGAAGCTGCTAGAGGGGAAGGCGCGTTGTCGGCTCCAGGTGTCGCGGTTTGGTACCTTGTCCGAGGTTTTGACGCTGCTAAGCATGGGGAGCGATCGACCTTTGCCTGCAAAAAATACGGAATTGGCGCGTTTGGCTGCGGCGCGTTGGGAGCTGCCTGTCAGGAACGACATCTAGGTAGAGCACGCGTGAACTTTGGGGAGGTCGTGCGGACACCGGAGACCCTTCGAGCTGCCCCAGGCGGTCTCTGTGAGTCGGTCGTGGCGTTTGACGGGTGTGCGGGGCGTAGGGCAGCCGCGGCGGGGCAGCCTCCCCTCCACCGAGGGATACAGTAAGGATATAGTATCGTAAGCGCTTCCCTAGCTGCGGCCGAACTTTCCCTGTCAGTGTTTCGAATCTCAGTGCGTGCAATGCAGAGGGGTACGGGAGCTGCCTCGCTTCGTACTGTCCGTGCGGAGGTACCGGAGGCACCTTGATCCCCTCCCTCCGGCTTCGGCGGTGCCGGGTTGTGCCCCGTTAACACGCTTGCATGGCAAACCTCTTCTGGAAACTCCCTGTGATGATAGTGCCTGCGCTTTTGGTTTCTTGACTTTTCGTGATGGGAAGTGACATTATAGTTCTTAAATCCCTCGTGTGTCGTACTCCGTCGCTCTGATAGAGCACCTACAGGTTCTTCTCTTGTACTGCTGTATCTTGTATGTGCAACATAATACAACTGCGCGGGAGGTATCATCAATCAGACCTTGGCTGAGCTGTGTTTATGTTCTCTGATCTGTGGAGCTTATCCACCCTTCTGTGTGGAAACTCTCAAAATGCAGGAAATGTTAACTGAGATTTTTGTACAAAATTATAGAGGTAAAAAGGAAAAGAACTCAGGTGGGAAGAAGCTTGATTGTAAATACTTTATATTCAGTAGAACTTTACCAGCTGATGCTCAAGTCAAGGAGGATCAAGAGTCTCAGAAGATATCACCCTCTTTTACCCTCCAAATAGTGTTATATTCCAAGCCCTTCACTTTCCAACTGATTTCACTTTCTTTCTAGCTACCTCCTGAGGATGTCCACCACCCCTCTTACTCTAAATACTTAATGAAATCAATGTAACCTTCTGGCTCCATTAACAAATAATAATTTTTAACATAGTTCTGCTACCAGCTGGAAACAATTTTTAAGTGCAAATATCAGAGAAACAGACCAACAAATAACTGTATTGAGGTTTCTTATTGCTCACAGGTGTATTTTTTTTTTTTTAAATTTGCTCTAAAATGAAGGAACTTTGTCTGAAGCCAACTATCTAAGGTTTAATAGAAAAGGGAAAAAATACAAAGCTGAAAGTAACCTCAGGTCTCTTTCACTACATTGCTCTTTAATGTGAGCTTTCCAGCGTTTGAAACAAGTAGCAAGAGGACTTTGCTATGCTTTTTGCTAAGACAGAACCTCTTGGTTTTGAGATTTACATGACCAGGATTTGGGTCATGGTTTTACATGGTTTAGGGCTATTTCTATAAAAAAGGACTAAATTTTAGCAAACCTTAACTTTCATTCTGAATTCTTGAGGGAGAACTTTTATTCCTCCACACACCTTTTTTTTTTCCCCTTTATTTCTTTTTGCCTTTTTTTTAGTAGCCACTCTTTGAAGCTAGTCAGGCTTTTAAGGTGATAGGCTGAGTCCTGTGGAGAGGGAGTGGTGGGCAGCTTATGGGAATAAAGGTAGATGATAAGTTAATGTTTTAGTAATGATGGGTAATTGTAGCTCTAGAACTCTTTTATGTATTTGATGTTTAGCATTTACTACTGTTGTATGTATGCTGTTTTCATATTTTCCTAGGAGAGTCCACAATTGTAGGAGAAAAATAAGGGGTGCTTAGTTGGCAAAGTAGATAATAGTTTGGTATTAAATACTGAAAGCAGTGATTCTCTAGAGTAATCTGCATTTGCATACCAACATAGCTTTCCAGACCATATCTTTCTTGCTTATCCATGTGCGTGAAGTTGTGAACAGTGAACAGCAAACAACACCTGGATACTTCTTTGTATCATGAATGTGGGAGTCATGCATATTGAGATTTAGTATTGACTGAGGTAGTAAAACTGTTTTAAGCATGACACCCCCCCCATGCAGTCAAATACCCCAACTATTTGTATTTTCAGTAAGCTATGAATTAAACTTGGGACCACTTCTTGTACTTAAGAAGGAAGTCTTAAGTGAGTGGCGTTTATTTGTTTTCCATGTGCTATGCTTGTGCTTTAATACCTCCTGATTATAACTTGGAAAGATACGGCTAATGTCTTCCAGACATTTTTAAAATGCTGAATTTGGAAGCAGCCTTGAAGATTCAATTTTATAGTTTGCACTATTAAATAGTCTTATATTTGTACACTATGAGCTATCTTATGCATGAGTCTGCATGGTCTTTAATGGATAACACGTACCTTTCTATTTTTAAAGTCTTCTGTATTAACAGACCATGAAATGTCAGTAGACTTAAGGCTATGCTTTAAGAAATGAGAACAGTAGTGAATATTTTAAATACCTTTATTAAATTTCATGGCTATATGAACAAGGATTTTTCAGTCTGGATATTTCAGTAGTATTTATTTAGCATACTTTGCTAGTATTGTGTCAGAAACAATTCTGGTCCATCTTCCTGGTATGCAGAGACCTTTAGCTGTAGCAATACTAAGAGGAACGAGATTTCAAAGACCACAGAGATAATACACTTTGTTTCTGCATGTAGATGGGTGGTGACATTGTCATGAAGTCTTTTTAAAATTCTAGCTTTCCTTTGCCCATTCTTACATGTTGTAAAAGGTACTAGCTATGAATGCTTTGTTGCTGGGATCTGAAGTTAGCAATAATGAATTCAGAAAGAGTGGAATCGCCAGTGAATCATATATCAGTGGTGTTGTGACAGACTTGCACGGGGACGGGCATGATGAGTTTAAGCATGGTTCCAGCGTTGCTGAGGGTAAAGGACAGTTAGTCAAAGGAGGAAGCTGCTTATTTTAGAGACCTGACTCTATGCTTTAGGCTTTTTTATTTTATCTGGGAGGTTATGTTAATGAACATATTATGAGCAATTTTTCTGTCTCTGAAAATTTCTATTTAATGAAATGCATTATGATACAGAGATATTATATCTCCTTCAGAGGGATGATATTGTCTACAGGATTTTTGAGTCCTGAATAGATGGCATTCATCGGCACACTGGTTATAGTTTTTGCAGTCATGATAGATATGCTGTAGTACTCAATTGCAGCCAAACCTGCTCAGAGGTTTAGTGCCACACTTCACAGGCCTAGCAAAGCTGGCACTGAAAAGGTCTCGGCTGTGAAACTTTCAAAGAAAATCTTCCAGGACACAGCAGAAAATGTTACTGGGAATGCAGCAGATGGCCCCCTTGTTTATGAATGATTTCTAAGCCAAGGATGTTATTAGGGTGCACTGTTCTGCTTGTGGCTTTTTAAGGTGAGATATAAACAAAGTCTTGTTTACTACTTGCTATTTAAAGATCCCTATGTATTTTGAAGGAAACAGAAGACTCAGAAGATCCAGTGCCTTAGCCAATTTGTGACTTGGCTGATTAAGTTTCTTCCATCGTTTCCTGCAGCTTCAGCTAAATACAGTATTTTTCACATACTTTTCTAAGATCTTTTCTAATAAGGCTGTCAACAAGCAGCTGCTCCATAGCATTTAGTGCTTGCCTAATTTCTTTGGGATCTGAGAGGTGGGAAATTCTTCTCTGTTACAGAGAGCTACCTTTTAAAAAGCACAGCTCTTACCCGGTGTCCAGAGGCTCCAGTAGTTCTGAACAAGTACAAGCAGCTCTCTCCATCTGCCTTAGCTTAGTGGGGAAATGGTAGCACAACTGAGTCTGCAACAGAGAATGCCAGTTTTGTGTTTGCCACCAGTGAGGAGAGACGCGTGCCAAGCCCACTTGTGAGGAAGCAACTTAAAGGCTAGGCATGATGCATGTGTAATGTGTAAAATGTGGTCTAGGTGGCAGCAGGTTAAAAGGAGGATCCACTGTATATCTGGGTGTTAAGCTGGAATATTTGAATAACTTGTGAGTTTCTGACCATAAGTAAGTCATCCCTCAGCATTGTGGCTACACCCTCGGCAGCACTCAAGGTGGGGAGGGAGAGTGTGTGCTCTAGGCACTGCAAAGAAAATGCATGAGAAGTAAAATTTCATTTAAAAAATATAGTATAAAAGGAATAATAATGAACTGACTGTTTTGAGTAGTTTCTGTGGAAGGAAAGGGGAGGGAAAAAAAACCCAACAGTACTAGCAAAATAAGGTAGAAAAAAAAAAGAAAACTAGGAAAGAAAGTATGAAGTGGTACTTTGACTCTTCTGTGCCAAAAGTCTCTGGAAGCTGCCTCCAGCAGAAGTGGCCACCTGCCAGGGGAAATTCTGTGCGCTCTGCTGGAATTGTGGAGCTGCCTTATCAAGGTACCTGCTTTACACAGACTAAGGGATGGCACTCCTGCTTGACTATTTCTGATCTCATTGATTCCAGGCACTCCTTGTCTCAGAGTAGGCTGAGCGTGTTTCCTACCAACCCTAATTCCTTCACTGTGCTGGAGAATATGAACATTCATGCAGCCCACGCCCAACCTTACAGTGACCTTATTTCCTGATTTTGTGGTTCCTCTTCCTATGGTTTCTGTGCGTTTCTGCAATGCATGAGAGATGGAACGAACTTTCAGAAAATATGAATGTGTTTTTAGCCACATGTAGCATTGGTGCTCACACCTTGTATTGAACCGGGCTTTGTGTAACATATCACTTTTGAGCATATTTCGTTTCTAATTCAGTCAGTGGGTAGCACTTTGTATATAGCATTGCAATTAAATTTAATTGTCTTCAGCCAGTTTCTGCTGGGGCCATTTCCTTTACCTCCAATTAGCAGTAATGTTAAACAGGTGCTTTATGTATGACAGTGCCTTTCCAGCATTCTAATATTTTTATTGTTCCCTCAACTAAGTTCTTAAAACCCGATCAGTTTCTTTTATTTTGCATGTGACAATGCTTGTTTGTCCATTACTTACAGAATTATTGCTGTTATATCCATTTACATTCTTGCTTTCAGTACATATGCATTTTACTCACCCAGAGTATAGCAGTTTAGTTTTTTTTTTATATTCAGCGCTGTGTTCAAGTTTGAAAATTGATGCACAGAGTTAGTCTTTGTGAAACAGGTGCTTCCTTGGGTAGTGGATTGAGTTGTTAACAAGGGTCTGAGCGTTAAAGGCAACTGTTCCTCTGCCTATTCCTGCCCTGCTTTCTGGACTCCTGCCCACCAGTGCTGTCCATGGGGAGCACTTGCCTGCTTATGGTGGGGGGGATGGTCCAGCTCAGTCCTCTGGCTTAAATGAATGTTTGTTTTGACCACTTAATGACTAAATAAAGGGTATAACTTTATTTATGCAAATACTTCCATTTGAGATTAGATTCCTTGCATAAAAGCTGTGGTCAAAAGAATCTCCCAATCGGAATGAATGTATTCCCTGCCTAAAACGATTTGCAAGAGCTCCCTGCGGAAGGTCACTAAATGGAGAAGGAAAAGAAAGCTTTTAAAGACTGGCCAGAGTATAGGTGTTTTTTTTCCTACCTGTGTTTCCCTGATGGACCATATAGCCTTCGGCTACAAGGCTTGTGGCTTTTTTGATTATTTTTCTTTTCTTTCATTTAGCGCCAAGAGCCTTTATTACGTCTTTTTATTACACCTCAACTGATTATTTATGTCATCATTACACGCAAACATAATTTTTATCACTTGTATTAGGAAATATGTGGGTTATATTAACAAAAAGCGTGGAAAGATACTCCCCTGGTGAAAATGTTGACTTTTCTGTGGAAAAATAAATATTAAAAATATTTTTATCTGCCTGTTGAAATACTGTTATTTTAAAATGCCACTGTAGTAGACTATGAGAGATTTAGTTTTGCTGCTTTAAGTGTCTATCCAGTTGTGTAAGTTTGGCTTCTTATGTGGACATACTTTCCATGTTACCCTCAAGGTATTCACTCTGGAAGACGGTGCATCACACTTCTTACAACAAGTGGCATAGGCTGTAAGTCTTTTAGAGCTCAAGATCTAGGATCTTACTGTGGAAGTTTTTTACACCTACAACAGTAAAAAAATAATAATAATCATGGATCAGGGATAATTTTTTTTAAAGGTGAAATAAAGTTTATTACAGGGTCAAGTCAATGTCAGAGAGAAGTACAGATGCATATAGAGGCCTGCAGGAACTAGAATTCCCAACCTAACATGCAGTACAATTAAAATTCAGTTTGTTCATCCAAGGAATTAAGTGATCTTCACTGGGGAGAACCAGTCATTTTGTGAACATGTGTGCATGCAAAAGTCCATGCATGCAAACTTTTCTGAATAGTAAGAAGATACTTTAAAATAACTATTCAGCTTTCACATCAACAGTTGCTAAGACTTTTTTTTTTTCAGGATTTGGCCTTTGAACTTTCAAAACCCTGAATGAGCAGTATTAAGCAACTTGATTTGTGATGATAATCTGTGTAGGTGATACCAGAGGCAGCAACGGTAACATTAGAGCTAGATATCCAGAGTTCACTCTTGCCCATTTTGTGGGAATGTATCACTGCTTGTCTTGTAGAATCAACTACTACACATGAGTAACAAGATTTGTCACAGGGTATGTGCACATGTCTGAAAATGCTGTTCCGTGCTGAGAACTTACTGTTCTGTAGCTAGTCTTATGACACTTTAATGATAGCTTTCTGTTGTTTTTTTTTAATAGTAGACTAAATTTATGTGCATGTGTAAACATAATCATCAAAATTTTGTCCCAGTTTCATAGTTATGCGTAATGATAATTGGCAAGCTGGTCCAAGTAGAGAAATAGAAGTATTGCTGAGAGATTGCATACAGCTCTGAAACAATTCATACATTAATCAACTCTTGTTGATACCCATTTTTCAATTGATGTTTTCCCTGGAATACATTCTGAAACAGATTTAGTGCATTTGTGTCAACAGAAATATTCTATCTATATTCTGCTCAGACTGAACTGGAGAGATGTATTTGGTGTTGTTGAGAAAATTCTCAGTTGTAATCAGCTGTAAATCTGCAGCCTGCATTTCCAACTTAGATTGTAACATGTTAGGAAGGTTTGTGAAAGTAGATTGGAACGCATAAGGACAGAACTTCCTAAAATACACCCTTTGATAGCAAAATATTCAGCAGATGGGATTTTGGGGTTGAAATTACAAATTAAATCTGTATGAATACTGTGATCAGAGAGTCTGCTATAGAGGCACTCACTTAGAGTTATTAAGCTGTTCAATGTATTTTTTGTTTTCAAAGAAAGGTTTTTGTATTCAGATTTTTGTAATTTTATTAGTTTTCTGTGGGTTTCAGAAGTGATCAGTACAAATTATTTCTCCACATTGATCTTTTTTTCTCTTAGCTAATCATTACATCTTTTGAGCAAATATGACTTTCTGTGAGGTGTGAGAAGCTCTGATCACTGATTTTTTTTTTTTTTCAGGAGTGGGAGGAGCACATCTAAGAAGGAGCAAAAGGTGTATCTTTGTGCCACCTTGTGTTAGACACACCTTGTGTGAAAAACTGAGTTAAAATCTTGATATTTTGAGCCTGTTCTTAAGCCCTTGTCTGTGTTTACAGGAAGCTTCTGGTGATGCATTACAGGTTGACAGGGAAAGAATTTGCCATGATCCTCACATTGGTTGCTTGATGAATATTATGGTCCAAATACTGGCTAAGGCGGGTGATCAGTGGACTGGATAATAATACGGGTTTCTCTGTGTGGGAAAGGCACTGGTTACTTCCAGATGCTGCTCTGACTGCTCCACTGTGCTGGCAGGCATTACAGTGTAGGAACAGAACATCCAGGATGGCTACAACCCACATGGCCACAGTGGCTGCCTGATCTGATGAGAACCAGATCAGAAATTGTCACATAGCTCTTGAGAACTTGTTTAGAAAATAAAATCAAAAAGTACATTCATGTAGGTCCCCATAGAGCAAAAGACAAGACTCACAGTGTGATGTGTATGCAAGTAGTTTGTGCATACCAAATACACATTCTATAAATATCACGGAATACATGCACAGCTTCTCCTAGTGGTCTGAATGCTTGACTGTGGTCCTTATAAAGCTGTACTACTGCTTTTCCCTGATAGAAATCTAAGGTTATTATGTTGTACACACCCACAGGAATGGACACTTGCAGTTCCTTTCTTCAATGTTTCAGCGTACACTGACTTCACTTTAAAGAAAACATAGCAAAATCTGTGTGAAAAAATAGTTTAGTGAGCCAAATGAGGAAAGATTAGGCTGGTACTACATACAAAGATTTCAAATGTTCATTGGAATGATAAATATATCCTTGGCCACTCAATATGGCAAAGAGGCAATGCAAAGAAGGTTAAGCAATGTTGGAGACAGTGATTTACTCACCGGATAAATAGTACTTAAAAGAATTCTGTTTCTGGGAGTGAGTGATAAATTTTTGTGGTTACTAATAATCAGTATAAAACTCACAGATGTGTGTTTTTTGATAGAGACATTGCATTCATATCCTGTAAAACATAAAAAACATTGAAATAAGTGTTGACTATGTGAACTTGCTGGTTTTATATTTTGTTCATCTTTTCTGCTGAAGGTCTGTTTATCACCAGTGTATTGTATACCATGTGGTACAGGAGATTTTTATTGGGCATATACTGTACAATATATGTGTTTTATTGCTTAGCATGATGATGAGTGTATTTTAGAAGTTAAACTTCAAAAAATACAGTTGCAACATTGTGGTTATTTATCTCAGAAATTAACTCTCCCCTAAACATAAACAAAAAATATTCTCTAAATTTATTCCCTAGAGGACACATCTTATTTGAAAATTATAACACTTTGTGGAGAAAGATAGGCCTTTCATTTTGGCTAGGTTAGTAAATCTGTGCAGCACAGGTTTAGAGCCCCCTTCTTATTACTGGTGAACAAGTTTTCATTCTGTGAAGTTTAAAAAAAAAAAGAGTATTAACAACATTGGGCTTTATATAAAGCAGATCTGATGACTGAAATAGAGGATTATATCCATGTGACATGTCATGACTTCTAGTGAGGAAAGGAAAATAGAGCAAATAAATTTGGTGGTTTGGTTTTTTTTTCTCAGTTTCTTTTTTGACAGCTGTCTGCTAGCCTGAGTATCTATTCCTAATATTATTTTTTCACTTCAAAGAGTTACTGACATTGTAGGTGATTGAATTTGATATCTGTGGGTTATGGGATCGGCCTTTAAATATTTGTGTTGATTCGTATGCATGACAGCTTTCATCAGCAGAGATCATTATAAACAGCAAATTGGAAGAAGTTAAAAAATTTGTTTCCTTGAATGAGCTTTAAACAAGTTTACAGAATGGCTTAGCAGAGTCTGCATAATCTTCACAGTCAATAAAACTGTAGGCAGAGAAACGTGTTTAAAATCCATGGCAAAAATATTGTTTCCACAGTGTATACTTGAAGACTCGCTCTTTAGGCTATGGCAAATGAGGCTTGCTAGGTATTTACCCTTAGAAATATTCCAGTAGAAGAACAGTTTTCAAGGCTTTTTAAATCTGGAGTTCATCTGTAAACTTGAGTAATAAGTACCTTGAATATCTTTTCCTTCTACGCAAATATGATTGCTTATCCCAAGCTTTTGCCAAAATATGTCTAATTGCATCAATATTGTCTTCCTGACACTGACTAGCACTGTCTGAAGAATTAAATTATGATTAAAAAAGTACTAGAAATCTGTATTTTTAGAATGTATTTTAACTACTGCAATGTATCATTGTACCAATGCCCCCAAACATAGCAAAATATTACCTGGGAGCCATTATAGAAGTTCTAATTGCCTTCCTGGTTGCCTGTTAAGAATAACTGAGTAATTGCAGCACCTTACCTTGAAGAGTTCAAAATAGGTAAAGCATTCTGAACTCTCTCCTTACAATAAAAGATATGGCTGTTTATGTTACATGTTATAAAAGAAACTCTTGTTCTTTTCTATCATTGTTACATACTTAGCTATGTTTACACTTCTGACCTCTGGCTAAATAGGATGGCAACTGTAGGCATTAGGTATTAGACAGCCTGAAGAAGATCGATGCTTTTGATTACAGCATACTATAGAATAAATTGTAAGGTTCAAATATCTTACAGAGTTAAAAAGAATATGTGGTATCTGAAGAAACATAGAGGTTTCAATTTTCTACTTCATAATACTAATATATTTTGATAAGATCTACATATTAAGAATGAGCCCTCAAGTACAGAGATTTAGTGCTGCAATTGTACACTGTACTTCACAGTGAGTAGAACAAACAATAAAAATGTGAATCCTTGCGTCTGCTCTGAAGGACAGTGAACAAAGACATGTAGGCATTACAGCTGGCAGCTGTGGAGAGATCTTGGTTTTCAGAAGTGACTGGCAGGAGGAAAGGAAGAGGGATAGTAAATGTGAACAGAGAGGTTAATTGCAAAGTAAATGAGTTTGCTGCAGAAAGCACTGAGGCTCAGATCCTCAAAGGCTATGTGTGTATTAGTAAACAACACCAGGGAATATTCCAGGCACTGGAGCTTAATCAGCAAAACTATGAAATTGTGAGCATTATTTCTAATATGCTTGTGGTGTTGACCAAGTAGCACCGTCCCAAGCCTTTCTTGAAGAAGGTTTGAGAACTAGGATAGGGCAGGGACCATGACCAGCATGTGATTTCCATTCCAGGAGAGTTTTAACAACACTGACGTGGGCTGCTTAGTAAAGACGGGTAAAAGTCTCCCTTCCTTTGTTGTATGAGGCTTTGAAATCCCGCCCCTACAAGGAACTCCAAACTATCTACTGGGAACATTGCCCATTCACTGTTGTTTGCCAAACTATATCTGAACATTGAGAGAATCGTAGGAGTTACAAGTCAAAATGCTGGAGGGCACTGTCAAAAAAACTGATGTTGACAGTTGTGTATTAGTGCTTGGCCCCATGTCCTGACTCTGCTCAGTTACTAGAATGAGTGCAGCCTGGGATCCAGTTCCGTTAAGGATATGTAGAAGATAGGACTGTATAGTGGAGTGTGTTAGGACATCTGAACATTGAAGGTTAGTGGCTGGATCTCGTGACAGCTGTCTGTTGGCTGGATCAGAGGGAGCAGCTGAATTTCCTCACAAACACCATTACAAATCCCTCTTGTGCTCCTGACAGGAGTCACAGTGATTGTTATATGCATATGCTAACTGAATAAGAGAAAGCTCAGCTTCACCAGTAGGGCAAGGAACTTCAAAAATAAAGAGCAGGTGAGAGGATAGTGCTAAATTGTAATGACCTGCTTGGTCTGCTTTCTATAGTTCCTTCAACCATCCTTAAAATTCACGGAGAGCTGAAGTCTCAGTGAGTATTCAGGGCAGGATTTTAAGCTTGTGTAAATCAATGTATTTAATTGATAGTGTTTTCCAGGGCTCATCATAATAACATCAGTACCACTTGCTTTCAGGATCTGTATTTCTGTTTGGAATAAATCAGATCTAAGAAAAAGATGCATATAAAGCACTTTCTATCTTTCCAACAGAAAGAAAGATCCACAGACGTCAGTCACAACTTTTGCTGGATTAAAAATGCAGAGCGATGTGTTTTTGAAATGTGAATTAGTGATCAGACTTGATATCCCAATATTAATTCATATTAATCACTAACCTGGTATTATCTTAGTATCAGAATATTAAGCTAATATCCTGTTCTCTGCTGCTACAATTTTTATGCCTAAGCGAGTCAGTGACTAAGCCAGTTAACACCACCTGCTGACATAGTGAAGTGGTTAGTTTCCTATTGTTTAGTTTTCTTATGGAGGATGTGTCATTTTTCAGGTTTGTTTTGGAATCTAACGCCCAATATTTTATTAGCAATGTAAGGGATTTTCTGGGTCTGTATGTTTAGCTGCCCTGTTAGGGATTTCTGTTTATTTCTTTTTTAGATTACAGTGTTGCCAGTGTCTTCTAAGGTAATATAAAACTTGCCAACAGTCATTATCTGTAAGGCTGCTGGAGAAGGAACCCTGCTTTTTAATGAATTGGGTGGTACCCCGCCCTTGGATAAAATAGGAGGGCTGGCATTTATCTCCACATAAGTTATTCTCTCTTCACAAAGGCAGGGAGTCGCTCTGCTGTTTCAGTTCTGCAGGTGAGTGCATACAAGGGATCTGGGTGACTGCAGGTCACTGAGCATTGGGAAACTTTTGAGCTTGGTGCTTTGCTGGACAAAAAGGATTCACCTTTGGGTAGACTTACGCCTTGATGTTGTTGATCTCACTGTTGGGCAGATGAAAGATGGAGGTATCTTGATTTATTATGTGAGCCTGGTAAATATTTCCATTATGATGCTAAGCAATGAGCCCAGGAGTCTGGAAATTACTGCTAGAAAATTGACTGGAAAGTTACATCTATGGGAATGCCGGAGGTTTTGTGAGACTGCTTTAGTTTCTTTAACTGAGATGTATATATATGATAACTCTCTGCTGGTCATTCTCGCAATGTGTCTGCTAACAGTGCTAAGCTGGGTGTACTGTGGTACCAACTAGTCACTGCTTTATCTCTGTCCAAAAGTTCAGGAGGAATCTTGCAGCAGAACATGGAAGATTGAGCTGTGAAGGGCTGGGTTGTTCATCCTGCCTTTCTGAGATGCACCTGGAGTTCATTATGGTTCAGTAGTCTGAGGGTAGTGTGGAGAAATACTTTGAGAGGGTGAAAGGGGCAGAAAGAAAGGAGAAGCGAAGTATGGGAAAATACACATTTTTCCCATTGATTTTGTTTTTACACTGATATCATGCAAGAAAAGGTATTCAACCATGGCCAAAGGTCTGCAATGTGACAGTAGATCTAAAATAATTGACACAAAGAAGTAAAAGCTTTGGAAATTTTTGGCGATTTTGTATGAGGATATTTTTTCTCTCTCTGTAGCTGCTTAATGTGTAGTCTGCAACTGCAGCTGGAAATTCACTCAGCTCCCTCACTTTAATATTTAGCCTAATGCCACTGGTTAGTTGTACCCCCAACACAACTGATACACAGATACAGGTTAGATATGATTTTTGTTAATTTACGTGTAGTTAGTCTTGATGTATATGTGGGTTGCAGGCAATGTAGTGGAGGAAGGTTGGTTTGGTTATGCAGCTAATTGAACTGCCTGCCTTGCTTGACTGTAATTCCAGTGTTTTTATTACTCTATATAAACTATAAAGTATTGCTCTGTTAGCACACTTTGTGTATTCATCACAAACCAGAAATCTGAGAAAATGTACCTTTTGAGGAAAAAATGTATTCCTTTGCAGGTATGGTGCAGAGAATGAATTTGTGTAAAAGAGGGAAAGAATCAATAGCTTTTTCAGTTGCAGGAGCACATCTTTTCATGGTAGGTATGTCCCTGGGAAGCGTAGTTTTTAGGCAGTAATGTGCAATAATTTATGTCTGAGCCATTTGTTAATATTGGAAAAGTGTCACAGGTGCTCTGCGTGCTTACGGCAGGCTGTGGCGAAGAACACAGCAGCAGGTTGCTCCTTCATCCCCCACACCAAGGGCTGGCATTTGTCCACGGTGAGAGGTTGAGAAGGTACATTATTTTCCCCTGTAACTAGGACAGGAATTAACCTGTCCTTCTTATAGTAGTTTCAAGGAATTCTACTGAGCTTGGCTTTCATGGTTTTCAGCAAAATCTGTTGTAAAAATGTTTCTAAAAAATCCCGTCTCCCATGGAGTCACTCTGCCATATGCAGTGACACATCTTACTCATTCCTTGAACATTTTATGCTCCCAGGGGGATTTAAGAGTAAATACTATGATAAAGTACAAAATTTACTCATGAAATTAACTTGTGTTACACATACATAGTGATAGATAATGTCAGTCCAGGGCTTGATCCCGCATATACTGAGGAGATTTCTTGGTGTTATTTTGGTTTATGATTGGCGTATAAAGATCTTGATTTTTTCTAGTTATATAAAAAAACCACATTATTAAACAAATATAGACAGAGCATAATAAGAAAAATCAGTGGCAAAAAAAAAAAAAAGAGAATTCATTAGGTTCTTCTTTAAGGAATATACCAGATTTCTACCAACATTTTTTTTTTTTTATGAAGAACAAGTACGTTCACAGTTCTATAATTATTTTCTGAAGTAGAAGATCAGTCAGATTACTTTCTGGTTGTTACATCATCTGTGCTAGAAAGTGGTAATTGGGGATTACTGACAGTTTCTAACAGGTTTGGCTTGGCAACAAAATGGTTAACATAAGTGTTAATGTAGCTCAGTTAATTTTAAATGATCTTTAAGGTTAAGATGGTAAGGTGGAAATACCTTTAAAGTGAGCTAAATATTGCTTGTGAGTGGAATGTGTCCTGATGTGTAATCAGGTTCTACAGAAGGTTTAGAACTTGTAATCTGGTGTTAAGAATCAGCAGCAGAAATATTCTTTTTAAAGTTTAGAAATGCTTAAGACTTAATTTATATAAGCTGATTTTAAATATTTATATGCATGTAATAGTCTTCTTAAGCAAAGAAAATTTTGGACTACACAGGATATTGGAAGTGATGTGAGATCATTTTCTGGGTGGTGGGGCTGTTAAAAACTGAGCAGTTTGTATCGTTATGTATATTATAATTAGATATGTAGAGAAATCTATTTAGGGTGAAAGACTGTGTGTAAGACTTAGGATACTGAACGCCATCCATTATAGCGATTTTAAAGAGTGTCATACTTCTGTAAATATTTTGTCATTTTCCAAAATTGAAATTAGCACATTGTGGAAGCTGGCTATTTAATTTATTTAGAGTTTTTGTAACAAATAATTGACTGTTTCTGTTCCTTATTTGTAAAGAGATAAAGAATAAAGGATCAAAAAATGGCAGTATTAGACAGTTCAAAATTTAGGCTAGCATGTTTCGGCTGTTTTGGAAATAGTGTTTCTCTGTTGAAGAGAAAACAATGTCTTTTTCACATGTACAATGGCTTCCCGTGCTAAGTCAGATTGAATTAAAGTCGCTAAATGTTCTATGGTAGAAAGAGCTTTGAACCTAAATTTGATTCTAGCCTTCCTCACTGCAGCCTGAAGACAGGAGGAGGAATGTGGCGGTGTTTTCACAGAATTCTGGAAATCTTGTGGACATCTGACTGCCTTTCCCTTTGTTTTATGCATTCATTTGGTAAAAATACATTCAGCAAGCCTGGAGAAGGGAAGGGCAGAAGAAAAAGAAATTAACAATGAATGCTGTATGAAGGAATGCTTTGCTTACTTCCATTATGTCTTCCTAGTTGTTCCTAGAAAGCTATGACATGATTTGCTCTCACTACTGCATGACAGCTCACCGTAGAGTGGACACACATATTAAGTCAGCGGAGGAGGGCAAAAACCAGGAGGTGAGAAAAGGGAGGTACAAGGAGGCAAAGAAGATTGTGGCCCCTTCCTCCAGGAAGCACCCTGTGCATGCAGGTCTGTATGATGCAGCAGCAGCAGCAGCAAAGCCCCTTCACTGATCTTCATAGAATCATAGAATGGTTTGAATTGGAAGGGACCTTAAAGATCATCTAAGTCCAACCCCTCTGCCTTGGGCAAGGACTCTTCCCGCTAGGTCAGGCCGCTCAAGGCCCCATCCAGACTGGCCTTGAACACTTCCAGGGATGAGGCATCCACAGCTTCCCTGAGCAACCTGTTCTAGTGCCTCATCACCCTAATCGTGAAAAATATCTTCTTGATTTCTAGTCTAAGTCTTCCCCTCTCGAATTTATAGCCATTCCCCCTAGTCCTATTGCTACATGCCTTTGTAAACAGTCCCTCTCCAGCTTTCTTTGACCTCCCTTCAGGCACTGGAAGGTCACTATAAAGTCTCCTTGGAGCCCTCTCTTTTCCAGGCTGAACAACCCCAACTCTCTCAGCCTGTCCTCCTATGGGAGGTTCTCCAGCCCTCTGATCATCTTTGTAGCCCTCCTCTGGACCCGTTCCAACAGTTCCATATCCTTCTTATGTTTAGGATTTCAGAACTGGACACAAGTGGAGTCTCGAAAGAGCAGAGTAGAGGGCCAGAATCACCTCCCTCGACCTGCTGGCCACGCTTCTTTTGATGCAGTCCAGCTGTGACTGCATTGCCCGCTCATGTTGAGCTTCTCATCAACCAGCACCCGCAAGTCCTTCTCTGCAAGATTGCTCTCAATCACATGATCTCCCATCCTGTATTTAAACTACGGATTGCCCTGACCTCGGTATAGGATCTTGCACTTGGCCTTGTTGAACCTCATGAGATTCACACAGGCCCACTTCTCCAACTTGTCCAGAAGATCAGATCCTGGAAAATGTCCTACTGTTAGTACGGAGGGAAGGAATATATGTGGGGGAAATGAATGTATGACTTAAAAATGTATATTAATTTCTATAAATTCATTATATGTTAATATTAACAGGACTAATAATTTTGCTTATTAATTTATGAGAATGGTGTCAGCAATTTTTGCCTGGGCCCAGTGGCAGCATACCAAGACACTTCACTCGACATATCTTGGCTCTGAAAATTTTAATGAGATTTCTACCTTTTCCGGTCTGTGAAGCTCTCTGAGAAACTTACCTAAGTGTCTAGCTAGTACCTGACTTTAGAGAAAACAATACATTGACCTTGCTAATGAAGGAGCAAGTCCTACGAGAAGTTAGGTGGTATCTGTATCAAGCTCAAGATAGTCTAAAAATGGCAGGCCACTGATACCTTTATGTATTATTTAAAATAAATACGCAGGCAGTCTGTCTCACATCAGCTACTTTGAGTTTGCAGTATGAGGTGCAGTCCCAGGCTGGGGCCATACAACCTCCCTTAGCGCAGGATTGTGCTTGAACTCAGAAATCAGAGTTGCAGGTGGGACTCACTTGTACAGGTGCACGTAACAGCAAGCGTCTTTGACAAGCTTGTTAGCTGAGATAGTACAGAGAGGTGGCGTGTGATTGTCCTTGAGCCTATAGGCATAATTTTATGTTATTAAAAAAGAAAAATTCACTGTCTCTTAATGAATTGGCAAGAGGGAAAGGAATTAGATTGTGCAGATGCCTATGCGATACTTTTTAAAAGCAGTTTTTGCATGCAAATAAATGAATAAATTGCATTAAGGAAACTCCCTCTAATTAGAAGTATTTCTCTCAAGAAGCTGTGTTAGTGAGCATAAAAAAGAATAACTAAATCTGGGTGTTGGTTTCTAGAACCACAAAGAATACAGATAGTTTTATTTAGGGTTTTTGGTTTTGTAAAATCTACCAAAATAATATTTTGTTGTTTTGTAGGCTATACTTTATTTCTTCACCAGAACAGTAAAAAAGAATAAGAATAAATATTAATCTGTATTACTAGATATAAATGGATTATTCATTTAGTGCTACATGACAGATACCCTGGAAATGAAGAGACAAGGGTCTATTTGCTAGCACAGTGTCCTTAATTCTGTCATTTATAATGATAGAAAAAGTAATGAAAACTACTTGTTGAAGACAGCTCACAAAAATGATAAGTGAAAGCAAATAGGTGACACACTGGAAAGAAGAATTCCTGGTGGTTAGAGATGACAGAGGAGGCCTTAGGTGCGCTGTATATTGTGGCGCTCTGCTTGACTCCTGGATAACTTTAGCAATCCAATTAGCCGATATGAGCCTGTGTTTCATCATCTATAAAAGGTAGATAATACTTTCCCACCTCACAGAATCTTAATAATTGATTTTTGTGAAGTGCTTTGCAATTCTCAGATGGAAGGCACTATACAAGTGTCAAGTATTATTATTATTATTATTGCTACTCATAGTAGTAACAGTACTTGGCATATATACTGCTCTTGGCTGTTCACAGGGCTTTAACATTGACCAACGTATTCCTGCAGTGCCTCTGTGAAGTAGGTACCAACGTACTTTGAGAGATGAAGAAATACAGTAGTCATCTAGCTTCTCCATTTTCATTGTGGTCATAAGATTTATTAAAAGGTGGTGAAAAAAATCCTAAAGTACAAATATCTGTGTGATGATTACAGCAATTATGGGATGTGTTACACTAGGCTTGAAGTTTAGTTGTGATCAGAAGGACACAGAACATGGAGCTCTCAATTTCTGGATAAGTTCTTTAAACACTGAGCTCTGTAAAAGCCTTCCTCCTCTTGATGTGTTTCTGAATGCAAAAGCCTAATGGTATTGGTGTGTGTTTATCATGTTTATGAGACCAAGCCTGTTCTTGTAGGCACTTCTGAGAAATTCTCTCTGGTTTTTGTAAAGCCGTCGGGGTTGGCTGAGAGGTCAGTGCTGGCTAATGGGGAGTCCTGGGCATGTTTAGAACTGCTGGTCTTGGACCATCTTTCATTTCAAACACAGTTTTAGTGACTTCAGGCTTAGATTGATCAGGAGGTTTTTGGATCACATTTTGCTTGCAGTGCTTAAAATCTCTTAAATTCTATTTAGGTGCTTAAGAGTTTGTGATGAGGTTGGTTTTTGTTTGGTTGCTTTTTGAAAGTTTAACTTCACTAAATCTGTATTTTAATAATCTGTCTTTTAATTTTTCTGGGTTTTTTTTCTGTTCTAACCGCACACATTTCTTTAATCTGTGTTATCTTGGAAGAATGGAACTCTTAAGTTGCTCATCCATCTTTTCTGGGTCAAATTCCAGAGTAAGTATTTACCCATGTTCCATTGCCACCTTCAGTGTGGGCTCAACAGCTAGAGGTGTAATTGTATCTGGAGGTGCTCTCTTCAAAAGCAGCCAATTTCCAGGATGGCAAAATGTCTTTGGTTCACAGCAGCAATAGACTTCAAAGCTCCGATGTTCTTCCTGAGATAACAAGGTGTCTAAACATCACTTGCTGCACATGGTGTGTATCTGTTACCTCACACATAGGCAAAGATTATATGAATACGTTGTGTGGACTCCAGCAGCAGGCTACAATTTTAACGTATAAGATACAACCATAATCAGATATAAGCCATAGCCAGCCTATGTGGATGTAGCATGACTTTTTAGTACACATTACAGCATGCTAAGGTATTTTGGGTTGTGCAGAGACTGCGTTAAGGAAAGAATTAGGGTATGTGACCTGCTATTGAGAAACCTTTTCCTAAAGAATGGGAGGAGAGCTGCAGTGTGTTCACTGGCTACAACTTAAGATCTTACCCAATGGTTCGCTTTGGAGGACTGCACTGAACCTTCCTCACTATAGACACCCTGCAGAGGATTTCTAATTACAACAGAATAAGGTATAAATAATTTTCATTACAAAAACCTTTTGGGCTGCGTTTGTGAAATCAAAAGCTGAAATCAGGTTCATCAAGAAAACTTTGTATTTGCCACTGTGACCCAGGAGACTAGTTACAGCCCAGAATTGTGGTTTTTGGATGTTTGTGATTCAGGAAATGGGAAGGACTTGGCTTTGAAAACATAAGTTCAATTGTTATTTATGTACAAACTATCTCAATGAATAAAAGTCGAAGTGTTACATAGAAGCATATAGTCAATGCAAGTAATCATTAGTTTTGATAGAATGAATCCCCATTTCTACTTGTAATGTTCTGAATAATTTATTTTTCCAGACAAATAATTCCCTATTTTTAAATCAGCTATATGCAAAAGTGTTTTCTAAACAAACTTTAAAACGCATCTTTTTTATGTATAGATAAAAATTATCTGAGTTATAAACCAGCATGCAAGCGTTCTAACTTAAATGAAATTTCTCTTTCAAGCTTGCACAAGAGGTTTTATAATTTCCTGTATCAATGGACATATAATGCCAAGGTGTGTCACTAAACTGTAGAAAAATGTTTTTAATATTTTCCTGAGACCACTAAAACTTGTTTAATTATCTGAAACCTGCTTTCAAGTTTAAACTTTTGAGGACAGTTTGGTGCATTAGAGTATCCTATTTTATGGAATTAGGTGAAGCATAGCTACACTGGGGCATATTTCTATGGCTATAATCGGTGGTGCATTTTATGTATTTATTTTTAACATGACCCTTCCTGCATATTGTCCAAGGATTTAGATTAAAGCACATATTTCGGGATAATTATTTTTAAAATACATACCTTGAAGGAAACCTTGTGTAGGCAAGACTTTGATGAGGACAAGGCTGAGGTACTTAATTCTTTCTCAGTCTTTAATAGTAAGGAAAGTTGTTCCCTCTGTGTACAAACACAGGAGTTAGAGGAGCAGAATGAGGCTCCCATGATCCAAGAGGAGGTGGTTAGAGACTTACTTGCCCAGCTAGACACCCACAAGTCTATGGGGCCTGATGGGATCCACCTAAGAGTCTTGAGGGAGCTGGCAGATGTGCTTTCCAAACCCCTTTCTATCATCTTTCAGCAGTCCTGGCTGACTGGGGAAGTTCCACTGCACTGGAGGCTGGCTGATGTTATACCCGTGTACAAGGAGGGTCGGAGGGGAGGATCCAGGAAACTACAGGCCTGTCAGTCTGACCTTAGTGCCCGGGAAAGTCATGGAACAGGTGATCTTGAGTGCTATCATGAAGCACATGCAAGAGAACCAGGTGATCAGGCCCAATCAACATGGATTCATGAAAGGCAGGTCTTGCCAAACTAATCTGATCGCCTTCTATGACAAAATGACCCGCCTACTGGATGAAAGAAAGGCTGTGGATGTAGCCTTCTTGGACTTCAGTAAAGCCTTTGACACAGTTTCTCACAGCATTCTGCTTCAGAAACTGTCTGCCTCTGGCCTGGACAGGCGCACACTCTCCTGGGTTGAAAACTGGTTGGATGGCCGGGCCCAGAGAGTGGTGGTAAATGGAGTTAACTCCAGCTGGAGGCCGGTCACAAGTGGTGCCCCTAGGGCTCAGTGCTGGGTCTAGCCCTGTTCAATGTCTTTATCAGTGACCTGGATGGGGGGATTGAATGCACCCTAAGTAAGTTTGCAGATGACACTAAGCTAGGTGGAAGTGTGGATCTGCTGGAGGGTAGGGAGGCTCTTCAAAGGAGTCTGAACAGGCTGGACCGCTGCGCTGAGACCAATGGTATGACGTTTAGCAAGGCCAAATGCAACAACCCTATGCAGTGCTACAGACTAGGGGAAGAGTGGCTAGAAAGCTGCATGGAAGAGAAGGACCTGGGGGTGTAGATTGACAGCCAACTGAACATGAGCCAGCAGTGTGCCCAGGTGGCCAAGAAAACCAATGGCATCTTGGCTTGTATCAGAAATGGCGTGACCAGCAAATACAGGGAAGTTTTTCTCCCTCTGTATTCGGCACTGGTGAGACTGCACGTTGAGTGCTGTGTTCAGTTCTGGGCCCCTGGCAACAAGAAGGATGTTGAGGCTCTGGAGTGTGTCCAGAGAAGAGCAACGAAGCTGATGAAGGGGATGGAGAACAAGTCTTATGAGGAGCAGCTGAGGGAACTGAGGTTATTTAGCTTTGAGAAAAGGAGGCTGAGGGGAGACCTCATTGCTCTCTACAACTACCTGAAAGGAGGTTGTAGACAGGAGGGTGCTGGCCTCTTCTCCCAAGTGATAGGGGACAGGACAAAGGGGAATGGCCTCAGGCTCTGCCAGAGGAGGTTCAGGTTAGACGTCAGAAAAAAAATTTTCACAGGAAGGGTCATTGGGCACTGGCAGAGGCTGCCCAGGGAGATGGTTGAATCCCCATCCCTGGAGGTATTTAAAAGATGAGTAGATGAGGTGCTCAGGGACATGGTTTAGTGGTTGGTAGGTATGACTGGACTTGATGATCCGAGAGATCTTTTCCAACCTAATGATTCTATGATTCTGTGATTCTATGATTAACATATGGGTGTTGGTAGTCATCTGAATGTTGGTGCAGACATTTTGTATTTTCATGTTTATGTTGTGTAAGATTTTGGAACAGCTTTTAATTTACTGTATAACGAAGTTCATTTGGCTTTTTTCTAGTAATACAATTCTTCATTTTTAGCTCATCAACTTTCTTTAGCTGATCTAGCAGTGTATTTACCATATATTGATGGAGTCTGAGTGCTTTCTACCAGCAAAAAATGTGGCTCTGATGATTGTACCTTTTTTCTTTCCATCAAGACTGAGAAACGGGTACTCAATCATCACTTAAAAAAATGATTGCTAAATATACAGAATATTGAATGTTTTGAATAAGGAATGTTCTTTGTGCCAAATGGCCTAGACCCTAATGAACAAGATATTTGATGGTTACTCGGTCCTTAGAAATGAACAGACATCTAGATAGAAAATATGCGTCCAGAATCTCACCTCAGCTCTTCCAGGTTTATATCTATGTAGCCCTGTTGATGTCACTGCTGGTTTTCAGTAATATTATGACTATCTCTTCAGTTTGGGGAGTGTACCTTGCACCTTAACTGTATAATTTACGTCATGGTATTATAACCTGTCTTTTAATCTGGCCTTCTTATGCCTGTGTAGCACGTGAAAGAATATGGGATGCTGCTGCTGTAGCATCATAGTGGGCATTTTCCCGTTCTCATGTAGCTTTAGTTTCAGCATTTGAAGTTCGAAATAGTGTAACCAGTGAATGAGGGTTTTTTTGGGTTTTTTTGAGATGTTAGGCCTTCATGTAAAGGAATTGTTTTTTGAAATATAATCTTTAAAGAATTCTAGTGCATTGAGTAACTACATAAAATGGGTGGTTTATGGGGTCTATATTTGGCTTGACTGAAAGGTAGCCCACGTGTTGTTTCTATTTTACTGTATCATCCTCCAGCTGTGGTTGTGCTTGTAACAACCATCAGAAATGCCATCAAGATGCCTAATTTTTTTTACCCATGGCAAAGAATACCTAGGACCCTGAAGATGTGGTAGTAGTCACAAAGCTCCCCAGGACTTACATATCCTGTTTAGAATTTGTATAATTTATAATTTGTAATGAGTTTATATCAATTAGTTATATAGCACTGTAGTTCCATATACATGTAGCACTTCTGACTGTATTTACATTTCCTTTGGATGTATGTAAATCTCCTGTATGCTATCTGTAACTCTTAGCAAGCAGGTACAAGGCAGGAGAAGAGCAATAAGGAGGTACTGTAAAGGATTTTAATTGGTCTGGAGCTGGGAAAGGAGCCTGCTTCTGCCTGCAGACGTAATTTGAGGACCGTACAATGTCCTTCTATTGATTCTTTGTGAGGCATGAGATAGAGGAAAATATCCAGCCTTTTAAGAAAGAGTAACATACCGGGAACCTTTTCAAGTGATTCAAACAGAGAATGTTGGCTGGTAGAGGTAAGAGCTGCTCCTCACACTATTTATTATCAAGGATTTACAACAGATATGATAAAACCAATTGATGTTTTCAAGATGCACTATTTAAGAAAAACACTATAAGCAATAAAGTCGTGCATGTCATTAAAAATTACCACATGTATTAAACATGTTGTTCTGTTAAAAGAAGCAGTTTTGGCTAAGTTTGTCATCATCTGCTGGATACTGGGTAGTTTCCTTAAAACACTGTAGTAATTGCAGGATGATTCTTGTGGACAAAAGCTTAAAACTCTAGATAACTGTGCAGTGCTAATTGGGCCCCTGGCTGGACAATGGTTGGGAAGAAAGTAAATGGGAATAAGGAGTGAAATCATCTTTCATCTCTATAGGTGGTTCCTAACATTCACGTCTTTATTGCTGTCTTTTCTGTGACAGAGTAGGCAAATATTAAGGCTCTTCACTGGAATAATTTACATCTGCTTTAAATGTTTACGCTGAGGAAACAAAAATGTTGAGGTTAGTTGTAAGAATCCATATGCCTAGTACAAAGCAATGTAATGTAAAAATGTTTATAGATCTATATATCTTTTTCTTTTTTTCTTTTCATCCAGCTCAAGGGATGCTTATCTGGCTTATCGCATATTGACTGATATGAAAAGATGTAGAAGTTGCTCCAATTTAAAGTCAGTCTGATTTTTTTTTTTTTTTTCTTCTGTGACACATCTCTAATTGTTCAAAGCCTGTCTCTAGTTACACACTTGAGAACAATATTACTAACGAGTGCTTTAGGAAAACCTACTCCAAGACATGCTTAGGGTCATTAGCAATCAAACTCCTAAGCGAACACCTGTCCTTCCTCCTCCTTATGCTTAGTGTAAGCCAAATATCCAACCTGCCCCTTCCTTGTCTCCATTTCCTTGAAGTGCTTAGGGACATGGTTTAGGGAGTGTTAGGAATGGTTGGACTCGATGATCCAATGGGTCCTTTCCAACCTTGTGATTCTGTGATTCTGTGATTCCTTTATGATTCCTGTGGGTTACTATACTTTGTTTCTCCCAGTTTCTCCAGACAGGCAGTGGATGGTGAAAGAGAAAGGTTGAGGTCACCTATGTAGAAGTCTCTGCCAGCAGATTTTACTATGTTACCGGTGGTCCTCTGCCTTGCTGTGAGTCATCTTCAGGCTACAGTCCTTTGAGAGTGTCTCTGCCCCTGTGTGTGTTGCCCATGGTCTGCATTGTGGTCCCTCAGGGTTGTCTTTGTTCCTTTGTTATGGAGAGTATTCTTCCAGGAATGCATCTCCAGCTGTGCCCATGTGGGTCTTCTCTGCAGTGTGTCTTCTGCTCCCAGCTGCTGCTGCCTGAGCAGAAGTGCTGTGTGATCCCCTGACCAGTTGTAGTTTTGGTATATGAGGGGATCTGTGTGTCTGCAATTGGTTTTTATTGGCACGTAGCCGTTCACAACCTCCTCTCACATGTCACCACTGTATCACCCTACTAATTAAACTGTGCAATTTATGCCCAGTACAGTGAGGTACATCAAATTCCTTCTTAAATAAGTATCTTTCTGAAGTAAACTGTGTTGTTAAGTCCATATTAGACTTCCCATCTCTTCCCTCGCAGAAAGCATGGTTATTGCAGTGTCTGGCAGCATAGTTCAAGGTGTAACAGAAAATTGCACCTGGACTGTTGCAGAGTGCATGGTTGGCAAACGCACCTTGTTAAGGCTGGGATATTTGGAGTCTCTGTGTGTGCTGTAAATTGCTTTTTTTCTGTGAAATAAATAAAGCAGATTTGAGAATTTTTCATTGATTTCTTTAGTTGATAAATTCATTGTAACCATGTTTTCCCCAAACTTCCCTCCTTTTTTGCTACATCTCAAATGTATTCTTGTGGTGTATGAAGTTCTAGCTTTGCCTGATCCGGTCTTCCTTTCCTCTCTTCCCTTCCATGTCCACCCTGGCTTACTGAGTCCACTAATTGTTTCTGATGAGTGGGATAGTTCCCACAGAAGAATATTTACGCAGACTCCACCTGGGGTACTTAGTTGCAGAAAGGGGGATGCTGTTTTGCTCTAAACTTTATAGGATAGGTTTTTCAAGGATGTGCAACCTCATAGGACTGAGCCATTAGCTTTTCTAAAAGGTGTCTTTTTAAAAAATATGTTTTACCATGGAGCGAATTCATAGCCTTGTTTTGTAACACTGCAAAAATAAATATGCAAGATTCTTCTTTCTGTGTCTGCATGTGATTTTCATGTCTGCTAAGACCTATGATGATCATGAAATCACACGTGTTCTGAGTTACGTATGTTGTAATTTCTTTGTTCTTTAGAAAGTCTTCCAAGTGATCCCATTATGTACTTGTAGACAGAGTTAAACGCTAGGTTATTTGCTATCAAACCAAGAAATTGAAGTGGGATGAAATCAGAATAACATGAGTTTAGAGTTTATGTATTAAAATAAATAGAAAACATTTTTTGTCTGTTAGGCTGATGGCAGAAGTAAAATTAAATTCAACCACGGAGTACAGAAGAGCAAGATTAAATCTGTGATGCATTGTGGTTTGTGAGTGGAAAAGAATGATTCCTGCATATGTTTTACAACATCTGTATGGAAACACTGATTCTGCAGCTTGGGGTAGGAAATACAATCAGTGCAGCTGAAGCTAGCATCTATTTATCTTAAATTAATCATTTTCCAAGTAGGCAGTTGATATCCTAGTACTATGTGCCATCTTTTTTACATTCATGCAGTACACGTAAAACCAAAGAACTGTTATTGTAGGAGCTGAAATATATTGCAGCACACAGATTGTAGATGTTTAAAAATACACTAACTCATTCCTGTATGTTCAGTTGACGGTTAAACTGTGCTAATAATTTTTCTTTTAATACTTGATAATTATTAGATCCTTGGAAACGGATATGCTTATAGAATTCTTACAGTTTTCACAAATATGAAAATTAGTTTTAAGATTTTTAAGTAGAGGAGAAGAAAAAGAAGCTACAGGTAGATTTCAAGCTAGAATATTTTTTGAGAATATTTATTTGAGGTTTTAAATTAAATGAGGTTTATTTCTAATTTTCTCCAATACAGAGTTAAGTTAAAATCTGAGAGTTGTTTCTGGTTGCTTCTGAGTTTACAAGGAATTGGATAGGTCAGGACTGAATCTCACACTCTGGATGGAATAGAAGGAGAAAAGTTATAATCTTATTGCATTTCAGTTTGGATGCATATAGTTTAATTGAAGAACAGAAGAATCCAGGTGATGGCAACACTGAAGAAAGGTCTGTGTTTGAGGCGCAGATTCCTTACGAGTGTTCCGTTTCATTCTAGGACAGTGCGTGATGCTTTGTTGGACTGGACCTCAAATGTCACAAGAGTGAATGAAATAAAAAGATAATTTACTGTTTCCTACTGCAGACATAGTAATTAGAAGAAAGTAGAGGAAAGAGGTGAGTCAGTCATTACACAAAAAGCAAGAAATGAAGCAGGCAAGATTTTCTCTTAAAGCCGTCATTGTGTTCTCTTAGGTACTGATGATATCTGACAGTAATTGCCTGTCAGAGTACTGCAACTGGAATCTTATCTTAGTTTTTTTTGGTTGATTCTTAGATTATCACTTTTTTAAAAAAAAATTCTTCCTTCTCCATGAATTCCTTGTTTCTGGTTTTAAGTCAAAGCTACTTTAAAACCAAAAATAAGATAGTAGGATCTGGAAATCCTAAATGGCAACTTTTTTAATGAATACTGTCTTTACAGCAAAGTTTGCATTTGGACTTGTAAACTATTCACATTCTTCATCTGCTGCCCCTCTTGAGACACGCCATGCTGAAGCAGTTCTGCAAGACTTGCCACCCCCACCCCTAAGACTTCTAGACTGCTGTGATGTGGTGGTTTAAACTAAACTGACATCCTGTGTATTGAAGTGTGCATAAGACTACATTTCCTATCTGTAACTATAGCTTATCTACCAGTGTTGGGCAGTCACCTCTTAAATCACTATTTGTGAAGCAGATGGTTTCACCCTAATACATCGCCAGGACAAATGCTAGATGCCAGTACAGAACCAGGGAGTATTTAATTTCTACTTGATGGAAATAGCAAAAAAATCACTAGGACTTACCTTAATATGTTCGGTGTGCCAGACTAGCCTCTGGCATACAGAGGCTTGCTGTCACTCTCCTCAGGCACAAACCCTGTGCTAGCAATGCTAGGGGCTGCTGTGGGGTCGCTGTGGTTGCTTTGAGCTACCTGACGTTTGCACTCTGCAGAGAAGCCCTCCTGCTGCAACAGAGTTGTTTCTGTCTCTTTTCAGAGCTCAAGTACAGTACAAATGCTTAGTTATTTCCTTCTATGTGTTGAACTGGCAGCTAGATAAACAATAACAAGAACAATCCTAAATAGAGAAAACAATAACATTATTACTGAGTAGTCATTTTAGTGGTCAACACTTGAAAGAAATCTCCCTGGTTGCCTTCTTAAATCAAGAGACAGACTTTTAATTTAATGACCTGATTTTTAACCTTCTAGGGAGGTTTAGACTGGACATTAGCAAGCATTTCTTTACTGCAAGGGTGGTAAAACACTGGAACAGGCTTCCTGGAGAGGTGTTCGATGACCCAAGCCTGTCAGTGTTTAAGAGCCAATTGAACAATGCCGTTAATACATTGCTTCAGCTTTTGGTTAGATCTGAAGGGGTCATGCAGTTGGACTAGATGATCTTTGTAGGTCCCTCTCACCTGATGAATATTCCATTCCATTCTGTTCCATTCCATTCACCAGAATTTGGAAGCAGGTGGAGCTATAAGTGGAACTACTCTATCTTCAAAGTATTTGAAGATATAGGTTGTATGTAGCTTGGTGAAAAACCTAAATAAGCCAGTGGGACGGGTGCCTTTATTTTGGCTGCCAGATTTACATCAAGAGAGTGTTGTTGAAGAAACTGAACAGGGACAAATTCCCATTTGTTAGGAGCAAGTGCCAAGGAAAGCACCCTTTGGAAGAGGACAAGTCCACACTGGAATTGTACCATCCAGAATGAGGCAGGAGAAGTAGGACTGAATACATGAAGCCACTTAAAGCCTGTCATTCTGTAACTGCTCCTTGTGTTGTTTCTTATGCTTATGTTGGAGGGCACAGTCAGAAAATGTAGCAGACTGCACCCATCATTGGGCTGGTCTGCTCTGGTTCTGCTATCTATACGAAGACTTCATATGGTTGATTGAGGCAGAGTAGGAAATGTAGGCATATTGAAGTTATTGTTGTAATGGTCAAGTACGCTTATAGGGAGATTAAGGTACAAAAGGTCTGATTCATAAAGATCTGGTTGCTCAAAAGAGTGGAATAATGAAAACCCTTTTACCAGACATAAGGCTTTTGAAAACAGAGGCTTAAATGGAAATGCTCATAAAGACAGCTATAGCAGTCTTGAATGGACCTACTAAGACCTAATATGTTTCAGAAGTCTGCAAAGGGTTATCAGTAACCATGATCCAGAGCACAAACTTATATCTTCCATCTCAAAGAAATTCCATATCCTTTGGTAGAATGGAAATAATTTAGTTTTTTTCATGTCCCTAGAAGCAGATTTTTTTTGTCATGAAAACATAGATTGAATATGTTGCTTGCTGCTGGCACTTAGAAAGCAAAGGTAAATGTTTAGAAGTACTTTTTGCTAGTCAGAATACCCTTGCCTGTGTGTGTATTTGCTCTGTATGGAATGATAGATTTACACCTACATACTGTTTGGTGCATGCAAGACATAATGTGCATAGAAGGCTGCAATATGTCAAAGCAACACAAGGTTCTGCAAGACTAGGGAGCATAGATAGGTTGAGTTAGAGCAGCTGCACAGCCACAGGCAAGTCTTATATTTCCAGGGCAACTGCTTATGATGTTGTAGCAGAAGTCTTATGTACTTGAAGACTTTTTCCTTGTAAGTCAGTAATGTATAAGTGAAGGTCTGTTCTATCAACAGATGGAAATGAGAAGAAAGGTTACACAAATGTAATTCCTCAATTGTTCATTTCAACTGTAATGCTCATTTGTATTTTTACACTGGAAAGGCAGGCAAGATCTATTTTGAAAGTACCATGTTTACTTTTTATCCTCTACTATATGCTTTTTAGACAGGCACTAGGCAAGGCTTTATACATCTACAGCCCAGTTTTCAGAACCAGTGAGCACCGGTGATTCCTGTGATAGCATCTGGAGCTTCGTGTCTTAACACCTCTGAAAAGACAGGCCTTCAGACATTATTGCTTCATTTCTCCAGGCAAATTGTCTCACAGTACCTGACAAAACGAATGAGAAGCGCAGAGTACTGCAGTTCAATTCGTACTAATATTTATGTCTTTTGAATGTCAGGATGGCTTTTTAAACATTTCTTCATAAAACTAAGTCCACTGTCAACAGTATTCCTCATTCTGATTAGAGGAAGTACTCTACAGCTTAATAGAATCCTAAACCAAGCAGAGAGCTGCCAAAGTTTCAGAAAAAAATACATGAAGCCAGCTCAGTTTTTTCTCTGAGCTGCAGAAAAGACATTGAGTGGTTAGGTGTGTAGGTGAGACCTGTTCTTCCTTTCACCTTGATGTGTAAAACAGCATCTCACTATACATATGCATGTTTTCCTTTCTCAACACCAGTGGACAGCAGAGGGTAGATGGAGATTCCTTCACTAAATCTTCCTGATGCTTAAGTAGAGCACTTTCCTAATTTTCTGTTTCTCCATCTCATTATTTCATCCCTCTGATATGCCATGGTGGTTTTTTTTTGTTCTTGTTGTTGGTTGGTCAGTTGTCTGGGTTTTGTTTTGAGAAAGGAGTAGGGGGATTCATTATGAATAATTGTTCCTGTTAATTTCTTCCTAGTCCATTTTTTTCAAGAGAACTAACTCTTTCCTCAAACAATGTAAAATGCGTCAACAGATGTCAGGCTCTCCAGCTGTCATAAGGTTGTAATTCCCTGAAGAAGGATAAGAAGTTCTGACCTCTGCATCCTGCTCAAGTCAGTGCCACTCATGCATTGATGGAGGCATTTATAAGCCCGCTGCATTCTGTTAAGGGGATAAGAAAAGTAGCAAAGTCCGTAAGTCCATGTAAAATACCCTTTTTTTTTTTTTCCTGAGATGAGGAATTGCCAGTTTAATTACTTATGCTTGCTTTGACAGTGACTTTACTGAACAAAAAAGTTCTTCTGGGGTGGCATTTACATTTCCCTGTTTGATTCCTCAGCTTTACCTGAATGCGTATGGGGAATAATGGCTTTGTTATCGGTAATCTAAGTATGGTTTTCATCCCAAGTATGTCAGAGCCTTGTACAGAAACTTGAATGTCATGATGTCAGCATGCCTTTCTCTTGGGATGGTCTCACACTGGAATATTGTATTGTGTAGGCTACAGTCAGTCTGCTGTTGTCTGACTGTTGTCCAGAAAACCACTCTTTCTATCAAGTGATTAGTGTAACAGGTATTTCCATTTTCTCTCTTCCTTTCAAATGAGCGCTTTCTGTCACAGTATTGTTTTCTATTGAAAATCTTCTACTTCTTGTTCACCAAGTACCCTCTTTCTCTGCACGCTCTTGTTCAGAGCCTTTTTTTGAGAATACATCCAGTGCTGATATCAGCACCAGTAATCCTGCCATTGCTTCTCATACTGCTTCTGCACCACATTAAGTTTTTCAGAGTTTCCGGATTATTTAGGGTGTTACACTTAAGTGGTCTGCAAAGAATCAGGGACACTTTGGTACGTACAAATAATCATTGTAATGGGAACAGTCACTTTGTTCTGTTAAGTTTCTCTGTTTATTCCTTTCCATGTGTGCCATAGTCACTATACGTCAAGCACTTTAGCTAAATTCTTGTGATTTGCAGCATTCAATTTATAATATTGTCAGACTTGAATCCAGAAATATATACCTATGTTTTTGTACACATATACCTGTATGTTCATATATGTAGACATAGACTATGTATTTGGTAAGGGTAGAGAGTGAAAAGCATTGGAGGAGTAGAGCAGAGATGAAAATGCAACTGTTGTTTATATGACTGAGCAAATTTTTTACTATGAAGGTGATGAAGCGCTGGAACAGGTTGCTCAGAGAAGTCATGGATGCCCCATCCCTGGAGGTGTTCAAGGCCAGGTTGGTTGCGGCTTTGAGCAACCTGATCTAGTGGAAGGTGTCCATGGCAGGGGAGGTTGGATCTAAGTGATCTTCAAGGTCCCTCCCAAAACAAATCATTTTATAATTCTATGAAATATCCACATGGTTGAGAAACTGGCACACCTGCCAAGGATGTACTTAAAGAAAACAGCTTTGATTGTTGAAATCTACCATGATGCACTGAACAGAGTATTAACATTCAAAATGCCTCTAATTTGAATGTGTATTATAACATTTGAACAATGAAAGGGTCACAGTAGCAGACACAGCTGGGACTTAACTCACTGCTGTGCTGTGTATATTTGAATTCTTAAACCATCCAGCAAAATGTACTTCTTTCTGCCTGGTTTGAGTCCTTAGTATAGATTCTTTGTGTGATTATTAATGCTGTTCTCCTACTTCGTGCTTAGCCTAGTGAGCTAGTCAGTAGATATGCATTTCTGTTATTCTTTATGGAGTACGGTAAGTAATGCACTTGATGTTTTAATAAGTATCAAAGAGGTATGTCTTCCAGATGCCTAACTGAAACCAGTCTGAGGACCAACAATGTGAATTTGTCACAGGCATAGCTGTGGAGTTAACTTAGTTTAGAGACATGTGCCTTTTGTTCTTTATTGAAACTCACTGATTCAGCCCCAGATTTTCTGATCACAGTGATTTCTGTTGCAAATGCACAGAAGAGTAAATAGACTCATAGGGTGTACTATGTAAATCAAATACAAAATATTCAGCTTCAACACATATGATAGATATATAGAGGGTTAAAAAACACTTCAGAGAAGTAGTGAGCTCTCAGAAAAGATAAGGTTGAAAAGAGAATTTGCAGGAAAAAAACATTTTCAAGTAAAAATACAGGGAAAGAGGCATTAAAATCACAGCATAAGGAAGAAATGGGAAAGAAGTTGTTGAGGAATACATAGAAATGTAGAAACAGCAGAAATTGGAAGGAACAAAGCTGCTGTAAGAAGACATTCAGCTCATATACATGTGTGTGGCTTTTTCTAATTTGAATTGCTTGTTGAGCTTGGTGTTAAGAGCAAGAATGTTAGTACTGAGTTTTTGACAGCAAAGGAAAGTAGGCTTTTTTTTTTTTTCTGTTCATATGGGTCAGGCTTCGAGGATCAATAGCTCAAGAAGTCCTCTGAAATGTGTATGCACATCTTTTACAAGATGTGGGCCAACATCTGTTTTAGAACTTGAAATCCTGAAATCTGTTGTTAGACTCAAGTATGGCAAAACATGGGAAAAAATATAATTTTGTTTTCATAATGTCCTACAAAGTTTTGAAAAGATTTGTTCGTATTGCTTCAAGTTTTTAAAAATTCAAGGGAACCTATTCTTTTGATAGTTTTGTAGTTTGCATAGGAGTCATTAATAACTTATGCACCTTCCAGCCTAACTTTTTTGTCTGACACCAGTTCAGCTGTAATTATGACAAATTGCTTACACATGAAGTTTTCCCAGTCCCTGGAAATACAGACTGAAGTTGAAACCATTCTTTTTTCAGAAAATTTAAACTGACTACTTGGTCATTGCCAGCTGTATTTTGGTATTTTGTCAGGAAGGCTTTTTGCATGATAAATCTAGTCTTGTTTCTTCCTATTCTGTTTCTAGAGTGCTTTTTAGCACCTATATCTCTGGGCTGCTGCTAAAAAAATAGAAATGTTCTTGTTGTTTTTCTAAAAACTATTTAAACAAAATATCTTTCTGAATGTGTCTCTTTCTTTGCTGGTGGTGTTGTTTAGCAGAGAAAGATAGCTCCAAGGTCTAAACATTATTCTGAATCCATCTTGTCTACAGGTTTGATCTAAACTATTACAAAAGATGAAATGGTTGAAAACAGAGCAGCATCTGCACTGATAATTTGTCTGATTTCTTTTTTCCTTGGCAAAGAATTGTATAACATGACTGCCCAGTTGTTCAGATCCTGAAAAGACCCGGAACCTCATTTTCTGCTTCAAAATAATTTTTCCCTTGAAAACCTCTGATACTTAATTTTGATTATATCTTTGTGTTGTGGGTCAGGAAATCTTTAAATTTTGGATCTGAGGCTGTAAAGCTGAAGTATCTTTGAAAGAGCAAGCACAGGATCATTTCAAAACTTAGTGACCATGAATGAAACTTAAAGAAATAAGCAAGGATATCTCCTTTCTCCTTTCTTTCATATGATTTACAAAGGTCTCTTTATATTGCTCTGCAATTCGGAAAGTTATTAAAAATATTTTTTTTAATAACGAAATTTGTATTTCAATTAAGTTCACTTCTTCTCCACTTCTTAAGGTTACTTTCCACTTAGATTTTCCCATGTTGTAATTGGTCTTAGAATAAAATAGTAAGATTATGATGAATGTTAATTTTTCAGAAATACTTTTTAAACATTTTTCTTGTGTTAACAGTTGTGTCAACCCCTTTGAAAAGGGATTGATTTGTGAACTTTGCACTAACTGCTTGTAATGAGTGGGAATGCAACTCACACTCTCATTGCACATCTCCATTGGCCTCACTGGGAGCTTGAAACCTTCTCTGCTGGCCCCTAACAACTTTATTGCCTTTTTGGTCGGTTAGGACCGCAGTCTAAGAATAATAAGAGAATGGTTTGCTCTTCAGTTCTTTCCATTATTTTTCACACAGATCTCTTTAAATATTACACAGGTACTTTAGATAGGGATCTTTAATATAGAAAGTAATAAAACTCAGTTTTCAGTGAGAACGCTGAAAAGTGAAAAGGAAATGAACTCAAGTGTTTAGAATTAAGTATTTTGTCTGAGACTTGCATTTTTTGTTTTTATTAATACAAGGAAAGAAGAAATAAAAGACCCATGTAAACTTTTAGGATGTAAAGCTTAAAACCAGACCTCAATAAGTTTAAAAAACCTTGATTTTAAAAATAATGAATAAATGCAAATAAAGACAAAGCTGTGGTTTGTGAAAAAGTACTTGAAATCTCTCTGCCTACACACAACTGATTTGTTATTGTAATCAAACTGTGAAAAATGTCATGTAAGTGACTGCAAGTTTTACTTGTCGAATGTAATGTGATGGAAGTGTAGTGACAGGAATATTGAGCAAGTAAGGAAGTGAAATTTTGTTTATACAGAAAAAGGCCTGTGCTCATGGATGTATCATATGTACTTATTTCTGTACTATACATGTGTTGCATGACAAAGTACGACTTACAAGTGGTCCGAGGAATAATTCTGGTAGTGTGATAGAAGGGCTAGTGTAATTTGAAATACTGCTTTTATGGCTGTAGGGACACCTGTCTTGTCTGTGTAGTTCTCAATGTGGCTTTTAGTGGTAAAATAACAAAATTAATGTCTCACTCAGTACAGTGCTACTTAGTGTGATGTGCAGAAGAACACTTCAAGACAGATCCATCTTTTCATTTTGACTATCTCTTTTGTATATTTTCAAACATCATATTGCTGGTGGCACTTTAATTCTGTTTGTAGCTTTTAGACTGCTTTTTCACAGCATCTACATTTGTGGGGCAGTGTGAACAGCAATTCTGTTATTAATCCTTTAGGTAGTATGGCTTCTGTTATGGCAATACCTATGCACTCCCACCATGGGTTCTGTCTTCACTGTATTATACAGACAATGCCTTGATTTAGCCACAAGTTTTGACACCATTGCTAATGCTCATGGAAATGTATGTATAGAAAGTAGGAATTGGATGAAAGCTAAGAATATATGTTTCTTGTCATATTGAGGTACTTAGAGATGAATGGATTTTTGGGTATATCCTTCATTCCTTTATTTTTCTTCCTTTAAAAGATGAGTAAAAATTCATCTGCTTTGTCCTTTTGTGCCTGTTGCACATAGGTGCATCAATTATAATTTTTTTTTAGTAATATAATTGAGTAAATGGAGGTTTACTTCTTTTACTTAGGTCTGTCATCATGGCTGTACTTGATATTATGTAAATTCAACATCTGATCACTGCGTGATTTTCCTGGTTTAACATGAACTTATGCCATGGGGTCAAATGAATGACTGTTAGTCACTTTGTTGCATAAAAAATATGCCAAAGCTTTTGGTGTTGCCAAGATAGGTGAAGTCTTAAATCCTTACTTGCAAGTCAGAACCATCCTACTACATCCAAAATTTTTGAACCCAAACAAAAAACAGGCGAGTTCAAACTACCTCAAAAACTGATGTATTTTTCCTAAGCATATTAAAATAGTGAAATAAGTTCTAAATAAACTGTTGTGCTAGGGCAATTTTGTCAATATAAAGTGCTTTCAGTGGAATATCAAATGTTTATTGTCCCAAGTTACTCTAGGGATGGTATTTGGTATATCAAATGTGTTATGTTCACTGTGAAATGTCTGTCTGTTCAGTTTGTCTATTAAGAACCAATGACTGGCAGATCCTGTTACTTATATATATATGCTGAATTATATTTAAAATCTGTGTATTTATATATTTGTTTTATTATTATATTTAAAATTTATTTATTTCACTTGCCCAGCATTTTTTGTCAACAATTTATTTTTGACAGTTTTTAAACACACGGAAAGAAAAACATCTTTCATAGGATTGAAAATAAGAAAAATAATCCCGGGAAAACTACAATTATATTTGATAATATTTAGCTATTTTAGTAGTTCTCATCAGCATTCAAGCTTCATGTCTAACAATATGTACTGCTTGAATACCTTTTGATCATCTTATGTTATCCTACCATCAAAGGATGTGCTCATATTGTGTGTGTTGTACCAATTGTGGTACATATTTTGCCAAAACTAGGGGAACTGAATTTCCATGTAGCAAAATCAACAGGTAATTTTATGTTGTGATACCGACTCCATTTTGACTGTCTCTCATTTATGACACGGTTCATATATTGTCTATTTATGCTGAAAGAACTCTCTGCCAGAATCTTTTCTTTCAAATGATCAGGCATTAATTATTTTTTCACATCTGCTCTTATTCTATGCTCATGACATATAGATACTAACATTTATTATTTTGAAGAAATCCCATCATGAAAACTGATCAATTAACTTCACCCAGCATAAGTTTAATAGTAATATGTTGCATTTTATTCCAAAGAAGCAGGTAACGGGGACTCATCTTGTGTAGTCTGTAACTTGCTCAGAGCATTGCATTGTGCACTTGAAACTTGCATTAATGCAAAGTCTTTAAAATATGGAGAAAGCATAGTAATAAAGGCTTTTCCTCTTCAAGCTTAATATTAAGCCACCAAGGACATTTGTGCTTTCAAATTTCAGCACAGAGAGAAAAATAGGGTTCTCTTCAAAGCTAGTGAAATAGCACCTTCTTGGCTTTTTAACTTTTCTTGACATAATTTAAAATTGTCCAAATTCTGGATGACGCTTTTCCAACTTCCTGTTTGTTACACATTGTTCCTGGCTCACTCTGTCCCATGGTGCTCCAAAGTTCACATTAATACAGTAAGCAACGTGGCAATTAGTTGAAGTACTTGAAACATTAAACTGCTTTAAATTTGTTTTCGGTTCAGATGAGATAATACCTTTCTGTACCTTCCCTGCAACTAGCCCTCATCCCTGGCCACTGTACTCATTGACGTTGCTGACATTGAAACCCAAAGACATACTCATTCAGATCTGGGATTATAGTTTATTCATGTTATGTCTTCTCATGTACTGTTGTGTCAATAAATTACAATGCTATCTTACAGTATATTTCTTTCTTTTGTGAGAAGAATTTGTCTTGTATTAACAGTACCTTTCTATAATGCTTTTTGTTCTGGCCAGGTTTGCCTTAATATTTCTATTACGCTTATACTAGCTGCTTTCAGGTCTGTGTTGCGAATTTTAATACCTCCATTTTGTTGCCTTTGCATATAAGCAGTTCAGTTACTTCCTTTAGAGCTAGTGGATCTAGCCTTCTTTTAAACTCACATAAGCTAGACTGGCATGTTCCTTTCATTATCTGTGTTGATTGCGTATTTACTCTCATCATCAACATTAATATTTTCACTCCTCTTATTGTACTTTCAAATTTTCTCTGATAATCATTCTTCTACTGTCATATTGTTACTTACTCATTGTCCTCTTCCTGTAAAACTACAGTCATGCACAGAGCTTCATCCAATTCCAGAGTTTTATCCGTTTTCCTTTTTTCCACCCCCGCACTTAATAACTGAGCTAATGCAAATAAAGCAAATTTCCTTCTAATTCTCCTCTGTATTTCTTAATTTAAAACTCCTCTCATCAACCACTCTAGCATTCATCTCAGCTTGAGTCACACTTGTTTGGGGCCCATCCATATAGCAGATTATCCACTTGATCACTAATAGTCATTCAGTTTTTTTCCTATCCATTGCTATAGATTCCACACAGCACTAATTCTTGATCTTCATTATTTTGATGTGCTTTTTCCTTCCTTTGAGAAAAGTGATGAGAATTTCAATGAAAATTGCCCAAGATTCCCTTTTTTTCTGAGGTCTTCAGAGGCATCGTTTGTAGTCCCTTTCATGCAAGTTTTATGTTGTCGGCTTTGCTGATAATGACAGATAGCCAATAGGTTCTTTCTGATTCTTGTGAGGGTGTTTTTCAAGACTCCCATCCTCCACTCATGGTCTTGTTATTGTGTAGATTGTTCTAGATGTGCTATACCTACTTACTCCTCAAAAGAGCAAGGCAAACTAAATTATGCAGACCAGAAACCTGGTTCTTTTATTTTTTTAACCAACCTTCTCTTCTTTTCTTAACATCAGATGACTTAACATCCTAAAACTCAGATGCTCATTCTTGTTTCCCCACACATGCCTTGTCCTTTCCAGTTCTATTTCCAAGGTAGGGATTTGAGCAGGAACGTGTTAAAATATTGTGTGTCTGGTAATTCTTAGAAATAAATGGTTTTAGTTATCCTTCAAGACAAGAAAAGGAAAGAGAGAATTTCATTCATGGTGGAGGAGTCTTTATGAATTATGTTTGTTCTATAGACAGAACATGCTTGTGAACCCTCTGCTGTATTTGTGCTATGGTCATCATTAGGACTCAGAGACATGCTTTGTAGGGAATGGGTTGTTTTCCAAAGGAATAATGGTAATGGAAGAGTTCAAAAAGTTGTAGAATCTACGTCTTTATCAGGTTTATGAAAAGCTGTATAATTATTTGCATTTCAGTAGCAGCTAATTGATTAAGCAGATCTTAACGGATGTGGAAGTTAAATAAGTACTTTTCCATTTTCAGACATTTTATTTTTTATTTTGATTTGACTTGCTAATTTATTATTTATTTTCTGTTATTTTTCTTCTGTAGCCAATTCTCCAGTGTGGCGAATTGCAGAAGACCAAGACCTTTTTTCTGGTATTTACCAAACACACAGATCATACTAAGTTTAGTGGAAGACATGCTTATGTATCTTAGCATTTTGGTAAAAACACACTGGTAGTAAAATCGGGGTCATTGTGTGTTTGAAACTCAATACAAACCTCATGTTTCCTTTATCGATCAAAAGAAATTAAAACAATATTTCTTGTAATGGGGCAGAGTGGAAAAATGTAAAGAGATTAGTATTTATGCTCCAGTATTGATGTCATTTAAAGTATGGAAGGTGAAATTTCGTCTCTAATTTTTTTCTGTTACAAATGATGTTTAAGTGTATGATTACATAAAAATTGTTCAGTCACTGGTGTTTTCTCAATTTTGACAGAAGAATCACTACTTTTTCAGGGTTTTTTTCCATTCCTTTAAGTTAGTTGTTACTTGTATATACATAGAACTTGTAGCTACAGCACCTAACAATTTCAAGACCCAGAAGATGCCATGTAGCGTGTTCATTTAAAGGGGGGACCACAACTAATGTAGTATGAGTGTGATGAAGAGATTGTAGAGGAAGATTTGAAAGTGAAATAAATAGGAATAGTTCCCCCTGATTGCCAGTTTTCAGGAAAAAATATTCCTTTAAGATACAAAGAATTTCTGCCATTCACACTTGGCATATTGCTTTGGGCTTGTTCTTCTGAAGTGTATTGTTCTTGTCTTTCTTATCTGGTTGCCTAGGCAGAAAACATAAAAATCCAATTTTCAGTGGATGAAAGTAATGCTGTACAAATGAAGAGCTATACTTGCTCTAGTAGAGGAGTAAGGGCTAATTTTGTTGCTTGTATCCAGTGGGAGACAGGAGTGTTTCTTGTCCTTGCTTAGGGTCCTGATCTAGTTCAGTCTTGCATTCACAGTCCACAGAGAGGGCTGTAATTGGGGGAATGACTGCATCTGTGAGGGTGATGACTATCTCCCTTCGATAATACTTAAGCTTCTAAACAGCTATACTTTGGGGAGATGAATCTCAGATTTGGTGCTTAAGTTAGTGACTGCCCCTGAACAGTTTTATCTGCTCTGGAGCACGAGAACGCTGTGTTTAATGCTGTATGCTTAAAAACAACTTTTGGTGTCAAGATATTACTGCAAATGTGTCAGGACCCCGAGGTCAGGATGAACTCAACTTAACATAAGCAATGCAAGGAGAAGAAGTCTAAGAAAGGCAATCATATATACATAGGAATGAGGATTTTTTTACCTGAACATCAAGCAAACACACAGTAGAGACTCAATTGTTTTGTCATCTATTTATATTTTTTACTTCCATGTTATCAGCAAATCAATAAATCTAGGAATTGGCAAAACATTTTTTTCTTATCTCATAAGAATTGATTGCCATCTGCTTAGAGAAGGTACGAGATCATGAAGCTGGGATCTTCTGTAAGATGCTGGTGATAAAACTGTTGGAATATGCACATGTACCTCCTTGTCTACCAAGAGGCGTCATTAAGAAGGTGGACAGACAAAACTGAAGGGGAAAAAGCAAAAAACTACAAATGTATGGTTTGGCTAATTAATGAGTAATGGCGGTACGACAGCCACCTTGAGAAAGAGGAATTATGTGAGTACCTGGAAGGTAGCAAATGGTCGTTAAATTCTTCGCAGTGATAAGGGTAAGACTGTCTATATACTGTATGTAAAAAGTGCCAACGGGAATGTGGCTGGATGTAATGGGATGTAATTTAGTAAAGAGACAGTTTAGATCAATAACAAGACAACTACCTGACACTGAGATCTATACAATTGTGGAAGAGCTTTCTCAAAGAAATTTTAAAAGCTTCATCCTTTAAGACATTTAAAATTAGAATAGGAAACATCAGGGGCAAAAAAAATTTGTTTTGACAAGAGATGTCTCTTTCACTTTCTTTTCTAAAGCACCTGCAAATATTGCTCTAATACTCGAGTGTTTCAAGATGGACTAATGGGACTTTTATATGTAACTCATACAATTTTCTGGTATTTTTCAGTCCTGAGTAGCCTTTTTCAACCTAGATGATTCTGTGATTCTTTGGAGAAGCACAAGGAGGGACATCTTCTGTTTATTTCCACTAAATTTGAGAAAATGAATAAGTAAGTTTGTATCCTGGGTCTGGTATTACTGTGTTTACTGGTATTACTCTGACTACTTGCCTTGCCTTGGAAACACTGACAGCTGCAAATAAATCCCCTGGTAATTCTCATCTTCAGATACAGGGAGAAAACCAGAAGCAGATCTAAGGAGAACTTAAACGTAAGAGAAACATTAATAAAGGGGGAAGGCAATGGCAGCAGGAGGCAAGGGACTTGGAGAAGGATAACAAAGGTCCCAGGGAAATTCCCTCTTGTATTAATGATACATGCCTGCAATCCAAACTACTTGCTTAATTGAAGGATGTTTTCAATACAAGTGAAAATATGTTAGTATTATGACTTCTGTAAATGCTGGAAACTTCCAAAGTACCAGGCTTAAACACGTTTGGCCATTCCATCTTAGAAAACAAGGGCTGCATCCACCCTGAGAACAGCTGCACTGCTCTGAGCTTAGGCAAGCAGTGGAGAAGCCTGCCTCTGTCCCGATCCTTGGGTCTCATGCCGGAGCAATCCACTTGCTCTCAAGACTCGCTTGTAATCATCCTTTTGTTGTTTATGTGTGAGCAACTTTCGCTTTCAGCCACTCTTGCTTGTTGGCCAGGTGGTTATCACAATATGTTGTGCCTCTGTCTCTCTCTTCATTCTGTTCAACCCCTTTCCAGCGTCTCGGTTCAGTCCCTTCAGCCTATTAGAAGGGTAACAGCAGTCCTGCCCTCATTTTAAAAATACTTAATGCCATTTCTCCCTTGTTTCTTAAACCCTACTCAGATGATCAGAATATTGCAAGAATTCTTTATACAGTGGTGAACCAGTATACTTTTTCAAATATTCTTAGGAAGATTAGATATTAGTATGGTAACTTTTATTAAAGCCCTGAAGAAAGATGGAGAGAGCTCACCAGTTTGTATACTGATTATGAAACATATAGTTTAAAAAAAAACACAGATTGACAAAATTCAGTTTATTCTGATTTTTTTATTATTCAGTTTATTCTGAATTTATTCTTTCTCCCTTGGTTAAATAATCTTGAATCTGCTGCTCCTTTTTTTTTTCCTTTTTTTTTTCTTTTTCCCCTCTTTTCTTCCCCCCTCCCCAGGAAATGATTGATTTAAAGTCTTTATTTTCTTTGTTTCCTAGACTTTTCACTATCTTTGTTCTGGTATAGACTTCATCTGCAATAGCTTATTGCTACCTGAAGAGCAGCAGGAGAATTTGTCTGTAATTTCTGAGTCTTAACCTTGAGTCCTAATACTGTTCTGCTTGGTCTGTGCAGCATTACCTCTGACGTTTCAATAATCTCACTCTGATTAGGTAATCAAAGGGATTGAGTATACTTGACATACTATGTTATTTTATGTTATTATATGCTATTAACACTACCATATCTCCTGAGTCACTCTTTCTGCTTGTAGAATCCAATTCTCTGTTAGTTATTTTTTTATTTTCAGTGCTTGTCTAAATATCCTACCATTTCTTTTTTTTAGCTGTGTTTATATGTATCTTCCTGGACTTTTGTGTTCTGTCTTCCTTTGTTAAACTCTGCTGTGGGTGTCTTGTGGCTTGCTTTGTATCTAAGTGTATTTCTGTTTTGGTAGTATAATATTTTTTACTAAAGTTAGTGCAGCTATTTTCCACAGAATGGTTAATATGTTTGCCTTCTTGGTCTAAAGGTTTAATTCTATCCTAGAATACAATATTTCAAGAAAATTGGGATTTTCTAATTTTCAGCCATTTTGTTTGACACTGTTAAGGCAGGATGTTATTGATCTAGTATTAATAAGGTGTGTTTGGTTTTCAGTTGATAATAGATTATTGATCATATTAGAAGCACAAATTGAAGAAAGAAGTTGAAACTTTGACCCTTAATTAGAGCTTAGCAAATATTGATATTATAATTAGATATGAACAGATTTCCAACTCATAGTAATGCATCTCAGGCCCTGACTTTGCATGTTTGTTTTATAGGCTTTTACAAAAGTTGTGTCTGAGACTACTTTTGTTAACTCTCCCATTTTATCTTTGTTTAAAATCCATAGATTTACTAACCCACAAAGGTGACCTTTTGTCCTCGTATTCTTTTGTCTGTGAAATCAGAAGCATGTCTGAAGACAAAGTCCTGTTGGAAGGATTTACAGACAAGTATCAACGAGCAAAACTCTTAACAGTTATTCCAGCTGAGATCTCATTTATACTCTGTCGTCCAGCAGTCAGATTTTGTACTACACCTGTGAAAAAAAAGAAACTGGGACATGGAAAGTACAGCTGACCAGTTTTCTGCTTTCCTGTTTCAGTGGTCCTTTGAAGGGACAGCAAGGGCCGAGGAATGGAAATTCTGTGGTAAATGCAGTTTTGTTTCTCTCTCTTACAAAGAAAAATCTTTGCAGCTTCATGGTGAGAATTGTTGAATGTGTTTTATACTACATATTTTTGTTGTTTTTCAATAATATTACACAATGCAAAAGATTTTGCAACAATAAAACTATCAGTACACTGTAATGTTTCACTGTTTTCATCTATATATGAAATTTAAACCTATCTAATTTCAGGCACGGAGGGTTCTTTTTTTTTTTGCTGGAGGGATTTTATTTTTTGTCTTGGTTTGTTTTTCTAAAAAGAAACCTCAGTATATCACTACTATAACTGAGCATCACTAATGTTGGTTGCAGAACTTTTCACAGTATTGTCAGGGTTAGAGAGGCTTATTGATTTTACAAGTTTCAGAGTTTGTTGTACTAGCAAAAATGTTTAATAACTTTTGAATCTGTTTGCTTTGAATTCTAAGCCTTTTCAAAGCTAAGGCTTTCAGAGGTGTGTATAAACTCTCCAGCTGAATTCGTTGTCAGCTTTTTAAGTGCAAGACGTGATTACTACACACAGTTTCCTGTGCTGTTTTCAATGAATGGTTAATTCAGTCCCTAATATACTAGTAAAATGGCCCCTAATGCCTTTAAGGACACTGTCATTTACATAAATACTTAGAAGATAGCTGAGCCAGTACTGGCATAGGTTTTTAAGAAAGAAAGAAACCAGAACAAACAAACCATGATCAAATTATAAAATTAATGGAAGAAAGGAGTATAATAGAGGCAATATATTTACATATTAATAGAACATTTGATAATGTCTTTTTTAAAAGCTTATATTAAAGAGCTAATTTCAGGCTGTCTCCTGCATTTAAACTTGAAAGTGTGGGAATACATTGTCTGTTGTTAATGTATTGAAGGGAAGTGTTCAGATCAGTGTCACAGGGCCTTTTGTTGGGTTTATTGTTACCTGTTCTCTATATTATGCACTAGGGACTGCTGAGAGAGCAGAATTCATCTTGCAGTGCAAGGCTTTCCATATTTGCAAGCAGCTCCCCTACCCTGCTCTGGAGCTGGAGAAGGAAGAACATTCTGTGATGCATCTAGGTGGAGTGTGTGTGCTGGGGACTCCTGGCTGGCACAGAGCTGCCTTCTCCCTGGGAAGCCAAGAAAGGAGAAAAAGGGAAACCAGAGCTTTTCAGGCTATGACAGAGTAGTGCTGCGTATGAAGATCAGTAACGGGCTGAAGGCACGAACCTTAGGAGGCAGCCTAAGCACTGGGTATGAAGACCGAGGAGCTCTGCAGGGAACGGACTGTTTAAGACAGTGGTGGAAGGAGGATGCTGGCAGTCCTTTGCAGAGCCTGCCATAAGGCTTTGCTAGTGAGACAAAGGAGGAAGGAGCTCTCTTGAGTACACAGTCTGTAAATGGGCCTGAGATTAATGGAACAATAAATAAGCTATAGCAGACGCTTTATACATGGCACATTACCCTGGGAAAATTGGAGTATATTACCTGACTCTCGTAGCTTATTAAAAGTTAGTAAAGGGCATATGTGGTCAACCTATGCCCTCAGGATACAGTTTGCAGTCAGATTGTTGCCAGCTTGTGTCCAGCATGTAGGAATTGTTCCATCTAGATAATCAGAGGGAGCAGCTGCAAAAACATTGCACTTTAAGGCATATCTATAGCTTAATTGGCCTCTAAACAGGGAAATGAGGGAACAGAAGAGGAATCTAGGTATTGGATAAAAGAGTACTAGTTGGATATGAATGTCTGGTAACTAGTACTGTAAATGCTGGTAGTAGTTACATTGATAATCACTTCCGATTTTCCTGCTTTACCTGCTATTATCTCTTATTTAAGTCTGAGACAATTGGTGTTGATTACCAGGAAAGAGGTCAAAATACGTTAAACGCACTTCAAGTCCTGTTCAAGTTCTATGTGAAGTATTGCAGGCCTTTCCCACAAAACTTTAGCTCAACATCAGCACTTGGGATGAGTAAATGATAACTCAGAGTTTTAAAGCAAAGATGCCAGATGCAGCTGAGCAAACATCCAAACACCTTTTCTATGTATTGTGAGCTAGCCTGTGGTTGACAAGTGTCAGAAAGAAGAAAGAGGCCATTTCAGACACAATTTTTATAGTATATGAAAATGAAACATATCTTTTAGTTATTCTTCTTCTTCAAGTACCTGTAACATCAAATAGGATTAAAAAATCCCTGGAATATTTATGAATACACATGACAGCTGGAACCTGTGGTATGGACAAGATTTGATTGTTATATAGTTGCTATCTCTTTCATTTTGTCCATCCAAAAGGAGGAAGACTGGGAACGTGAGTTTTCAGAGAGATGAAGAACAGAATACACAAAGGGAAGCCAGTATTTCCAGAGAGCTGTCTTTTCCTAAGTGGTCTCAAGTTTACATTTTTATAAGCTGGAATGCAATAAGAGATGATTTTCTAAAATTTTATTTTTCTTACGGTCTATCACTCTGTAATTCTTGGCTATTTTTCAAAGAGCCAGCAGCTCTGTGTTGTGCACAAAGACTTTATAGTTGCATTACTTTGCTGATAGAGCATCCATCCTTTGTTAGCAGAGCTGGACCTGTGATTAACCTAACTACGTTGTCCATATTGTATTACAGATAGAAAATGCAGAACATGGGCTAAAGCAAAAACTGGGGTTGAGACAACTCTTCTATGACAATGCCATAGGAAGACTATACTGTTGTTTTTTTTTAATTTACATGAAAACATGTAAAAATTACAAACTAATCAAATATAATTGAATTATGTATAATATTAACTTTTTACTTGTAACATTAATCATGCATTTCTGAAATAATTAGTAGAATAAGCAGTCCAGAAAAACCTTCAAGTGTGAATTTAAAGGCAAAAACGTGATTCAAAAAGTGGCATAAGTTTGTTTGCAAGGCATCAGTGATGTATCTACTAGTTGAGATAATTGTCATGGGTTGCCTTTTTAGTTAGTGGGAAGGATGCAGAGTTTTATGGACCTAAATCTACCTGATTTCATTAACTCCTACATTAAATTAATTTTGTCTTAGATAACATGACTGTATTTACTAGGTCTTCGACAACTACAAAGGATCCCTTGCGATTACAGGATAAGAAAAATGTCTAGATTGTGCAAGCTGCTGTAGGTTTGATGGATTGCACCCCAGTCTTTTTGGTCTTCCTTTTTTTCTCTCTTTTTTTTCCTTTTTTAAAAAAAGACATTTTAATGCTTCTCTGATCTGTCTCATTATCCGTCACAGTTCTGTGAGTGCAGGCTACAAAGAAACTGATTCTCTGCTGACCCTGTGCACTTTAGATATTACTTATAGAATTTGGTCAAAGCCAACGTGAAGTGCTACTGTTCATGCTTGGGCACAGTCATACCATCTGTAAATTTGAGCAAGATTTGTCTGGGGAACTCTGAAAGTTGGTTTAGAAAGCTGTAAGATATTATTTGAGCTTTTTATCCAGTATCTCTATTGAGAAGGTGCCCATATGAAATTTAAATACAGAATGCCCCATGTTTATAAGATAATTCCTTCTCTTCCCACCCCCAAGCAGATAATTTGCTATTTGAGTTCAAATCTGGATAGCTCAGGACTTGTGTCGTGAGACTTAGCCAAGCAATCTTACTTCTTTATGCATTGCTTTTGTGTTCTTTTATTAATTTATTTCTTTTATGATTGCTTTTCTGTTAATATAACTTATTTTAAGAAGGGGAATGTAGTTGTCTGACAATCTCAGAAATCCTTCCTTTGAGAATTAGTTTAATGAAGTGAAAGGGAACAAAATCACACTTTTCTATCATTTTGTAATGAGAAAATACATTACTGAACATTACTGTGTGTAGTCTATTAATTTCTAGTCTTGTCTTGAAATTTTCTTATAGATCAGTTGTTTTACATATAAAAATCCACATGCAACATAAAAGCAATTCATATAGTGATTTTTTAATCTTTTCCCCGGAAGATAGTTGTACTTTTGAATTAACGATTACAATTTGCATGTGTTTTTCTATTTATCAGGCAGTTTGCTTTGCTGATGAATGTTAAAAAAATTACTTCTCTGTGAAACTCCAGGCGGTAATTTTCTTTTCCTTTTCAAGTCAGAATACATTTAAAAATACTTATGTTTAATATAAATTGTATACTACCATAGAGCTAAAGCAGATTTCAGTCAAGCTGGTTTACCTCACATCTATAATTAAAAAATCCAAAGAAATACAGGCATGTAGAAGTGGAAAACATGGGCCCATGCATCGTTCAATGAAATCATCTGATTTTAAGTCCTAGTGTTTGCGGATAGTGGTGTGGGGTTCCTGATAATACATTTCCTGGAAAAGCCAGTGAAATCAAACTTGAATGTGTTGAGCACTACTTCATGTGGTTGCCACTCCTCATGGTCGGTGATATAGCCTGAAAGTTTTTCACTAGGGCTGTTCACTTGTCATTAATACTGTCATACTGAAACTTCTCATTCCTCCTCCAACAGATGTCCTCTGGAGTTTAGTAAAGCCCCAGTCCCTGGCCTGCTGTACAGGTACATTGAGACTCTTACAGTGACCGTTCCTTGTGCTATGGATGAGGACAGTATAAATGGCCCACTTTGGGTTTTCTTTTTCTCTTTGTTTTAAAGTACAGTGCTGAGGTTAGTATTAAAATGTAAAAATTTGGTTTCAGCTGTGATTGCACAGTAGAATGATATATATCCTAATCTTTTTCTGTACTAAATTTTGGGAAATAATATGGTTTCATTTAGTGTGTTGAAATTTTAGGTAAAATGCTTTAGTTTAGTCATTTTAGTGTGCTTATGTTTGGGGTTCTGCACGTGTGTGTGTAGTTGGTTAAATGTGCTTTAAAAATATTTTTAAAGCATATTAGTTTCCTTATTTAAAATGTATATTATATATATGTCTTTTGAGTCCTTGAACACCAGGTTTTAGCCGCAGACAGTATTTTACGGTTAAGCTATGATATACTGAAATGGGAGATTGTAGTAGCAGTGCATATGCATGCTTATCAGTTATGGCCAGAAGATGCACACACAATTAATTATCAACAAACCAAGGGGAAAAAAAAAAGCTCACTATCTGAATGACACCTAATCTATCTAACTGAGCATTGTTGCATATTGCTAGCAGAGCTGGTCCCTTATTAAACTGGCCATACTGTTCTTTGGTGATGAATTGTACAGATCTCCTTGGCTTAGCGGTTCAAAAAATATGTCTGGAAGAGTTAGCGTGTGTTAGATCAGTCTAATAGGAGAAATGAATCCTAAATGTTTTAAATCTGTTTGGAAGTTAATTATGAAAATTGAACATCTAACATTTGTATCTTTTAATTCAAAGATGAGTGAAATACCTGATTTGAAAGTGGTACTTCTTTAAGTAGTAATTGCTACAAATTTGGTTCAGTATCTTGGGATATTTGTGTTTAAAATCCCAGACCATCGTTTGCATGTGCTGTAATGAATGACATATTCCAAGTGTCCACTCCACAAACCCAAGCCTACAAAATGACAGCCAAAAAAATCTGTGCAAGTATTGCATCACCACTCCCAATTTGAGATAGGATAAGAGAAGTCTTGGCCAGATGCCTTTTCTTGACATCTCTTTCCCAAGAGGCAGAATTCCCTCCCTCTGTTCCCCTCTTTCTCCTTCCCTTCATTGCTGTCTACCTTCTTTCTGTCTCCCTCATTTCCTCTATGCCTGGCATTACAGCTGGTGATACAGATGTACAACTCTAAGCTATATTTCTTCAGGCTGTGAAGTGTAGAAATGTACAGACTCACTAAAAGGCATGACCCCAGGAGTAATATTTCTGCTTGCTGTCTTTTCTCCTATGCAACATCCATACTGAACTCCCAGGACTAATGCCCTGAAGAAATGGGCTGGTTTAACAGACGTGGCATTGACCTTCTTGCCCTATAGAGTATAGACCACTCTAAACTGATAGCTGTTATAACTACTAGTGCTGCATACTAAGTGTATACAGAAGTATTTCCTAATGGCCGTGCTGCCACAGGAGTCCTTCCAGTAAGAATGTGTATAATTGAGTCATATATCATGATGAAGTGATGCAAGGGAGATATTTATTCCTGGGGAAGATGCAGCATTTTTCCTTTAAAGAGCCCATCTGGTTACACCTCTAAGTATGTGTGGTAGGTGGGTGATGGGTAAAAAATCTGGTTGTACCACTTTCTGTCTTACCAGCTCTCACAATATTGTATATCAATATTCAGTGTTTCTCCTAGAGCCCGGGCTGTGAAATCAGGTCATATTCTGAGAAACCAGACTTCCCAAGAAAATAAGTAACCCATGCTATTGTGGAAAAACCTTGGAAGGAAACATTGTAAGCACTTTCTTGGGAAGGTAAAGGGTAGGGTTGATTATTATCTTTAAAACTCATGATTTTTAGGCTGACTTTTTAGGAACTGGGGGTTGGTAATATTTTTGAACACAGGGGACTGGCAATGTTGCAGTCCCTTGATTACTGAGGATTTCTTGAGGTCTGTAAAGAGATAATATTGTATTATTTCTGCAGAAACTGCATGGGTTTTTAAGCTCTATGTCATAATCCATGTTGATGTCTGAGGTTTAGTGTTACATATTGTTGTGTTGTGCAAGATTTATTGGTAGCTATTCTGTGAAGCCCACTTTACCCTTGTCTTACCTACTAAATACAAGTACTTCAAGTGGCACAAATGAACTTGTATGCAGTTGATATGGGAGTACTTGGCATTATATTCTATTTGGGTTTTTAATTAATCACCTACTAATAATACAGCATAAATAATTAACAGTACTTTCTGAAATAGCAGACTTTTTTCAAGAAAGCTAGACTTTTGTCTCTTGCGGCTTTATTTTTCACTGAGTTTCATTGGCTATATAGAAATAATGAAGACATTTTTGTGTTCTTCCATCCAACTACTTGTAATCCTTTATATTGTTTTCTGGCAGTATTGCTAAAAAATAAATTACATTCTATTAAAGGGGTAATGCACTGGAATAAATGGTATGGCTAGTTTTAACAGTTCAGATGTCACTGAAGAGCCTACTTTGCTGTGTGCAGTAGCTGGATGCTGATTGTGAAATGTACACTTCAAGTCTTTACACTCTGAGATAAAAATAGCTGTTTTAACTTACCTGAGCAGTGTAATGTTTTATGATAAAATTGCTAGTACCGGTGATAATGTTAAGGGCAAATTACTTGTAAATTAGCTAGTAACTGAGTATAATTGCCAATTTCTTTGCTGTGCTAATGAATCTTAAATTTACTTTGGCTACTCAAAGAAGGAGGGATTGGTGGGAGGAAAGAAGCTGTGGAGTGGGAATTCCCACTTGAATAAAATGTTTCAACTTAAAATGCTAGAATCTTTAACCAGCATAAAGCTAACATACATCAGTGTCAACCAAAAGCCTAATGTGCACCTTAGCAGCTTTTGAAGGCTGTCACATGTTTGTATTAAAATTAAATATTTATCTCTTTACAGCCTGTACACAGATGGTCAGTGATGGTGTATTGCTTAGCTCTTGGTATGGCGTTGTATTTAAATATCCTGCATTGTGTAGATTTACTAACTAAGAATTCCTGGATGTATACTGATGACTTTATTTGGACTTGCTATGTTATTTCTCTTAAGGTGGAAGGGGTATAAAATTTTCCTGGAAGGGGTGTGAAGCTTTGTCTGGGGTCTTTAAAAACAGTTTCCACAATTACCTCATTTGTTTCCCATCCCCTGTAGGTTTAAACTGCCTGTTTGTCCTAACCTCAGCCTGTACTGCCAGCTTTATATTCGTGAGCTGAACTTTTTGCTGCACTTAATTTTTCCTTCCTCATCCCTTTAGCCCCCACAGCTTTTGTGAGGGATTTATACCAACATCATGGTTAGGTCTTGGGAGAAGCAGAGAAACTGGTTTTCCCTTGACAGACCTCTTTGTACCCTAAACAGCAGTGATTGCAGTGGCACAGGCATTCTTATGATTAACTTGCCGTTCTGCTTACTCTGTGCTATGGACCTCCTGTAAACACTAATATACCTCCCTAGTCTCTTTTCATTCTGCTGCTGCTGAAGGCACGTTTGTATTTCTATAAAAGCAGTGACTAGCTTCCACAGACTCTGCCCAATTTCTGTGCTAGGACTTCCTGGGCAAAGTTGTACAATCTCCCAAATACTGATTTTTCACAGTTTGCACACCTTTCCTGAGAACAGAGGCTGAATGGAGATTGTATCGGACCTCTCTGTGAGTAATTTTTATAGCGCTGCCAGATGGCAGTGTATTACTTTTCCTGCCCAGGTTGATTTTAACTCATGCAAGCTGTATGTTTTGAAAATTATTCCAAGCTGATTTTTATCATCAGGTATACAGGTATATTAGATTATTTGAAAATGTGTGGTTCATGTGCACTTCAATATCCCTTTGCCCTGATTCTTTGGTGAATGAGTAAAAGCATGCACTGGCATGGGGCAAATCCTGCCCAGGTGAGCTCTGAATGTATATAAACTAGCCTAGATCAAGCTTCAGTCATTAAGATTCTATCCTAGTACCTAATTATCATCTACGTGATATGTAAATCACAGTAAAATAGGGCCTGATATTTAAAAGGTCAGACATTGAAATGTGCATGCAAAGATGTATGTGAATTTGCATTGTAACTTAATGATATTTCACTAAGGATCTGCAGCACAAGTGATCAATTTGATAAATTAATGGTTGGTTGACTGCAATCATGGTCGTTGTGTATGCAACGTAAATGTGTAAAATATGTGTACATTTTCTGTCCATGCATTTTCTATCAAACCTCATGAAAACCAGGCAATTTTATTTTTCTCATATTCAGATTTCTATTTCTGGCCTTGAAGCAGTTTCTCTCTTGCAACTGAAGACGTATAAAGGAGGTGATAAAATTTTAAAGAGCATAAAAAACTATTTGAATGGTATGAAATAGAATTAGAACAATAGATTGAACAAGTTATTTCCTTATGTATTCTACTTCACCATTAACTGCATTACTTGTGTTATGTGTTAAAAATGGGCGAAGATTGTTACGCATCTTTAAACTGTGGAAAAGAGCTTCTGAATCTTACTCACTTTGACTTTGAAGAAGTTAGGGACTGATTGGTGTGTAAGTTTCACTGAATTAGCTTTCTTCCTTTGCAGGAATGCAGATAAGTGAATAAAAGCAGGCTGTTAGAGATGAGTGAAGTTTAATATTCTGTAGGTTGTAATAAGATTATTTTGATTTAAAAGTCATGGTCAAGTTGATCTCTCAGCAATCGCATTTCTGTTAGAGTGCGAGTGTTTTGTCTTCTTCCCATTCCCTATTTCTTTACCGGTTGGATGTCGTGTACATCAGATGTAGATTGTGGAAGAACTTTTAGAGTAATATAGAATGAGCCATAGGCATTCTTTATGTTCTAATGGATCTTTTGGAGAATAAATTGGATTTACATGTTTGCTCAAATAGTGTTTCCAGTAGTTTGTGTTCCTGTAGGAATACGTCTAGACTTATTGATGTATAGGAACTATTTGTATGATACTTATATTTAAATATACATTTGCATATTGTAAAGGCACGTTGGATTGTGATATCTAGCCTATTTTTTTGTACAGTACAGCTGTGTAAACTTAAGTCAGTAAGAAGCAAAGAGGATAAAGTCTTTAATTTTTTTTCTTGTGTCTGCAGTTTTTATAAGTCTGATTAGAGCTGGAGGCTTTTTTCAGTTACAAGGAAATTTAAAGAAGCAAAAATTACATAATCACATAAATTGGTCTAAACAAGAAGCAATACCCTTTGTTGAAATCTTACAAGTTTACCCCTAAATAATGTTTGCAAGGTTTAGAGTTTTTAAGTTAAAAACCTTGAGAAACAGATCATTTGATTCAACACAAACTAAATTTTTCCCGATATTTTTTTCTTTCACAAGTAAGTGAGAAGAACGTTGTTTGCCAAGCTCTAACCCGGTCCTCTTCTGTTTGTTGCAGATAAACCAGGCTAGAAAGCCCTCACCAACTGCTTAACAAAATAATTATACTTTTTCGCTTTTTTACCTTGCCAAGGTGTGCCATGCTACATACTTGAAAGCTCCCTTGCTAGTTTTGTTAATTTTATATAGCAAAAGTGATCCAACCTGATTTGAATCAATAAACATGTAAGGGTGAAATGTATGAAAAATATCAATGGTCCAGAGGATAAAAAAATGAATGTTTTGTTACAGAAATATCACATGAATCATAAACTTTTCTGCTTGCCCATCTAAAAAATGTTATTTAATGGAGTGTACTCAGATGTAGAATTTGAATTGAGTATGACTTATATCACAGAATCTTAGAATTATAGAATATCTTGAGTTTGAAGAGAACCATTAAGTACCACTAAGTCCAACTTCCTGCTCTTTGCAGGACTACCTAAAACTACGAGCTGGTTTTCAGAACTATCAGTTAATTGAAAGGTGGAAAAGTATGTAGAAACAATTCACTTTACTGCATTTCATCAGTCTGTCTGAAACTGATGATTTTATTGGCAAATATGACTTGTTATTTTACCAAATTTGATGTAACACATTATGGGAAGTACTTATTATCTTTTCTCTGCTTGGTATACCTAATATTAGATAGATACCATAAAATCATAGAATGATTTGGGTTGGAAGGGGCCTTAAAAATCATACAGTTCCACTCTCTGTGCCAGGGGCAGGGACACCTTCCTCTAGACCAGGTTGCTCAAAGCCCTTTACAGCCTGGCCTTGAACACTTCCAGGAAGGGGGCATCCATGACTTCTCTGGGCAACCTATTCCAGTGCCTCACCACCCTCACAGTAAAAAAATTTCTTCTTAATATCTTATCTAAGTCTACCCTCTTTCACCTTAAAACCTGTATCCATTTTCCTATCACTGCACTCCCTGATAAAGAGCCCCTCCCCATCTTTCCTGTAGGCCTTCTTTAAGTACTGGAAGGCTGCTATAAGGTCTCTCTGGAGACCTAAACAAGCCGAGGCTCATCCTCGTGCGGGAGGTGCTTCAGCTATCTGACCATCTTCATGGCCTTCCTCTGGACTTGCTGTAACTGTTCCTTGGCCTTCCTGTGCTGAGGACTCCAGAGCTGAAAACAGTATTCCAGGTGAGGTCTCATGAGAGCAGAGTAGAGGGAGAGAATTGCATACTTGTGCTCAACAACATAAGTTTAATTTGATCCTCATCAAACTAATAAAACTTTTGCATATTTTCATATGATGTGGCGATTTCACTTTCCTCTTCATTTTCATCATTCTTGTTTGTGATGCTCTGAACAACCAAAGCTGTTTTGAAAAATCAGGAGACAGGAAGAGATGGTGAGCATCACTGTGAAGGCTGACCAGACCACATGAAGCATGATCTTGCAATATAAATTGAAGAAATAAGTGTCTGAATATAATCTAGGCTCTTAAAGCTTGTTAAGTATGTTTAGGAGTTTAAACTGAGCAAGCTGGTGAAGACTGAAGTTCTCAGGTTTATATAACGGAGGATGGAAGGGTTTCTATTTGTTCAATCAAGTTTCTCTGAGCTATCTTTTGGGTAGTTTTGATCAATAAAATTATGATTGTTCTTCTGTAATAAAGATGTTTGTGTATGCATCTGTGTTGATCCATTCTGAACAATAACGCTGGTTGTTTTGGTCTTGTTGAGGGAGGATCTTCAGGGAGTACTGTGTGATCAGTCCTCAGTAGCCATTCCTTATGCATTGGAGTTGACAAAAAGGATTGAACATATTTGTGTCAAGTGTAACAGGTGGTGGAGAAATCAGCATTTGGATGCATTGATGATCAAACACATATACTATTCATGATTCACTGCATATAATTTTTATATATAATTAGGTACCACAAATAAAGTTGGCCTGTTAGTTCATCTTCCTTTTTGCCATGGCTTATTAGCTTTTGTCTTGTGTTATTTTCAAATTTTCAGTATTCTTTCTGAAAAGAATATTAGCCATTTGGCTGTTAAAGTTACATATGAAATTTTAAATTTAAGGTGTTATAATTGTTCATTGGATCTCAAACATAATGATTCAATAATAAATACTATATTTACTCTGATGTATTTGGGAATGCTCTTTTATTATACCACTGAAATTAACTAAGTACATATGTCAAGTGCCTATTTAGTTTTTCGTGGTGCATCAGGTAGGTGAAACTGTGCTGTAGAACTTCTGAGTAGAATAAGATTGTCAGAGGAAGTAGCTGGCTTTTTTTCAGATCATGGTGTTCACTTACGACTTAAAATTAATTCACTGCTATAATCAATTGCTTTATCAAGCTGCAAATCCTGTAATTACATACTCTAATCTAGATGTGGTTTCCCAGGATGCTTCCTCCTCTTCAATTTGTTGTTTGCTTCTCTGTTCAGATATGCTTCCGCTTTGTTTGCTTTTGAAGCTTTTAACATTGTCTGCTGTCAACACCTTGTTTCTTTTTTTTTTAAGTGAGTTTTCATGAGCATCTGTAGCTCTAATCAATACTTGTTTACTTATAATGTGTATAATAAATGTGTAAATAAACACGATATAGTCACCCATTGTTTGTTACTGTTTCTGGATCTTTTAAGCTATGTTTCTCACCTCCTTGATACTCAGTAGTTTAACTGGTTGCAGACATACATGTTCAAGTGTATTTTCTCTCAATCTGCAGACCACTGAATGAATATTTTTCCTATGTTGGGTCATAAGTGGCGTACTGAATCTTCCAGTTGATTGAAAAGAAATATAAAAAGCAATAGTCACAATTAAATCATTCTGAATAAGTCCATCAAAGAAGAGTTAATATTATGATATTAAAATTCTGTCAAAATTTGTTATTCTTGTAGAACGTGTGAAAGAACTCTTTTATCTTCACAAGGTAGTCATACAAACATTAGAGAATTATCCTTTCAGAGTTAAGGGAAAGGATTTATCAGTTCATAAGCTGTGAAACGCTAAGTGTTCTTTCTTCAGTATGAATGAAAAAGAAAAGCTATCAACTGTCAGAGCTCAGTCTACCCTCTTTGCTTTCAAGATTTACTGCCATGTAAAAAAATTATGCTCCCAGTCTTTGGGTCTGAAAGGCAGCTATAAAGGGACAGAGCAACCTTTTCACCTTGTGTTTCCTTTCCTCCAAATCAAAGTAGCTCAAAATGTTAGTGCCTCCAAAATAAGCCCCTCTGTTTCTGCTTCTTAAAAAGGCATCCCATTCAGGAGATGATTAGTTCACCTGAGTCCTGAAGATAAGAATTTTTTTTCCAGGCATTTGAGATTTAGCAGTTAAGATTTATTTGAAAGATAGCCTTAACAAGCACCAGAAAATCAGCAACAATATTGGAAAGTTATGGACTAATCACATAGTTTTGATTAAGATATTTTAATTCCAGATTATATTAAGCAAACCATTAATGACAGTTTTCTTTCATATACTTTCTACTCTTGACATCAATGCTAGACTGAATTATGATTGTTTGTGTATCTGAACTATGCATTTTTTCCAAGTATTTATTTTTTTTAGTGTTGGTTTTGTATATATTTTAAATTTTTCCCTATTATATAATACTTGAGCCTGAGATGATTTAATTGTCCTACTGCCACTCTTGGAGGGCAGAAAAATTCCTTACAGAAAACTGCATTAACATGGAGTTAGGGGTGTTTGCTTTACATATGTAATACACTAAAACTGAAGTGGAATGTTACTGTGTGATACTTGTAATGATTTGAAGATGTGAGATATGTAACTTCAATGAGGGTTTTATGAAATGTTAATTTTGGAGCCCATCTGTACCTCAGCAAGAGAAAACTTACTGTCTTCCTGTCTCTGAGCATTGTCACTTTGTCAAAAGGCAGCTGATGGAGCAACACAATCCCTGAGTCCATGCACCTCAGTCCTCTAAGGGCTGTTTCTGGACTTTTTTAATGTGCCAACGTGCCAGCCAGGCTGGAGCTGGGGAAGTGGATCACAGAATCACAGAATCACAGAATCACAAGGTTGGAAAGGACCCATTGGATCATCGAGTCCAACCATTCCTAACACTCCCTAAACCATGTCCCTAAGCACTTCATCCACCCGTTCCTTAAACACCTCCAGGGAAGGTGACTCGACCACCTCCCTGGGCAGCCTGTTCCAGCAGCCAATGACTCTTACTGTGAAGAATTTTTTTCTGATATCCAACCTGAACCTCCCCTGACGGAGCTTCAGGCCATTCCCTCTTGTCCTGTCCTCAGTCACTTGGGAGAAGAGGCCAGCTCCCTCCTCTCCACCAGCTGGCTGGTAGGCCAGCTCTACCTCCTTTCAGGTAGTTGTAGAGAGTAATAAGGTCTCCCCTCAGCCTCCTCTTCTCCAGGCTAAACAACCCCAGCTCTTTCAGCCGCTCCTTGTCAGACTTGTTCTCCAGCCCCCTCACCAGCTTTGTTGCTCTTCTCTGGACACGCTCCAGAGCCTCAACATCCTTCTTGTGGTGAGGGGTCCAGAACTGAACACAGTATTCAAGGTGTGGTTTCACCAGTGCCGAGTACAGAGGGAGAATCACCTCCCTGGACCTGCTGGTGACCCCATTTCTGATACAAGCCAGGATGCCATTGGCCTTCTTGGCCACCTGGGCACACTGCTGGCTCATATTCAGTCGGCTGTCAACCAGCACCCCCAGGTCCTTCTTTTCCGTGCAGCTCTCCAGCCATTCTTCCCCCAGTCTGTAGCGCTGCATAGGGTTGTTGTGCCCCAAGTGCAGGACCCAGCATTTGGCCTTGTTAAACCTCATCCCATTGGTCTCGGCCCAGCAGTCCAGCCTGTTCAGATCCCTTTGCAGAGCCTCCCTACCCTCCAGCAGATCGACACTTCCTCCCAGCTTAGTGTCATCTGCAAACTTGCTGAGGGTGCACTCAATGCCTTCATCCAGGTCATTGATAAAGACATTGAACAGAGCTGGACCCAGTACTGAGCCCTGAGGAACTCCACTTGTGACTGGCCTCCAGCTGGAGTTAACTCCATTGACCACCAATGTGCTGCAAAGCTCTGCCTCTGCTCTCCTTCAAGACCCCTGCAGCACACCACTAGCCTGATACAAACTGTTCACATATCACAACGGAGTGGTTGGAAGAAAATTTCTATGGGAGAGACATGAATGAAGTTGTCTTTGATACCACATGGCTCTACTTAAATCGCCTGAACTATTGATGTGAATTGCTGTAGTGTATTTAGTCTTGATACAGTTGTGTTTAATAATTTACTTGGGGTCTGATTCCTTCATATACGGTCTCTAAGACTTAAGTTAATAAAAATATGCAGTTATAACTGCGTTATTATAATAATTGGGGCTCCCCTGGCATAGCCTATTTTCAATATCATACATTTCAATACATTATTGCTATAGTGTTTTGATCTTTTCCACCTCTACATCTTTTGTCATGACACTTGTAGAAGTTAATAGCTTTGGCACTTTTACCGTTGTGTCAAATTTTGGTGAACTTGATCTCAGTTCAGATGTGTTGCTAGCAGAAAAAAAGTGATGAATTTGCCTCCTGTAAGAAGCCAAACTAAAAATCTATATTTAAGATACATTAAGGGCATAAAAGGAGGCGCTCAGAGCAAGGAAACTTGTTGAGGAATCCACAGAAGGACCTGGATGTTTTCTCCAGTCATTCAAATCTGACGTTGGCTTAAGATAATAATAGGATAAATAAAACTGTATGCTTCACCAAAAGTGAGTCTTTCAAAGGGAAAATGTAATAAGAAAAGCCTTTTCAAATACAGTTCTTTATCATTCCATAATGAACATTCTTACATATGTAGAAAGATTCTGAAATATGATTGTATTTGTCTGCGAATATTGTCTCTCTAACATCAATATTTTTTTAAAAAATCCCATGTATTTGGTCAAAAATATATATTTGACAATGTATGTGTTTGTAGTAATTTGCTCTATTCTTTGGTGGATAACTTTTCTGTGCATTTTAGAAAAGCCCTAAGCATCAACTGTGTAGTAAGAGATCATTTATTTAGTCACCTGTATTCAATAGATTGTTCTATTTTTTCTGAAACTCAAGTAGAAATAGGGAAGCATAAAATGAAAACTGCTTTCTTTTCACTTGCATGGTGAAGAGGCCAAATCTTCCCCTGGGAGGCTTGAAGAATAGGATGAGAAATGCTATTTATTAGCTTAGCCTTCTGTCTTTTGCATATGGTGTGTGTATATATATATATATACATATATATATATATATATGTATAAAAAACCCATACCGTATTTATAACAGTTTTAGGAAGGGCTTTAACTACAAATTAAGCTGTTAGCTGCAGAGTGGATTTTTCTGTTTCATTGTTCAGATATAAGTTACAGTGAAAATGGTTAAGCATATGCATAACTGTACCTTTGGGTCCAAGTGATCTTCTGAGACTAGTCTATTTCTGAAATATTCTTACATTTTGTTTTGCTTTTGATTAATGTTTCAGTGGGTCAAAACAATGCAAAATACAAAGCAGAGAAAGAAGATGTTGGGATTAGACTTCGCAGCTGCAGTACGAAGTTATACACGTTGTAGTTAGTCAATCATAGAATCACCAGGTTGGAAAGGACTCACTGGATCATCGAGTCCAACCATTCCAAGAACTCCCTTAAACCATGTTCCTAAGCACTTCATCAACCTGTTCCTTAAACACCTCCAGGGAAGGTGACTCGACCACTTCCCTGGGCAGCCTGTTCCAGTGCCCAATGACTCTTTCTGTGAAGAATTTTTTTCTGATATTCAGCCTGAACTTCCCCTGGTGGAGCTTCAGGCCATTCCCTCTTGTCCTGTCCTCAGTCACTTGGGAGAAGAGGCCAGCTCCCTCTTAGAACCGAACACAGTAATCAAGGTGCGGTCTCACCAGTGCCGAGTACAGAGGGAGAATCACCTCCCTGGACCTGCTGGTCACACCGTTTCTGATGTAAGTCAAGAAGCTATTGGCCACCTGGGCACACTGCTGGCTCATGTTCAGTCAGCTGTCAACCAACACCCCAGGTCCTTCTCCTCTGTACAGCTCTCCAGCCACTCTTCTCCCAGTCTGTAGCACTGCATAGGGTTGTTGTGCCCCATGTGCAGGACCCGGCATTTGGCCTTGTTGAACCTCATGCCATTGGCCTCAGCCCAGCGGTCCAGCCTGTTAAGATCCCTTTGCAGAGCCTCCCTACCCTCCAGCAGATCCACACTTCCACCCAGCTTAGTGTCGTCTGCAAACTTGCTGAAGGTGCACTCAATGCCTTCATCCAGGTCACTGATAAAGACATTGTACCGAGCGCTGAGGAACCCCACTTGTAACTGGCCTCCAGCTGGAGTTAACTCCATTTACCACCACTCTCTGGGCCCGGCCATCCAACCAGTTTTCAACCCAGGAGAGTGTGCGCCCATCCGGGCCAGAGGCAGACAGTTTCTGAAGCAGAATGCTGTGAGAAACTGTATCAAAGGCTTTACTAAGTCCAAGAAGACTACATCCACAGCCTTTTCCCCCATCCAGTAATCGAGTGATTTTGTCATAGAAGGCGATCAGGTTAGTTTGGCAAGATCTGCCTTTTGTAAACCCATGTTGACTGGGCCTGATCACCCGGTTCTCTTGCATGTGCTTCATGATAGCACTCAAGATCACCTGTTCCATGACTTTCCCCGGCATTCAGGTCAGACTGACAGGCCTGTGTTCCCCGGATCCTCCCTGCATCCCTTCTTGTAGATGGGCACAACATTAGCCAGCCTTTGTTGCATGTTTCTTTACTGCCATTGAACATTAAGTTTCCTGGAGGAAATTTTAAAGGAAATTAAGCCTGTGGCCAAGAAAAGGGACGATATGTTCTCTCAGAACTTCTACGATTGTTGGAAGACCTCTGGGGACGCTGTGAAGCACTTCTACAGACTTCTATATCAAAAGGTACTACAGAAGGCTTTGACTTCTATCAAAAGCTCTGTCAGCTGTCCCTGACCAGAGTGCGTTTTGGGCTTTTGTTCCAGCTGCCTCCTGATTAGAGAGGGGGGAGCACACTTGCAGCTCACGCTGGGGAGCAGCCAGTGTAAGAGCCGTGACTTGAGCACAGCTTCCAGCACCTGGATAGATGTAGGAGTGTGTACACCCTGGCACAGCAGAGACCTCAACCCAGACTTACCTCTGGAAGGAGGCTGCAGCTCTGCACATGTTGGGTGCCCTGGTCCCTCAGGCAGAGCTGAGGAGATGGGCTCCTTGCCTGCGGAGGTGTGTGCTGTAGGGGGAGTCCGTGTTGCCAAGTGTAGAGCTGCAGGAGGTCAGCAGCCTGTGTGGCATCAGGGGTGCTGAAAAGGAGTTTGACCAAATCTTCTATGAGATTCTGCAGGTTCAAGAGCTTGACCCCTTACAGATGCACTGATGGAGGGGTAGGCAAAGCCTGTGTTTATGTTGGGAAGCAGAGACTATCCTGATGGGCAAGACTTGGAGCTTGTGACTTCTTGCAAAGAACAGTTCCTGTCTGCCTGTGGGTCTGCATCTACAGAGTGGATTCAGTGCCCTGGTTGCAGATAAGGGGCTGGGAGCTTTATGGCATCAAGAGGAAGTGGCAAGGAATAGCTGTAATTCCTTGCTGGGATGGAGGCCCACGTTGGTTCACTTGATCTGCTGTCTAGGGAAGTTTTGTGCTTGCTTGGGATTCAGGTCCGGGATGTTGTGGAGAGAGTGCAGAGGCCTGTCTGCCTTTGGACTCTTACCCTCTGCTTATCTTCTGTATGTGCATCATTGATGGTGCAAGAAGAGACGTGGAGTGTATAAAGCATGACTACATAGCCCTGGGGTGACTTTCAAGGGTATGACTGTCAAGGTGGTCTCTCCATGATCCTGTTGGTGAGAGGCAAGCACTTCAGGAGATCTTCAAAGCTAACGATTGGCTGCACAGCTGCTGTTGACAACAGATATTTGGGAGTTGTGACCACTGGCCCATCTTTGAGGATAAAGGACTGCTAGGATTGACAGGACTGATAATCTTAGGTCACGGTGCTTGTGTGAGGCTTCTGAGGACTCAGAAAAAGTAAATGTCACTCATTCAAGACAGGCAAAAAGATGGATCTGGGACCTACAAGCCAGTCAGCCTTACTTGACCTCTGGGAAGGTGATGGAGCAAATAATCCTGGAAACTATTTCCAAGCATATAAAAGACAGGAAGGTGATTGGGAGTAGTGAGAATGGATTTATGAAGGCCAAGTCATGCTTAACCAACCTGATAGCCTTCTATGATGAGGTGACTGGCTTGAAGGATGAGGCAAAAGTATTAGATGCTTTTTATCTTGACTTCACTTAGACTTTTATCATCCTCATAGACAAGCTGATGAAGTACAGGCTAGATAAATGAACAGTGTTCTATGTATGTATAATTAGTCTGGGTAAATATGAGCAAATAGAAACACTGTGATACCTTGAAAATACTGAAACTGCATGTGTGGAACCTGGATTTTCAGTGATCCTCTTGCACCATCTTGTACGACTAGCTTTGCTTTATTGTTAGAAATTTCAAGAATGCAAATGGTTCTTGTAGAATTTCATGTTATTTGCTTTGGAGAGACCTATTCTTTAAGCTGTTTCCTGCTCTAAGATCTGCCTGTGGAATCTTGCCCAATTTGGGCCTCGTACAAATTCAAGTATAGAGCAAATTTCTGCCCTTGCCTGAAAAGACATACATGGTGACGTGTGACAGCTTTGCCTACCTTACTTATGCTCTGCATCCTGAATTTTCTGATATACTGACACTAGCCTTGCTACTTCTGACTATATCCTCTTAATACATGACTAGAAGAGACAAGTTTCATCTTAATGGTCAGCTGTGAAAATAAGTGTGCTTAATCATCCCACCCTGGTAAGAAAAGATCAGGTTGATTTGGTCAATACAGAGATCCTCAGGTTATCTGGAGACAACTTACAGCTGTATTCCAAGAACTGTGTTTAGTTCAGCCATGTATTACAGTCTCGTTCCTGGATATATGGTGTCGTTTTGGAAGTCTTTGAGTGTATCTCCAAGGAAGACAGAATTTTGACTTTTCTTGAAACATAAGGGAGTTTTCCATTAGTCTTAGCCATTTATTGAAACTAGGTTGACACTCACATTAGTGAGTTAAAACCTTAGTTAAAACACTTAAGTTGTTGATCTGATGAATTCAGCCAGTCTTTCAGTACAGAATCTACTCATTCCCACTCTAAACTCTACCATTATCTTGTATTTCTGTGTTACCATTGAAAGTTGAAAACTAAGGAGTTCTGTGGTTCTGAATTACAAAATACATCTCTGTTTTGCGTTTAAATGAAGCCATCATCAGCTGCAATAGGGAATTCTGCCTATTGCAACATATTGACAGAGGCCAACAACAACAAAATTTTTTGGATTGTCACAAAACATGTATCATTCTTGTCACTTAATTTGCCATGACCGTAGTTGCTTTTTTGCCTGCGTTTGTTCCTTGAGGTAACTGTTGTGGCCTGTTTGCTGAAATCTTCATGGAGAACACAGAGAGTGTCAGGTGGCCTCACGGAATTTCTTAAATGTGAGAACTGCAAGATCTCCAGCAAGTCCCCTCTCAGTTGAGCTGGACAGAGTTATGATACCAGTTTTGATGGTGGTGTCTGCAGCGTTTGGGGTTTTTCTGAGGTTTCATTCCCCCCTTTCCCCCCCTTTTTTTTTTTAATCAGGTTATTACTTGAAGTCATAAAAGACTTCGTTTTCAGAGACTACAGTTTAAAATTTACTGTTATTTTGCTCTTAACAATAAGAGTAAGTCCAGGCTGTTTTCTCAAAAATATTCTAATGAGTTGTATGTTTTTAAGCTGGCTTGAGTCACTTGTCCTCTTACCTGTATTTAAGCCTAGGTGCCTGAGTCTGCTAGATCTTCAAAACTAGGCTTCCTTTCAGTTCTCCTCCTTTTGGAGTCACAAATTATTTTATATTGCTTTTGATGGGCTTTAATGAATCATTTTAGTGATGTCATTTCTTGTGTTTTAAACACAACTAATCACAGGAAGTTGTTCTAGCAACATAGAGAGGTTGCCTGCCTGTGTTTTAGGGTCCACTTACCAGTCAGTTGATAATGATGAGTAACTTCATCAGCAGCTGTGAAGTTGTCCTTCAATTTGTGGATTTTATGATTTATAATAGGTGGTATCAGCAATAATATTTACATGCGTTCCAGTTCTGAATTTATTGTGATGGAAGACAGTAAAATCTTTCCTATATTGAACCACCGTTAATACAAGCTTCAAAGTGCAGTTCAATTCCTTTCTGTTGCCATTGTCAACGTGCAACATTCAGAATAAATAACAGACTGCCTGTTCAGTTTGCTTTCCATTTCTAATGCCAGGCAGGACCACAGAACACTTTACTTGCTTTTGAGTCACTATCAGCTTTGTGTGTTTGTGTGTGGAAATCCAGGTCCAGCTCACACTTTTGGTGAAAGCAGCAGGGCTTGCATGCAAATCTGTGCTCTGCTTTTCTTCTGCCTCTGTATAGAATTCTTTACTGAAGCTTGCTTTTAGGCTGATCACTTGCCTGTGCGAAAGGATTTGTGCTTGAACTGCTGCTTGTCTGATACTAATCTTTTGAGTTTATGCCCTTGTGAGCAAACCTTTAAAAGTAAGGGGTCTCGTACAGATAAGCATTGAGAAAGTTTGATGCCCTAGCTAGACTCTGATCTCTCCAACATGACCTTCATGCTTTTGTAGCATTCCTCTGTGGCTTTGGACCTGATTTTTTTCTTCTCCCTTTTTACAGACAGTTTCTTCCTTTCCTCCAGGAGCAACCAGCTTTGATCATCTGGTCACAGAATTGTTCCCTGCCTTTGCTGAAGGCAAGATGTTCAGGGATCTCCTGCTTTCCTCTCTGGAAGAGCAAGAACATCAGAGGGTAGATGTTCCATAGGAACCAAAGATGGTAGTTCACCTGAAAGTCTTCAGCAACCTTGATGACTGGCATCCCAACTGCCACAATGATGTGTAGCATTTGATCACACTTTATTTATATTAGTCTTTAATTGTTTTAGTCCATGTAGTTTTGGAAAGGCAAACATATCACTGAGTCATGATGGGAGTGTCTAACTGGGTGGATGATTGACTAATTTTAGACTCTGTCCCTTGTGTATATTTAGAAATAATTTCAGGGCTGATTTCTGAATGCAAGATAGCAGGCAGAGGATCATTCAATGACCTTTATTAAACAGAATGTCAGATTATCTAAGAATTCCTTATGAATTTAAAATGGAAGAAAGGAGTAACCTCTACTCCTATAGACATGTAAAAACTTTTTTTCTGGACACATCTCAAACCGTTCTGTTTCAGTCCATACTTCTGCAGTTGCAGTGCAGTGAGAGTTATTGGTCTGAGAGAGCAAAATTTGACCTCCATTTGTTGCTTTATAACTCAGTTGTAGTTCAGTCTCCAACTTCTGTGTACGGTCTCTGTTATGTCTAAGGCATTAATGCCGCATGTGTTATATTGGTTTTCTAGAAGTCAAACAATTCTTGTTAGGTTTTTAAACTAACCTCTTGCAGTACTCATTTTATGCCAACAGGGCAGAGGATTTAATAAGAAATTCTGATACTTTTACTAATTTAGTTTTTTTTTAATTTCTTTCCAGTAATTTAATGAAGACAACCATTGTAGCCTTTTTAAAAACATGCTAAGCCTTATGTGACCTTAAAAATATGAGAAAACTGACAAGTATGAAACCAGAACGGGGGAAAAGAACTTTCATATTTTGCTTGCAAATCAAGAAGACTGGACAGTGCTTTGAATAAGTATTGAGAATATCTGTGCAACAAAGAAATGGATGGGCAAGTGGGAAGATTAGTATCTACTTAAAGTTGTGTCCAGATTTCATGATTGGAAGCTGTAGAGAACTGCAATTGCAGAAAAATTGAACATAGCTGGAGCAGGTAGCCATTTGAAACAAACAGAGAAGGGTTGTAAGCCGTTTCCTACCCAGCACCTACAGTTGTGGTTGTTGGTAATGACAGTTCATTAACTGTCATTAATGACAGTTAGACAGGTTCCTTTAAATTTCAGCAGTCCTTTGCATAGCCAAAGTCAAATCTCAAGGGTATAGGCTTACAGTAGGACTACAGTCCATTATGTAGAGAATTTTGTAGAGCAGAGCAATACCACCCTTTGAATGAAGGAGTGGGGAGTAATGCTAATGGTCCCACAGTGATAAATAACGATCTGCCAAATGTATATATGTATATGGAACAGATATTTCTTTAAATGTCCCAATTCCTCTTATATTGTGGCTTAGGTGGCAAGATGAAATATTTTAGTCCTCCTGTGAGGGATTTTTTTTTTTTTTTTTAATAGAAACAGTGATTCTCAAGTTTAACATCTTTAAAAAGACCGCAAGCAGCAAGGGAGCTTGTCGTCTGATTTCATTGGTAACACTTCTGCTGGCTAATGCAGAGTTCTAGTATGTTTTGGGCAGAGGTGTAATATTACATTTTTGTTTCTAATAAGTAGACCTTTATGCAGATACAATACTGTTTTAATAGGATACTTCTGAATCTCTTATGGCTGCACTATCATTAAGTAGTTCTCATCAGGGCATTGTAGCCTGGACAATGTCACCTGGAGAAACTGCCTGCCCTGCCCCTTGCTCCAGCTCATGTGCCTGTCCATTTCTTTGAGAGGATGCTCATGTTTGTTTCCAAGGGATCAGGGAGCTGGATCAGGTTAAAACTAACCTTTTCTTCTGGCCAGCACCATTTCAAACAAGATGCACTTCTTGATGATAGCGCAACTTCACAAATGCTTGTGCCAGCATAAAAGATGAGAGTGCATAAGGTGGGAGAATCCTAGGGGAGGAGTACATACCATACCCATTGCAGCAATATTGCAGGCCTTGTGCTCTCTAGGCATCCCTCTCTTGTATTAAAATCTCAAGCCACAAATGGCTGGAGCAACTGCTTTAGTGGGATCGCTTGTGCCTGTATGACCCTGGACTATTCAGATTCCATATAGAAAGGGGAATACTTTTCTGCCATTTTGCAGGATTTCTCATAGAACTTTGTCTTATAACCTCAAGTGAAAGTGTTCACGCTGCCCAGCCCTGGATGTCATCTAAGTGTCTACAGCAGCCTAAAAGTTATGATGTGTTTAGTTTCAAAGCACCATTTATGTTAAAAATAATTGTGGGCCAGTAACATTACAAGCATGATAAAACAGGTGGTCACAAAAGGATTGTTACTGTAATGCTTTCATAGATCAAAACAGAATGAAGACTATATCCAGCTTTAGTTTAGGCATTTCCTGATTGTGGAATTTAACTGTGTATTCAGCAGTGGAGTCCTCTATAGAACTTAGTATTCTCCAGTATGACTCATTGATATAGAATAATACCCAAGAGAAAGGACCACATTGTTTTTTGTTTTAATGTCTATTTGCATTTTTCTGGAATGGAAATGAATACATGAAGATTCACTGCCTTCATTCTAATTAACAATTTTTCATTAGAACTTTTACTGTCAAGAAATTGCTGATATTGATTCTTGGATATTGTCTCCAACAGCGGGTAATACGGAGTATACTTAAATAATAGGTTTTCAATTATTAATCCTTGAAAAACTAAAAATAGTATTAGACATTATGTTAATTAAACATACTTTCATTTCTAATTGTCTGTGCAGCTATAGAATAGATATGGAAAACACTTCAATGCAAAAAATTTTTTCCATATTTTTTACTATTCAGTCACAGTGCAGTAGTTCTTAAGCTGAATTATTGCATATAGCTTTGTGATAATTCTGAAATTTTATCAACAGTATCTGTTTATATCTTGGCTTTTTATTGTGCCTTGAAATACTGAGCACATACAGGTCCTTTTGCAGCCTGAGTTCATTACAATGCATTTGACAGTAGAGTGCTTCCACTCATATGATGGTTCTTGTGGTCTAGGATCTGTCTGAAATGACAGTGGAAAACTCCTTTTAGAGGTTAAGAATTTGTGGATCATACTAGTGACAGCTGAAGTCTACCAGGCACAACAAAAGCAAGTTATCACATTAGTTTCCAATGGGATGTCTCATGTGCCAAGATTGCTTAGGTGCACAGGAGATACCCTGTGAAGTCATAAATGTTTGCATTTTTAAATGAAACCATAATTAAAAAAGCTCTTTAAAAAGTATCAGCAACAACATACTTGTTTCTGGGTAGGCTTTGTCTGATATGTCAGGCTTTTGCTGTGAAATATTACATATTTTAATCCAGGGAGTTAACAGGCATGCAGCTGTATTCCACAGGAAATTACTAAATGGCCCAAACCTTGACAAAACAAAGCATTATGTACCCTAATGATTAAGAGAATTTGAGGTAGAGCTAATGAAATGAAAAAGATTACTAAATAAAATTTTTAATTCCTGGATTTAATATATCTGTTTGAAGAATGGCCTTACGTCATGGATCATCTGATAGACGAATAGAATAGACTGACTTGATTAACCAAGATATTTTAAAGTGCCATTTATTCCTGTTATAGCCAGAAATTCTTAATAGTTTAAGGTTAATTTTTTCAATGCAGAAAAGCATAGGGTATTCATGAAGTATCAAAAAGAAAATAAGTGGTGGTGTACATGGTAATTTATAATACAATTAACTCTTCAAACTTGCATATGCAAGAAGAATGAAAAAGTTCCCCATTAAAAGGATATGTATAAGCAAATACATACAAGTAACCATAGTTGGAATCTGGTTAAGAAAACCATGTAGGCCACTGTTTATCTTTAATATTTATTTAATTTCACAGTTACTTAGCAGAGCTCATAAATCTACTTGAAAACATAATTTGTAGATAGATTTTCCTGTGCAGACTCAAAAACTATCGTAGAGTGCAGCTTCTAGAGAATGAGTGGCATGATTGGACTATTGAATATCATCTAGTCCAACACACCTGCCATGGGCAGGGACATCTTTCACTAGACCTAGTTAGTCCAAGCCCCATCCACCCTGCCTTTGAACACTTCCAGGATTGAGACATTTACAGCTTCTTAGGCAACCTGTTCCAGTGTTTCACCACATCAAATCAGAATCGTAGAATGGTTTGGGTTGGAAGTGACGTTACAAGTAACCTAGTTCCACCCTCCCTGCCATGGGCAAGGATGCCTTCCAGTAGATCAAGTTCCTCAAAGCCTCATCCAACCATGATCACCCTCATCATAAAGAAGTTCTTCCTTATGTCTAATCTAAATCTACCCTCTTTCAGTTCAAAGTCATTGCCCCTTGTCACAGCTTTTCTGCTGTTTGTTTTCTTCTATCTGGTTTTAAAAAGGACTCTAGAAATGAAACACTGCCGCATTTGTTCTTGCTTGCATGTGCTTTCCTTCTGTACAAGTTCCCCAGATCAGTCTCAGGGACTGTGCTATTCCAATTCCAGGCTGGTTTTGAGTGTGATTTTAAACTTTACAGGTTTCAATAACTTAGACAAATCTAGTCTCAGTTAGAATGTTATTGTCTTAAGCTATTCCCATTTGAATGGATAATCACTGCTATTTAACAGACTTCCCTTATCCCAGTGTTTGAAGATAAGTGACACTGGGTGGCCTATGACTGACACGTGCAATGAGGCACAAAGTGACACAATCTCATTGTGACAACAACTAAAATTCAGAAGGTGTACAAAGACAATGTTTTACATTGTGGTAGGAAACAGACCTAGTGTTTTAGCCAAACAATTTCTAATAGTAGGAAGAAAAAACATGAAAATTAGATCAAAAGAAACATGTCTCACAGCTGTTTTTTTTCAGTGTAACTACTAAGAAACTAAAGAGAAGGCATTAGATGTAGTACATTTTGAAATTCAGCTCAGATGCCAATACTGTGGCACATAGGATTAAAATAATTGGTTAAATGACAGCTAGGAGAAAAACTCGTTGAAGTACCAAATGGATTCATAAAAAGAGGCCCACACATAGAACAGTTATTTATTGTTTGTGTCATGGTATTGCTAAATGTTCAAGTTCTGAATATCTCCTTTTTACCACACTTCCTCAGTTGTTAAGGTATTTGTGGGAATACAGCAAAATCACATACCAATGTATTTATATATATATATATATATGTATTTGTGTGTGCATGTGTAACAGAATGTTCTTGGTGGCTGAAAGGGAAAAAAATCTTTGAGAAAGAAAATACGGAGAATAAAAGGAGAGCAATTGATGAGATGGAGGAATTTAAAGTAGAGAATGAAGGTAAAGGGATAGTGTTGGTTAGTACTTAAAACCATGGCTATTTTATTCAGAAGACACGTGTTTTACTTGCTGCCAGCAGCTTTGTGCAAACCAAGTCTCCTTGTGCTTCTGTTTGCCAGTCTGTAAACTGGGAATATGTAGTGTCTAACTTGATACAGTCCTTTGAAATGTACTGACTAGAAAAAAAAACAACCAACCAACAAACAAGTCCATAATGTCTTGTTCATAAAAACCTTTCCTTCATCCAGAGAAATTGAATGACAAAGCATGGGCAAGATGGCTAATGAGTTAGGTGGGTAGGACTAGAGAGGTGGTATTAGACAGACATGAAGAACATGATCATAGAACGGGCAAGAGAAAAGAGAAAGTGAGGAAAATAAAATTATATAAGAAGAACTGGGATATAAATACAAGATGCAGACAAGGAGACTGAACAAGGTAAACAAAGGAGTAAGGAAAGGTCAAAATACATCTTCCTAGCAGGTTTATTTTATTTAAACTGTTCATATTTGTTCCAATCTGCCTTTCTGGGCTGCTTTCAGGAAGTGATTTATTGTACGGTCTTGTATTTCCAACAGTTTATCTTGTCACTCTCCCAATAGCAAAGCTTCTAAAAATGCTTCAGCTCTCAAGATCCAGTTCACTAAAGGCTAGCCTTGTCCTTTGAAACGTGTGATGAGATCAGGGCTGAGTAATGCTGTGGAGAGAAATGCTCACCCCCATGGCCTGCTTGAGGCATGTTAGCTTGTAAAATTTGCATGTAACACAGAATCTGCAGGAATTTCATTTTCTTCTATAATAATAGTAGGTTTTTCAAGGAAAATAAACATTAGATGAAGTGAAAATTATTTTTTCTCCCATGAAAATTTCCCATTAATAAAAAATTCTCTTCACGCTTTCCTGAGCTCAAGCTTTTTACCCTGTGGCATTTATACTCTTTTAAATGTGTAGGGATGTCTCACCCTCATTCTCCTACTGTTGCTGTCTTTTAGCCTTTGTGAGGTTAGCAAGTCCACCCTTTCCTCATAAATTAATCCTGTGAGATCTGTAAGGTCTTCTGGGTGCCTCTTATCAATAACCTTTTTGGAAGGGTATATTCATTCCTAGACTTAAGGCTTCGTCTTCCCTGCCTTAATAGCTCTTTTTGGGATAAAATCACTTTTCATATTTATATATGAATCAATTGGTTACTGTTTGATCTCTGTATTGCGTGGTTGCCTTTCCATTGTCACTGTACCCCGTACCTGCCCTTTTTCATTTTCTGCATAGAGTCATAGAATGGTTTGCGTTGGAAGGAACCTTAAAGATCATCCAGTTCCAGCGCCCCTCCCATGGGCAGCGTCACCTTCCACTAGGAAGTCTTTAACTTTTTTCTGTCACGAGAATGGGCTCTTTCAAATCTTTGCTCTTGAAAACAGAGGGGTTTGTTTGTTTTGGTTTTTTTTTTCAGTTTTACCACTGTTACTCCAGTGCTATTTGGCCTGTCATCTCTAGTTGTCTTTTTCCTGAATTCCAGTTTTGGTTAGTCAGCCACAAGGCCCTCAAGTCTTCCCTCACTGTATCACTTCACACACTTTGTATTTAGATATTGAAATTCCAGTAAATTACAGGCCTATATTTAATCTGCTGCTTTTAATTTGCTTGCGAAAAGGCAGGCTGGTGAGTAGTTTTTCAGGCAATGTGTCATCCACTCTCAGTTTGCAGTTCATTAAGGCTCTTCCTTGTCCTTCAGATACATTACTGCCAGATCTTTTTGTTGAACACAAATGTCAAATTCACCTGTCTTTCCTTATTGAATCCAAATTGTGCTTTCATTGCAAATTTTTTAATCCCAAAGAGTTCCTTGTGTATTAAGCAGCCAGACCAACTGGTTAAGACCCAGTAAGTCTCTTACAAGGGGTCTAATTCTGCAAAGGATCTAAGCATTGTTAGGCTGTACTGGAAGTACTGGGAACTATGGTTCTCAGAACCTCTGGGCATACGTTCAATGTCCTGCTAGTTCATCTAAATATTTCAAGATTTCTCATGAAAAATGCAACCTATCAAATGTTGTAGGATGTTGGTATGAGCTTCTGAACCATTTCTGATGAATTGGTTATATTTTCTGCAACATACTTTACTTAGTTGGAACTTAGTTATTAGATCAGAACTTAGTAACATGAGGCATAGTGCAAACCCAAAGCAAGAGCTGCCTCGATGACTGGTATGTGCAGACAGTGGTGGGAAGGACAGATGAGAAGTACCAGGAGGCAAGAGATGGTGCTGAGCAACGTAAGAAATAGCAGCCTTGGTGTGACAATGGTCTAGTCACTGTCACTGTGGCATGCTGTCAAAGGGGAGTGGTTGCTGCACTGCTTTGAGGAAGCACGTGGGTCCATCAGCCTCATGCAACACTCAGCGAGTTGTCCAACTGCTGCATGGTGGCAGTTGGCCTCTCCACACTGAGTGACAAATGACCAAGTACCATGTGTTTATTGTGGTAGATTCAGAGGAGGTTATGGTCCCATACAGAAGCTTTACATGTTTTACTGATAATGTAGAAAAATGGTACCTGAGAGTGAGAGGGAATACTAAGAAGCCTGCTCCAGCCTGGCAAGTTTTAATTGTCAGCCAGGCAGTCAGAAGGAAATGCCAGAGGAGGTCTGTCTTAGGCAGATGCATACCTGTCCCATTTAGAAAACTGGCTCTGTGAATTGTCTGCCAAGAAATCAACTTAGTGCACTTAATTTTGCTAGTGAATACATGAAGTAGAGCCAGAAAAATAAGCATCTCTTTCCTTCCTTCCTTCCTTCCTTCCTTCCTTCCTTCCTTCCTTCCTTCCTTCCTTCCTTCCTTCCTTCCTTCCTTCCAGTGTTATTCAGGTTCTCAAGAACTTTGATATGACACCGTATTGAAGAGATGATTGTCAGTGTTTTCCTCAAATGATGTGGCTGGTATTAAATGGCCCATGGTATGTAACCATGGCACGGCTCCATGCCCTGTGAGGTATGGAAAGCAACTGTCAGTGAATGAGGTTCTGTGCTGGAGTGAGCTTGCTGTTTCATGCAGCTCAGAAGGCTTTGCTGAGCATACCAGTCAGATGACTCCTCTGCTAGCCCAGCTGGCATCTGCAGAGCCAGTATGTGTCTTTAGAGCACTGCATTGCTGTCACCTCCAGCTCACTCCTGTGTATTTGTAAGAGTGGAGGTGGGCCAAAAGGTAGATCAAAAAAGTAAAAGTACACCAAGTCTAGTCAATACCATTGCTGCAGCTATGTGAAAGTGAGCAATCGCACATGAATCTTTCAGGCAAATGAAAATACAGACTGGACAGTTTTGGGTTATGTGAAGTTTCTTTGTACAGTCTGACACTGGGGAAAAAGAAGCATATTTTCTTATGCATAGTTGGCATCTTCCTCTAAGCAATGTTACTGTTGCTCATAGTCATGCACATGGGGAGAAAATCTCAATAGAAGTACAAAACGCATATATTACAAAGGAAAAAACTAAACTATTGAGTTTTCATCAAAATGCTTCTGAAGGATACTTGATGCAAATAAGGTGCAGCTCTGTCACAGGCAACTATGTTTTTTTTTCACTGTAATGTTTTGCTGTTAGAAGACCATGAAAATGGATAAGCTGTAAAACTTCTATTAAAAAAAAAAAAAAGACACACCCAAAATTTCATTAAGACGTTGCTGATTTAGATGTCTTGATGAAAAATCTTTGTATATCTTTCCAAGATATATGTTTCCTCTAAAGTCCTGATGTGAGAAAGTGTGCTTGTTGTCCTACACGTAAGAATGTCAATGATATTCTTGCACAACAATATCTTTTCAGTCAGTGGGGTATTATCCAGTCACCCACTACCCCTTACAAAAACTGCAGGAAGTTCTGGCATTTTTTCCCTGGTTCACTTATAATTTTAATTTTGTATCTGAAACCTATAGTCATCTTGTGGTTCTTTATTTGCAAATGTTTCAAACTGGGAGGAAAAAAAGCATAATCAGAGATTTGCATTTTCTAAGGGCACCTTTTTCTGTTCCAGACCTGTAATTGTTCATCATTCCTAATTACAGGCTGTAAATTATATGAGTAGCTGCCTATTTTATTTACAAAACCAAATGTTCTCTTCAACTGAAATGTTCATTTTTTGGGAGTGTAACCCCAAATCTATAAATGAATGTCAATTTTGCATTCTGAATTACTTGGTTTTCTTATTGTGCTATTGATTCTCTTCACAAAATATTCATGTAGTCCATACTGAAGCTTTCAGTTCAATGTGAGACATCCTCTATGAACTGCGTAGAAGATTTGGAAGTCAATTGAAAGAGCTGTACCTTAAATTCCCATGTTTTCAACTGTATATAGGAACCAGAGAATTTATTTTCTAAAACTAGCAGCAGTCTGAGATTTCTGATGGCACTTCAGATCACCAAGATATAGGTTCAAAAAAATCTATTTCAGAGCAACAAGATTACCCTGAAAATTTGCTTTAGATTTAGAGCTGTAGCTTTCCCTTTGATCTGTTCTAAGTATCTGAGACTTGGTAAATGAAGGAACACAGATGCTGCCTGAATATTTTTGAAGTTAAATACTTAGTGGATTAGGAACTGAACCAAGTTATGGCACCAAAATTAACAGCATAGTGTACGTTTAAATAAACTGTGAGCTAAATTCAACAGAGAGAGGCAATGGTTATCAAGTTGCTTTTTTGTTAGATTGGGTTAGTTTAGAAAAAATGAAACATCACACAATTTCTGTCTAGGAGTAGTGAGAAAAGGCACTTGTCTTTTCCAGGAAAGAAGCTGTTAATTATTGTGCCTCTTTATAGTATGTTTATAAAATGTACTCTTGGCACATCGGAGCTCTCTTTTAGCTGACCTGAAGTTGTGCAATTGCCAAGATTAATCTAATAATTACTGGCAGAAGACTTTATCTCAGTTTATTAGCTTGAGTTTGGAGTTGCACTACAGTGGTTGCATGGGCTTTTTTTGGCTCACAACAAGTTCAGATAAGGTAGTGGTCCCCTTGGTGCACAGTAATGTCAGATGTTCTACCTTGGTAGCATCCTTATTCACCAAGAAACATTTAAAATCTCTGAAATACTAACGTGCTGCAGGAAAACAGAGTCAGCTTTTATTGCTGGCATTCATGAATGCTATGTTTACATGATTGTAATGCTAAAATAAAATATATTTGAATACATAAAGCCATAAGAGGACATGATCCTAAATGTAACCTCCCATTTTCAAGGGCATTAGATGTCCTTACAGGTAGTGTAAGGGAGAGGAGGTATGGGGGGGGTGAAAAACAAAAGCCTTTGCTGACTTCACATTACTCTGATGACCAAGTAATACTGCCTGAATACTTGGTTGTAAGAAGTGAAGGTGAAACCTGGTGTGACCCTTTCATGTACATGCAAATATGGCTCCAACGAACACAGAGAACTAAGCTTTCCAAAAATCCTGGCTTCTTGAAAACTTACTGTATTAGTTACACTGTTTACAGTAGTTACACTGTTACATTGATTATGTCTTTCTAACATGTGAATATAATTTATTATATGTATGCTTTGACACTGCCCAGCCTTTGGGAAAACAGGATCAGATGTGGTTTAGGTCAAAGTTTTGACTGGATCATAAAGAAAAGCATCACAGTTCTCTGAATGACAGATAATTCTTGTCTGGAAAGTGTCGCTCAGATTTTCCCTATCTAACGTTGTTGTATGAGATTTACAGAATGAGTGGGTTTGAGTAATAAATGTTACAAAGATATTGCTATAATTGTACTAGTCATTGGTGGTAATTTATTTATTAAATAAATGTAGTATCTTAATGGTGAAAATATTAATTATGACAGTTTAAAATTGTTTAAAAGTTATTATGATTGTTTAATTTGGTTGTCCAGAGAAGTCATGGATGCCCCATCCCTGGAGGTGTTCAAGACCAGATTGGGTAGGGCAGCCTGCTCTAGTAGAAGTTGTTCCTGCCCGTGGCATTGGTGTTGGAACTGGATGATCTTTAAGGTCCCTTCCAACCCAAACCATCCTATAATTTTATGATTAATTCATGTGATCTTATTTACTTTCTTTAATTCTGAGGACTTTAGAATGATATAGTGAATCTCACAATTAAATCAGCCCAAAAAAATGATGGCAGAATTTTATCTGGCTTTAGCTTAGAATTGTTTTATTTTCGAAACCTCAAGGCTACCACCAGTGAGAAAATAATACAATATGTAGTGTTCTGCTGTTATTTGCTATGGGCTGTATCTCAGACAGCCAAAATTCAGTGTTCATGTGTCAGTAATGCTGAAATGTCAGCTTAGATGCATTTTTCTTCTGCCTTTTGTCTCTTGAATAATAAAAATATTGGTATTGCTATACTAGCATCGCTAAAAGTGCTGTCCCTTTCAGCTGACTAAAATGAGTCACCAACTTTTCTTTCGTACACTGGACATCATATAGCTCTAGAGGTTGATTTATATGATTAATTATCTGTCATTAAGTAAAAATAAATCTTACAAGAAATAGCTTCCATTCTTTTGTCCAATAATTTGACAAAAAAATGTGACAGAGAGGCTGGGTTTCTCTCAGATTTTGATGATGTAGTTGTATCTCATCTTTGGAGTTTCTAGGGTAATTATGTCCTGTATTCAGATCAGGTTTACTGTCTCCTCAATGTCGGCAGCTGCTTGGCTTCAGTCCCTGAAGCCTAAGAGGAGAGTCAAGAATTACTGGCAACTTAAGCTAAATCCTAAACTTCGTAGTAAAATTGCATCTGGCTTTACCAAAGACATAGAAAGTGAAGACTTGAGCTTCTGTAGGTGGGATAGCCACTTTGTGGATGAAGATTGCAGCAGAGCAGTACTCTAAGGGAAAGAAATGCTGAGGTGTGGATATAGGTGCCCCACAGCTTCCAGGAATTGTCCAGGGTGAACAGACCTTCACTGGCCATCCTATTTTCTCTTTTTAGTGAATTTCACTCAGCAATGTTAAACAGTGTCAGAATGAGAGCACTGAGAAAAATATGTCCTTTAACAGTCAGAAACCATCGGCCAGATGGCCAGATACCCCTCCTACCAGTGTGGTACAGGAATCAGTAGAGAACAGACCTGTCTATAGGGGTGGTGGACAAACTAATGTCAGAGGTTTCCATTATGATGATATAGCTGAAATACGGACAGATATCCCTCAAGTCTGCCCTTGATCCGTCTGTTTCACCTGGATTGTAGGAGAAATGGCCAGCACTCGAATTTAACTGGTTATCTAGAGATAAAATGGAACAGAACATCAATTAAAATTACTTATCTTTAGGAAAGAAGAACTAAAAAAAATAAGTCTTATAAGGTGCAGGCCAGAAAAAATAGTTAAAATATTAGAACAAACAATGAGGTGGACAGTCTGCAAGTTTTTAGAAGAGACTAATGCAGAAGGGTGGAATGGTTTCATAAAAATAAATCATGACAAGCTAACTTGGTTTCTGCCTTTGATGAGATACTAAGCTTCATAGAGAAGAGGAATAAAGGGAATATGTCTCTTGACTTCAGTAAAGCATTTGACATTACTCTACATCAGAAAAAAAGCAGTGTGGTTAATGCTTTTGAAATTGTTAGACAGATGGCTGACTAACCACAATTGAAGAGTAATTATTAATGCAGCTCAGGCAAACTGCAAAGTGCACTCACATCGTAGAAGGACTGGTGCTTTATCTGGGATTAAACATATACAAATATTCACCATATCCCCACAAAAATGGTTGCAGAATATGCTAGTACTGACCAGAGATTTTATGTCTCACTGTATGTCCAGTCCAGCCTGTACAGCAGCATGCTGCTAGCTGAGTCTAGCAGAGACAGTGGAGGACAGATTAGTGAAAAAGAACTAATTAATTACTGACATAATTACTAACTAATCTTTCCTAAGTTGCAGGAGACTATGGTACAAATTACTATAGGTTCCCATGCAGCAGTCCTAAATCAGTCTTCTGGTTTGCCTATCAACTCATTTTAATCTGCTCTTCTACCTTACCTATTATCTCAGATCCAGCATGAGTTCCTATGAGTTCCTCTCCTTTTCTTGCTCTGTCACCATGTAGTGTACACACCTTCCTAATCCTTCACTAACCTACCATGTTCTTCCGCCTTGACTTTGTTTGCACTTAGTCTCCCTAAAATTCTTCTGTCCCATTAATTCATGCCGTTGGTGCTATGCGAGCCTCCCTTCTGCTCCACTGTGCTCTTACCTTTCCTGCTGCCTTCCACTGCATCATCTTTGGCACTCCTGATCCTTCTTCAGGGAGTCCAGCCTCCATGCAGTTCCAGGAAGCCTCAGAAGTCAACTCCACTACCGAACACTGCAATGCTTCAAATTAGAGGAGCAGACAGATGTGCTATTCTGCTTGTGCACCTGCAGTATCTCTCAGCTGAAGCTGGTCCTTAGCTTGGAAAATGCTTTAATCAACAAAGCAAATAGAAAAACCAAATGTGTATTTTCTTTGCTGTATTATATTTCTGAGAATGTCAAAAGGTACAGACCTGCTTCCCACATGACCTAGGCATGGGTTAGTGCCTTGCACCTTCCTGTAACGTTTCTTTTATCTGTCTGTGTAATATTTTTAGATTATGATCACAAGGCTTTAAGACCAGGAAAATTGTAGTCCCCCATCTACATTTCACCTTAAGGCAGTCTGCCATTTTTTTGTCATAGTTCTAGCTTCTCCACTGTCTCTTATAAAACAGTCAGTTAAGGGGTAGGAAATTTTAAGCCTCATCAACAGTTACTTTTTACTAGACCACCATGTCAAGGTCAAACATCAAAGGTTCTTAAGCCTCTCTTTATTTTTCATTTTATACAATGTATTATAGTTTAAATTTTTTCCTGAATAATACAGCACTGCAACATCGTTTTATTTTATGTATTTTCCTTCATTTCTTGTTATTTCCTGCATCTCAGCTGTAAATCAATTAAAATGACTGGATATACAGTGATATAATTTTGTACCTTTTTCCCCCTAAGGAGTCTCTTTCATGTCATTGCTCTCCTGAAGATCCAATTTACATGCTTATGTTACAGCGTTTGATTTTGATTGGAATGATTGATTCACATGTATTCCAAGATAGATAGCTAAAAGTTTGAGTTGGAGACAAATGCTGAAAAGTGAACTTTAATTAAATCCTCAGTACCTTTACTTGTATGGCAATATCTGGAATGATGTGATGCTCAGCAGATACACGAAATAGCTGTTGTGCGGCTGTGAAGGGGTGAAATAGTTTCTGCATGTCTGTAAACTGAACGCATCAGAGATTAAGAGAAAAACACAATCTGTGTCATTAAGACAATCCTGTAGGCACAATAGATTTCTGGTTCAGGAGCAAAAGTTACTTATATTCTGGTAATATGTCAGATATGGACTCTGTATTGTTGGTATCACTGAAAGTTGAAGAGATATTTGGCTCTTCAATCAGGTTTGAGATGAATGTGATTTTAAATATATTGAAAAGAAAAATAAATAAATTTTAAATATATTGAAAGAAAAGCCTGCCAATGTTCTTTTAAAACATTGCCCTATTATCAACATAATGAAGAAATTTATATAAGGAACTATTTAATGGTTTCTATGTAAAGGTTATAAATAAGCATTTCCAGTACTCTGCAAATTTTTAATGTATTTCATTCATTAAAATTGTTTCATAATTTTTTATGAAGAAACTGATTATTGTTGAATGTTGATCCTTCTGCCTGCAACACCCCTGAGTTCTAGCCCTCTGAAAGGATTTTTGAATTTATATTAAATTACAGAACTTGATCTGTGCATTAGCTAGTTTAAGCTAGTTTAAACAGAATTGAAAAGAGACAAAAATTTCACATGGCATTATCTTGATTCTTTTTTTGCCTGTTTTTCCAGAACCTGAAGTCTTGTATTCTCTTGCCTGAAGCATGCATCCTTTTCCTGGTCTGTCTTAAATAAGAAACATTTACTGTGTCATTTTATATAGCAGTATCTTTAAGCAACCATTTGATAGAGCAGTTAATACAGCTCTTATAGTCTTTTATCCTTTGTTGACGAAGTCTTACCCAAATAAGGAAATCTTTTTAAGGGTAATTGCTTAATATTCCACCAACTCTGCTGGCATCATTCAAGAAAGGCTTTTGTTGCCTGAACCAAATTTAGCTTGCTAGATGAAGTGCTAAGGTAAACAATTGCTTCCTGGGATATTGGTTGATTACCCCTTAGAGAATTTGTCACTTGTCAAAGTATTTTGATTGACAGACCGAATATTTGAACAGCACTAAAGCACCCTATGCCTGACGTTGCATTTATGCTCACATATCCAACTGTCATATACCAAAGTAGCGATTTATGTTTTCGCTTTGTGCTTCGGATCATATTATTGATTTATGTTGAATTTCTTACTGACTGTCTAGTAGCAAATAAAATATAGGAATTTTAATGTAGTGAAAACTGCATTTTAAAGGTTTCTTGAAGGTTTATTTCACCTTAACTCAAATGCATTTATTGGTAATTCTGGGAATGTTCAGTCCTTGTAAAGAGATTGAACTGTCATTCATGTGCTAGCTGAAGTTGAGCTTTACATTTTCTTCCTGCAAGCAAGTAGCCACTGAACAACAGCATTTTGTGACAACATCATCATTTCAGTGTCATTAAGGCAAATCGATGTATTATTAATTATATTGCATATTAAAATATTTATTAAGTTAATATGTAATTTCAAAGATAAGATAAAAATAACAAAATCCATAATAAAGGATGAATAAGGACATGGAAACTTAAAGTAAGTTATTACTTAGATTAATGCAATCAATTTGGTAAACTGGTGAGAAAGGCTAACAGTTAAGGTTCCTTGCGAAATAGGTCATAGATGACTGTTTTCATCAGGAAAGTTGTGAAAAAATTCATTTCATTTGTTGTAATTTACTTTAGAGAATTACTCCTATGTATTGCTTCTGCATGTAACAACTAAGACAGAGCAAGAAATTCGTATGTGCTTGATCTCAGAGAAAGAAGATATGGTCAAATTTCTGATCTTTTTCTGAAATCCATTTGTTCAGGTTACAATATTGTCAACCCACATCACTGTGAACTAGTTCTCTTTCTTTGTTCAAAATGAGAAGTAAATTAGGGGTAGAACTTCTAATCTAGGTAGGGGGTTTGGAGAAGAGCAAGAGTTGAAGCTGACTGAAATTCCCTCTGACCCATCCTGCCCTATTGGAAGTGTGTCACAAATGAGTTTTTTAGATGTAAGTGTGCCTTAATGGAATTTGATTCCAAGGTTATCCCTCTTGCTTACTACATGAAGGAAACATACGGAAGGAGAATCAGGTTAGGATAGATATGGAGAGCTATCTAGTCCAGTGAGGGACTGGGGATGCAAAAAGGTAAGGGTCAAGTGAAGAGGTTCAGAATGGACCACCTTGCTTTTTAAACTCCTTGGAGAGGAGCCTAGGTATGGCTGAAGCCCATCCTAATCCCAGACTTGGTCAACAGTTTATGGCTAAATGATACAGAGGATAGGGACTATATATGTTTATAGATAAAGATTGTATGTGCACACCCAGTCCTCTATGTTGCTTAGCTAAGATTTCAAAGTTTCGTTATGCTTATCCCCAATTCACTCACCTTCTGTCCGGGTGTGTGGCGTTTGCTCCGAAGTTCAAACCTGAGGTTTTATGAAGCAGACTCTCAGGCTCTGGATTTCATAAATTATAAATAGGGTAGTACAACAGCAGGGTCAGCTCTGGAGAGAGGGCTGACAAAAACAGGGAAATCCCTGGATAATTATACTGTTACAAACTATTTATCCGCCCTTCACATATGATGGCTCATTCCAGTAGTAATATTTGGGTCTGGGATCTTCCTCATCAGATTCCTTTGCTATCTTTCGGACAGGTCGTTATCTTGTCTTAGTTGCAGTTGTTGTTGATGGTCTATATCCTTGAAGCCTCTGTATGTTGTGATTTATTTTGACTCTGGAGGCCGTGTTTTGACTAAGTAGGTTGTATATATTGGGAAAGTTTTAAGTGGAAATTTACGCCTTGTGGCCTCGTGCTTATGAGTAAGTCTGGCTGCTCTTGCTAAGAAAGCTCAGCAAACAGCGTACTAATTCACAAATTCATGACTCTAAGTGATTTAGTCTATTTAAAACATTATTATTTAGGCTAAACAACCAATCTCTGCTAAACAGAAGATTTGACTGGCATGCAGTCCAGGTGCCATCCAGGGAGGATTCAAATGGGCCTTACTAGTGATCTGTCATTGGTCAAAGATCTCATTTCTTTGAGAAGCACCCTTGAGAGACAGCCCGGCCCAAGGGGAGATCATCATCATGCAGTCACACTGCCCAGCAGGGAGAGCCCAGGGAAGGCTCACTTATGCTGTCATATTTATAGGATAGAAGTGGTTGGCTCGTAGTCAAATTACATTCAATAGGAGAGGTGTGCACAAGGCTCCTTACACCCACAGATTATTGGTGTTCACTGTGCCTCTCTGCTCCTCATGAGCTTCCTGGAGGAGATTTTGGCTTGGTTATGGCACAGACCTTCAGGCCTTCTCTGGAGCCTGAAGCAAACTGCTGCCGGTTTGGTTAAGCACAGGTCAAGTGCATCTGTCACGAAGTGGCACAGACTGAAGCAGGACCAGGTCGGCAACCCTCTACCTCAAAAATGTATTGCAGCCTTAGGCTCCCGGAACACACACAAAAGCTAATGACAGGGAGAGAGTAATTTGAGGGTGCTGAGAGGGAAACCTGGCCAGGGACTAGGCAAGCCTGCCCCAGTGCCATGCCAGGTCCTGGCTTGAGACAAGACAGTGTTGGTGGAGTGGGTGGCAGATGGACTCCTTCAAAGACAGACCTAGATTTGCTGGCCACAGATCTCAATTTGTGGGACAAGAACCATCAGTTTAAACAACTTCTTACAGTGCCTTCTCTCTACCCCAAAATATCTTCTACTCGCTTACCCCGAGTCTTCCCTCCCGTCCAGCACTTTCCCTCCCTTGCTCCTTCCTCTGTTGTAGGCATGGTAGTGAGGACTGTGGACCACTTGGGAAGCATGATTTTATTTCTGTTGTGTAACATGTCCCTACTCTGGCCTAAAAAGCACAGAGATTTCTGGAATTACGAGTCCTTGGCAAATAAGACTAAGGGGGGGCTTTTAAAAGATAGAGGGTGGCTGGGATTACAGGCTGAAAAAGATGAGATGGAATTGGATCCTGATTTCCAAAAACTTTACAATTACTCCTTGTAGCCATCACTGGCAACGGTTTGAGCCTGTTCTTCTGTCTCAGTAGTACAGCAATGGGAGAAACATTCTGTGGAGCATTTTAGATTTTTTTTCCTTTCACAGACAAATACATTAATTTTATATTTTAGTCTGATTTGCTTCAATGCTTCTTAATGCTTAACTACACTGCCTGACCTGTACTGAGGATAGAAGTTGATCTCTTCCTGTGATTATAAACTACATTCTGTAGCACCCTTTTCTCGCTATTCAATTCTGGCTGATGTCTGGTGCCTTTCCATCTTAGTCTCGCTACCTGTAATAGCATTTATTTTTACTGCTTTTTTTTTTTCCCTCCACAGAATGATGTATGTGGATGATTTAGTTTCGATATGAAGTCAGAACACTGCAGTCTCTGTTCAACCAACAGGTAGCTTTCTGCCCATTATTTGAAGAACTGAAAGTTGCTGAATGCAGATGTATTTTTTTGAAATATATTTGCTGTCTGTACATACAGGTTAAAAAAAATCTGATGCCTTTGCAATTGTAATTTTTTATTTCAGCCTAGTAATTCCTTTCTGGGTTCATGTGTTTTGATCACAGCCTGAAACAGACCAATTTTCATTTAATCTCTCTTCTAACCATCTATTATTTTAGCTTGGAATAAATCAATTTCATATAGATTTCCCTAGAGCCATGCAAAAAGGAGACCCTGACCTGCTTTTAGGTTCTGTGCTACACCTTGTTGCACAGAGACAAGAAGAATTTTAAAATTGTGATTGTAGTAAAAACTATGAAAATGAGGAATTGGGGGTAAAAGCCACTTTTTTATCTGTTCATGAGAACTGCAATGTGTGGTCCAGTTTCCATATATTGGGAAAGAAGCTGGAAATACATCATCTTATAATTTACCTCCCACTTTGAGTCTCTAATTCCACAAGTTCTTCCAGTCCTGGTTTCCAAGAACACTTCTTTTTCATCTGGCCATTTATTCTCTTGGTAGAACACTGCCACAGTGGGAGAAAAAGTGCAGGAAATGGGCATGTTTAATCAGGGAGGTTTGAGAGCCAAGTCAAACGACGCAAGGGCAGATCTTCAGGTCTGTCTATGAAGTTGAGTCCTATTTTCCATCAGATAATTATTTTCCTTTGAGGTTTAATGGTCTAATCTAACCTTTGCACAGCTACACAGTGCCTACGTTATCGGGCATAGTCTAGTAGGCCAGTGTTTATCCACTGCAGGTTGGACTACAATGCAGACACTCCTGGAGTGTATCTGGAGTGTATCTTCAGGTCCATGTACTTTGTAACATGAACCAAAGCTCATTAAGTGACCAGAAAATTTGTTTCAAAAGTGTACTTCTGATCTGAATGAACATACTTATGAAGATGCATAGTATGAGATTTTCTACCAGGTTGTGGTAGAAAACCTAATAAAATTTGAGGGCTTAATAGCATCCCAGTGTTTGAGGTTGAAGGTGTAGTCTATAATATAGAAGAAATTGAGAATATACCTTAAATCATGCCACCTCTTGGGTTCCAAGAGCACTTTAGAACGTGTACAGTTCATAAGATGTATTTTATGTTGTGCTATATTTTAAGGCCTCCTCCATTTCTCCATGGGAGATTTTTAAGCAGGCAGGATAATTATGCTAAAGTGCTAGTAGTGTTTGAATCACACAGTAGACATTTTCATGTTTTTACGCAAATATAGATCACTGCTTATCTCTATAATTTAGAAAATTGTTTTCTTTGCTAAAGTAGTTTGGAAATCTATGACTCCTAATGGTACATTTTGTTTGTAATTTGCACTGGGTGTATATTGCATTTTCAAGATAAAGAAAGGAGGCACAATGCTGAGGACCATCTGAAAAGCTGTTTATTTGTGTGTATATTCACATCAGAAGTATGCCCACCCCTTCTTCCCTGGTAGGTGAAAATGTTCCTCTAACACAGTAACTAACACCATTATGGCTTTAGTATTTTCTTGTTTAGAGTTCAAATGTGTTATGCTTACAGATGACCTCTCACCAACAGTTTATACCAAGTAGCTTTTATTTCCAAAGACCTGTGTGAGCCAACTGGCAGGCAAAGTGCCTCTCTTCCTTTGCACCTCAGCCGCTCTCAGAGCCAGTATTTGGATTTTCTGTTATTCCTGTTGATGGAGTGAGGACTGTGTGAGGTCAGTCATCCAGCTTGGTTGTGCTAAGGTCTGTGAATTGCATAATTTATAGTCAGGAGCAAGGCCTGGAGGGCACAGGACTTTTCAGGTCTGTAAGGCACAAGGACGGGATATGTTGGTTCATGAATAAGAGCCACAGTGACTGTTTCCTCCTGTGACCCCATGCTCAGCGCTACCAGTCACAGATACTGGATTGAATACCAATGCCAGAGACAAGGTGTGTAGGACTGTAGAAAAAAGGCTGGGGAGCACGTGTGTCAGGTACATTTCACTGAGAAGTTTTCACCCAGGACTGTTTCACCGTAAATGTTTGTAATGAATCATGTGATGTTCTTTCTTCTGGGAAGCCAGCAAGCCTGAGTGTGAAAGCGTGCAGTTTTGGTTCTGCACTGCACTTACTAATGGTGAAGAGGTGTTAAATAAGGGGTATGAAGCATCCTTTCAGTGAATGTGTTAATCTCATGGTAGATGAACGAGACTTGTCTGCTAATGCAAAGTCTTTCAGCCCCTGCTGATTTTAAGATTCCTCTTCTGGCTGATTCCAGTATTGGATGGGTAAGAGATGTTTCCCTCTACTTTCAGTGAGTTGGTAGCATTGTGACATTATTTCGTCTTCTTTCAGTTTAAAACACTTTAACCCCTGCAATGAGAAGAATAAGATTAGAGAGGGTTTCTTGTACCCTATTCCATGCATCATATTCGATTATGGGCATTTGTACTTGGGGTGCAGTATGAGCTATGGTCCTTTATATTTAAGCCTTATTGTCTTTGATGAAAATTAATTCTGCCTTAGACTCAAGATTCCTGTCTTTCCTCACAATGCAATCTTGTGCTGCTGTATGGATTCTACTTTTCTCGCATTTATAGCTAAAAACAATCATGTGAGTTTTTCTGTCAAATACATTGCTGCTGCACAATTCCATCCAGTAATCTGTAACTTAAACATAATGGGATTTGAGCACTTGAATGATAACTTGATTGCTGTAGATATTCATGTCCGTGAACTGCCAAAGTTGCGTTTTTCTTTCCAACCATGACCTTGATGCTCAAAAGGATTTTGAAGATATTTTTCTTCTTGTTAGGAGAAGGTTTTCTGGAGAGGGTTAATTTTCAAGTTCTTTGTGCCATGCTACTGTTTTGAAGTTTGTCTGCATCAACCAGTGTGACTGTTTATTTCCTGTGCTGCTGTTACAGTAGGAGACACAGCCTAGTTCAATAAGTTTTTCCAACTTTTTATGCTGTCATAGTATCTTAAACTGGACTCAATAATTCTGATCCATGCATGCCTCTGCTAAAAAGACTTTTGTAGTGTGGTACTCTATGGATAGTGTTTACTAATTTTTATGTTGCTTAGCTATGTGAAGCTAATGAAGGCTTGGTAAGATGGATGTGAAGGTATCAAAGGCTTCTAAATTCTTTTGCCTGTAAGACAAAGTAACTACTGAGATAGCACCAGGTTCTTTTACAGTGTGTTATTGCCAAAGATGATTTTCAGCTTATAAGGAAATAAAAAAATATTGAATAGCTCTTCAGAAAATTATCTCAGAATCTGATCTTTTATGGTTACATTATCAAATGGCAAGGCAATGGTCTTCCCAATCTATTTTGCAGAAATAATAGCGGTAACCAGTGATCTCTAATTGTGGTCCCTTCATTCTAAAACGTAGCTTGTAAAAAGAGAAAACTGGTCCATTCTGGATCATTTGATTTGCAGTCTTTTAAGATTCAGTCTTGAAGAAAATGAAAAGGACAGTGTAGTGAACAGGAAGGGCTCTGTAGAGTGAACATAGCCAGACCTTTTTTTTTTCAGGCATTCAGACTTAGGTCAGTTGAAGTGTTTTGGAAATGTGTGCTTTGGCAAATTGTTCTGATTTAAACAGCTCAAATGTTTTAAAGTATTTTATAAATTAAATGCTTGAATTTTACTGTTAAGAAATAGTTCATTCTTTAAAAGTAACTGCTGAATAATGTTGGCATGCACTAGAAAATGTAAGTATTGAAAATATAGGTTTTTGGGTAAAGCAGAATGTTTCCTTTGACTTGATTATGTTTTAAAATTGTCAACTAATCAAAATAATATTCATTGGTCAACCAGAAACTAATTTCCCCTCCTTGTTGAAAATGATGTTGTTGAATTCCTAGTTAAAGAACAGACCTGAGTGCTGTTAAACAAGTCATACAATTTATTTTCATCACTTCTTCTATTTTTAAGAAGGAAGATGCCAAGAATTCCTAACTGCCAAGACTATTGAGCACAGTAATCTGTTAATTCTGTTAATATTTTGAGATTCTTAGCTATTAAATCAAGTGGCAGTATACAATACCAAAAAAATGCCTTACTTGGCTAATGACAGTCTATGCTATTTGAGTGGGGTAAAGAAAACAATGAAAACATTATTGCTTATTTGCTTTTCAGTAGGATTGTATTACCTCTAGGAGAAAAGGAGTTCACAAACTGACATGTATAGAGGAGAAAGATGATAGTAATGTACCGAGGCATTCTTTTAGAGCTAGTATAAAAGCTTCTACGTTGTGTTCCCCCTCCAATACCGGTCCTGATGTTGTTTGTCGTTGAACTATTTTTATTAAGGAAGATTGATGAGATACAGGTAATCTAGAAGACCATGCGATGATGTCTACTGTTTGCCCTTTTGCATTGCTACACAGCCGAATCTTCTGCCCTTCCTTTCCCATTACTAGGTAGAGTACCACTGAAACCACCTGAGGAAGAAAGTAGGTGGAAGTTGTGATCATTGTGAGAAGTGTCCTGCGAGGATGCCACTCATCCTTGGTTACATCTCGGATACTTCAGCAACACACTCAAAACATGTCAGATTTTCTCTGGCTGTTGTAGAATATTGCTGTACTTCCAAAGGACTTGTTTTGTTAATGTATCCAGGCAATACACATGACAGAGCTTTCTTGAAGAGGAATTTTCTTTTGCTTTTCATGGGGTCAAACAGTAAAATCAGTGATCCTTATTGCTCCCAAAATCAATAAATTCTGGCCCGCACTGCTTTGTTGAGACCCTAATGCTGGTGGTGCTGTTGCTGCTCTTGTGACTTCAGGAGCTCTCTACCAGCAGGACATTAACAACTCTTCCCAATGTGAAGAGCAGGAGAGCCTTCCTTATTAGACCTGGAATCTTATGCTGAAAAATGTTCTGTTGATGTAAAATATGTATGTTTTATTTTACTGAAAACTTCCCCAAAAAGATTCATCCCTTCCTCCATCTAGATTTTTTCATTAGAAGAAACATCAGTAGCTTTAAAGTTCTCTTGTTCCCTCACCCTTGTTTTTCCCCACTTTCGTTAAATAAAACAGAATTCATATATTTGAGGTGCAGGTTTCGTTTTCATATTTACCCCTTTTTGACTTGGTCATTTTCAGACTTTCTTTGCTACTGGAAAGAACACAAGATTTTCTACATATTTTATTTTACTTTGTACTATTCCTCAAGTTTTTAACATTGATGAATTCTTAAAAGCTGGTACCACAGTGAGTGAGGGAATTAGCTGAGTCCATTCCGTGTCAGTCATAGGTAGCTGTGCAAGAATCTAACCCAGAAGGCGCCACAGGATATCACATGCCACCACGTATGCTGTAGTGAAAGGAAAATGACAGAATGATGGTGAAGTCATCCTATAAGCGCATTGTCTAGCCTTTTAGGTTATTAATTAGCAATGAAATGTAAGAACACATCCGTTTACATGAATGAAAGGAAAAATTGAAATTTATTTCCTGAGTAATTTTACAAGCGTAGGATTTTTTTCCCCCTTGTTTTCAGACTTTTGTTGAGTTTGCCTTTGGTTTTGCTTCGAATTTGCTGTGTTCTGACTTAAGCTACAGCTGCACTGTGCAAGCTTAGCAAGGTTTAAAGCACTTTAAGTCTCATGTAAGGGACTTCCCCATGTGTACTATAAGGGCATGAGATCTGGGTAACAGCTGGATTAATTGGGCAGTGAGGATTGCAGAGCACTTCCAATCCTTCCAAGGCTGAGTGGTGACAGCAGAAAAAGGAATAAGGATCCTGTCCCCATTAGTCAGAAGGCAGGAGTCTTGAGATGAATTATGACTGCAAGGAAGAAATGTGTACTTGCAATGTAAACTGTGAAACTGATGTCCCGCTGGGAAATGTGAATGCCGTTATAATGCTACTGTCTGTACATAATACATAAATTAATGGATTAATTTAATTATTTATCTTTCAACATTTTCACACTTGGCGGAATGGTAATGCTGGTAAAAGCTTTCATATGCACAAAAAATCTATGCTACTCTTTCTTTATTAATGGCTTTTAGTCACTGGAAAGTCTCAGACTATTAGGATATACAGAGTTCTCTTAATAAGAGACAAGAAAAAATACATGGGATTATCTATTCATTGGTTCAGTCCAAGGCTGAAATGGGATCTCACATGAAATTAGTGCTAGCGCTCTTTGAGCTTTCTAGGAATGTTACTACAATATTCTCTTTCTCACTATTTTGGAAAAATTGTAAGGTACTAGAAATAACTAATAACAGAAGGAAAAAAAACCAAACAACCCCCTTACGGTTCCGTTTATTTGCTGGAGATTTTGATTACTGTGTTTCAATTACCCATTTTCCCTCTGCAGGCCCAAATCTTGGAGTCGTTGCTCAGTCATTCACTCCTCCATTCACTCCTAATGGGATAATTAGCCAGTGTAAAGACTTTGGACACAAACTAACTTGGGTGGTGATCTGGAGCATGTGTGGTCTCATTGTGTCAAATTAATAATGGTTTATTGTCATTTCTCAGGCATACTCTGAAGGATTCAAACAGAGTTAAAACCTAGAGGGTATTTTTTTATCCTTTCTTCTACATGACCATCACTTAGCTAATATTCTATGCAGTATGCAGTACCCTAAACTGTTTTGGACTGTATAAATAATAGAAGACATTTGCATGCTGACCTGCAGTTATGTCTGTTTAGAGCAGACAGTGAACTTACATGCTTGGTTTGTTAATATTCTAGTTCCCTAGCAATCAATCTGCTTTGATATTTATGTGACCCAGTAAAGTATGTTTTTCTTAGTTTTAAAATTATGTTGTTTAATCTTTTATATCTCTAAAATTCAGTCTGACTTTATTGCCATTTGGATCATAATATGTGGACAGCATGCCTTCACCTCGTCCCTGTAGTCACTTGGCTGTGCAGGCGTGGAGGTCTTGCTTTTCTTTTCCAAGCACCACGGAGATGGTGAATTATTATACAAATGCTATCTGTTGTCCTCCATGTGTCCCCTGGGTTTGTCTTTCTCAGGATGCTTTTCCCTTCATTGTATTTAAATAATTTAAAGCTCAGTTCCTATATATAGAAATTAAAATTTTGATTAAAAAAATGCTGCTGTTACAAACAAATACCTCAGCTACTATAAAATAAACAGATAGAAAGAATAAACATACTGAGTCAGTGGAAGCTGATAAAGTGCAGAGATTGCCTTAGGCTATCTCTGCACAGTGCAGACTTAACCTACACATCAGCTTTATCTCCTTTTTTTTCCTTTTTTTTTTTTGTATGAGGTCACTAAAGACATACTGTGTTTCTAAAAGTAATTTTTAGTCACCAGTGATAAGATGAGTAATCTTTCCCCAATATTTCTGGTTGTTTAGGATGTTAACTTGAGGCAGTGGGATGAAACGAGCAGACAAGACCTACTCCTGCTCACTAAGCGGAGAACTTCTGCGCGATTACAAGCAGGCAAGGAGGATTCCTTTCCAGACCTTGTACTTTTGATACTTCTGGGAGGTGCTTGAGTAACTGGCTTCCTGTTTGTTAGATGAGATAAATGTTTTGTTTATCTCATTGAAATGTCATATTAGTTTATAATAAATATTTAAACATGCCAACAGCTCCGAATAATAGTTTGAAGAGATGTAGTACTGTGATACAAAAAAACATTTGTATCATCCACCTAAGCATCCTTATTGCTTTAGAATAGGACAACAGGTTGCAAATCAACTCCTCTGCCCATCTGAGGCTTGTGTGGTACTCCTCCTGCACCTCCTCTACAATTATGGACTCAGCCTTTCCAGGAATGCTTGCTTCTGTCACCGTGGGGCTTTGAAAGGGAAGGTCCTGTTTTTGATCCAGTCTCAGACTTTTCGCCTTTCTTTTCTTCATCTCTTTTGTGTGCAGTTGTGTGCAGTGGATTAAGTGACAGCAGAGAGACCTCTACAGATGGGCTGTGGTAGGAGTGGTGGTGGGAATATGTGTCCGGGCTGGGCACTCATTGGTGCTCCTCTTTCCGTGCAGCGAGCGGCTTCTGTCCTGCATGTCTGATAGAGCCAGTCACAGGCCTCCTGCATCTAGAAAGTCTCTGACTCACAGGTAGCTGTCCTCAAAACATATCAGACAGTGGAGCTTGTGATCCTGGAGTGGGAGGAAAAGGGACACCCCATCAACAGGAGGAAGAAAAAAATCATAGAATCACTAGGTTGGAAAGGACCCACTGGATCATCGAGTCCAACCATTCTTAACAGTCCCTAAACCATGCCCCTCAGCAGCTCATCCACCTCTCCCTTAAACACCTCCAGGGAAGGTGACTCCACCACCTCCCCGGGCAGCCTCTGCCAGTGCCCAATGACCCTTTCCGTGAAAATTTTTTTCCTGATGTCCAGCCTGAACCTCCTGTGGCAGAGCTTGAGGCCGTTCCCCCTTGTCTTGTCCCTGTCACTTGGGAGAAGAGGCCAGCTCCCTGGCATTTGTAAGTGACATGTCAGGTCTGCAGTTCATCATAGCGCTGACGATATTGTCCAGGGACCTCCCAGCCACCTCTGTACTACCATCTATCACTCCACCTGTGAATCTTCAGCAGGAAAACAGTTCATTGCAGCTTTTCTAGGTTTACTTCCCTCTTTTCCAGGCGTATGTTGCAAATATAAACAGCATTGGTGGACTGTTTTTGTCTTTAAGTCAAAAAGAAACTGAATTTTCAATAAGTTGTTTTGATGCCCTTGGGACAGCTGCAGGACAGTTTATTCATCTGGAGTTATGTATCACAGAGAATTTCTGCTTTCCCTATATTTTTTTTACCTTTCTTTTTTTGGCTATGTACTGACTGAACTGTTGTTAAAATCAATGGAAATTTCCCCCAGCAGTTTACAAGAGCAGAGTAGTCTTTAGCATCTATTCAAAGACTACAGAAATCACTGATGTCATTAGAAAGCCTCCTACTGGTATTACTTTGCACCTAAATGCGTACTGGAGAGGAGGGACAGGACACTCAGGTAACGTGTCTGTAACCTGTCAGGGAAGAAAAGCCTGTCATGGCTTTACAGTTTTCCCTTTTTTCATGCAGACTCATTAATTTGCTAAACCAGATGTTTCTGAGCCTGGTAAATCTATTAATCTGTATATTTTCCAGTTTGCCAAACATTAAATTACCAGAAAAGTAAATGGAAATTCTCATTTAATTCTAGTGCTTAAAATTTCCTAACACAATCTAAAAGTGCTTCAAGCAAGAAACCAAAGGGAATAACCAAAGCCTACATCATCCTTGAGCTTCCATTCATCTCCCCATAAGGGAGCAGCCTTCCTCTTCTGGAAGAGCTCTGTACACATGTATTTGAGTAATTTTCTCCGACAGCTCTGATGGAGAGGGATATTCCTCCAGTTATCATATCTCCAGAGGCATCCCTGCATAAAAAGCATGTCTGCACTATTAGAGGAATCATGTTAATGGGCCTAAAATGTTTCAGTCAGGGAACTGAAAAATTTAGTGAGTGTAGAAGCATTTTGTTGTTGGGATGTGTCCACATGTGGGCTATTGACTCATCTGTATTTAACTTCTCACAGCCTTTGACTTGACCTTTCACTTGACTCCCTCTCCTGTCATTTTCTTGGTATGAGACATTTTAGCCTTTCATTTGACCTGTGTGGCCTCATAAATTCTAGTTGCTCACACATGTAATCACAGAGTAAACAAAGCAACTGGAAAAACCCTCCTGCTGAAGGAAGCACGGTTGTTACAGCGCAGCCAGATGAGACTGTGCAGCATCCTGCACCTCTCCAGCGAGCTTTCGCTTCTCTCAGAAGTCCCCTTCCACACCTTACCTGTGTGGTATGCCAGGTGTAGCTTGAAACAGGCTATGATCTACCAATAACCTGGTCAATACATGAATTCGTCCCAGTTTAACCATTTTAGACTGAAGTATCTCTAGAACAGCTGCTGGGAGTTCATTCATCTTTGTGGGTTCTGTTCTACATCTGTACCCTAGATGTAAAAACAGGAACATCACTATTTAAGAAGATATTAGTTGATCTGGTGCTTTTTTAGTGCTGAAAATAGGAAGCAATTCACTTATTCTGGGCTCATTTTTTCTACCTAGTGAATTTTTATACAATCAGGAGTAATATATATATGTGTGTATATATATATATTTGTATATGTAAAGGATTCACAAAGGTTAGAAAAGCTGGTTGAGTTTCTTCTAGCTAGGAAATTCTGCTTGGCCATACTGGATAAAGCTATTTCAGTTATGCTGGCAGCAAAGAATTTCTAGGTTCCAGAAGGGGCTTTCTGGAGAAATGTAGTGTGGTCCATACCTGTCACTCTCATAATATCTTACATTTTTAAGTGCCATCTTCGTAGCCCTACTAGCTCATTCTTTTAAAAGGAATTGGTAGCTTCTCCCTCTTCCAAATACTGCAGTGGTCTGTGTCTCAGAAAACCTTCTTACAATTAGCATTTTTGTACTCTCAGCAGATGATTGGTCTCTCATCCTAAAAGTGGCATAGTCTCCTCATGATGATAATTTCCCCTATTTCTGTATTGCATTTATTCATTGCATGTCATGTGTACGTTTCATGTCTTAAGACACAGAGGGGTCTAAAAGTCAAGACTGTCATTGTGGTACCTCTATGACCACTGCACTTGTTGGAGGCATAAAAGAAAAGAAGTTCCAAGAAGTATTTGTAACGATCTGCTTAACTTCCAGCTTTTTTTTTTAGGACCTTTTTAATTAGCAGTTTGAAACTTCTTTTTTTTTTTTTTTTTTTTATTTCTACACCTACCAAAGTGATTTTCCTTTGAAAGTAACACTTCAAACAGGTGTAAATGAAGAGGTTGGTACAGTCAGACCATAAAAATGTTCTTATTATAAATTAAAAATCAACAGCCCTTTCCTTTCTGTAAAAAAAAAAGAAAAAAGGTGGAAAAAATATGCTGGTTAATGTACTCTTCATTCTTATATCTCTACTGCCCAGAGTAAAAGCCAAAATTAGACTAAGCTTTGAGTATTTATTGTCCTGAACTTGCTTGTCAAGAATGGAAACTTGGGATTCATATTACAAGAAAACTGATTTTAAGTCTATCATTCATATTATGGGGTTGATGTTCATTTTATAAAAGCAGAAGGCTCATGAACCATGTAAGACTAGTCTGAAAAATTGTGACAGAACTGCTTTTGACCACTAAGTGGTAGTGAAATGAATGAAAATAAGGAGAAATTCAGCTTGGCCTGCACTTTGCTCTTTTTCTGAAAGGGGCTGCTGGTGAGGACAAGAACATTAATTTTTTGGCTGTGGCTCAGTAAAATGCGCAGACGCAGAAGCCTTAACTTACAACGTGCATTACTGGTTAATTAAGGAGATTCATTGATTTATTCTTAGCAAAGGACTGTTAGCCAATGTTCATTGCTGGGGAATTATTGAATTCAGATAGAGTGTAAGATAGGTGAGAAGAAATATTTTTCCTCCGTGGAATAATGTTCCTGTCATATTCTCAAAATAGGAATTTTATATATATCCATACATATATATATATCTCTTCCATTGTTAAATTATTGTCATTACTAAGTTATTGTAATCTTTAAATAGCTGGCTGCAATTTTTTTAGCAAAATATTAATTACTATATTTAAGAAAATATTTATTATTGCTTAACAAAATATTATTGAAATTTTGGGTTGGAAGTTAGAAGTTCAAACACAAGAGTTCGATAGATTTGGATCTTGCCTGAGGAACTGTTTTTTAAACAGTGCTTGGCACGTATTTGACAGCTTACCATTAAATGTATGCTTTCGAATCATTTGCTGGTGGCTTGGATTTTCAGATCGCATTGTAACAATGCAAATGCCTGGAACCCTAACCCTTGTGATGCAGAGATTCAAAAATAGAACTGGTACTATTTATACTACCTCTTTGGCTATGCAAGAAATGATGTTGAATAAAAGGCTTGTGTAGAAATCTCTTTCAAATTTTCATAGCAAATAATGAGCGTACATTAGGAACAAATTACATATATCTGAACTTAGTGGGTGAGGTGTCCCAGACTTCTGGAAATGAATACTAATGGAAGGAAGCTGTAATATATAGAACATTTAATTAACTTTTGGGGCAAGGCTGTCGATGCATGACACCGTGGCAGCACATGTAAGAAAAGCAAACAAACAAATAACCCCCCTACTTGTATTTACAAGTAGATTTCCAGAATGGGAAGCAAGAGACATTTTAGCAGCGGTTTTTCTGCAGAGAATCCTAATACCTCTGTGCCGCAACAGCTGCTATGTACACATGGAGGAAATCCAAATGGGAGAGATCATGTTCAGCCATCAAATTAAAGAGTCCTCCTTTGGCCCCTGCTTGTGTGGCTTTTTATTTTCCGTTTTTGTTTTCACTAGCACTCAGGTGGACTATGATTGAAATGATCCTGGCTTTATTGTGCTGTGTCAGGAACAAGGCTGCAGTGCTTGTGATGCGTCAAAGCAAGGAACTTTTTACAGTGTGTGCGTGTACAGCCAGACTGAACCTACATGCAGTGGCTTCAAGTTTTGTGAACCTGCACTGACTGCTGATGTGTGGCTGATATTTTCATCCTGTTGAAGCTGGTATCACCTGTAAACAGAGGGGAACTGGAGTTTTGTGTTTGCAGTTCCTCTAAATCACCGTGAAACTGTTACACTACCACAGTAGGAAGTGTATATAAAATGCAAGTCTGGTTGATGCATTTGACTTTCTGGAAAACCAGCCAAAATATTTGTATCTCAGTGAAAGCAGAGTGACAACAAAGAATTATGTTAGGATATTTTCTCATTGGCTAGGCTATTTCCTCGTCACACATACAAGCAGTTCCTATGACAATTCAGTCTAAGAAATTTCTTTGTGTGGTGAGCAGCACATTAATTTATAGCAGCGATGCTAGTGATCCTTGTAGTCTCTACTAGAATGGTAGTAAAAGCTTTTAGTCAGTTAATTACAAAGTAGAGAAGATGCAGCTTATGTGTTCATTGTTCAGGAGGTTTCTTTTGCAGTCCATGCAATATTTGGCTTAACTACCATTTTTAGAGCTCATTGGTGCAGTAGTGAAATAATAGCATGTATTTTTAAGGAAATGAGAAGATGTGAGAGACAGCATAAAGACCAAATAGACTGATTACTCCATATCAAAGCTGAGTTAATCCCCTGATGTTTAGTTGGTGTACACTGGGAGTTGATCAGCTGGGGAACTGCAAACAAATGATAAATAGCATCTAGTCCTAGGAGCTTAATTTCCTCTCCACGTTGAATTTTGTGAGCAGGATTGCACTCACCATGAGTAGCTCTCAATTCCATCTGTCTCATTTTGTTAAATTTGGAAGCTCTGATTCATTATTTGGAACAATAGCCATGTTTTGTCAAGCGTTTCTGAAGGTATGGATGTATGGTATATGGTTTGGGCTTTGAATTTAGCGTAAACTTCCCATTAAATCTAGGCATGGTGGTGGTGTTGCTGAGTACGCACTTTTGCTCAGAGATTTTGGTCCTTTGGGCTCAAAATACCACATCTTTTTGGTTTTAACGCCTCTGTCATACTGCTAACTCACCAGTAAGTGCTATGTTTCGCCTGGCCACAGTAGTCTACCTTGCCTTCTTTCTTGCACGAAGTGCAGTTTCTTGGATTCACTTTGTGATGTCTGGAGCTTGAACTAAATCTCAGGACATGCCCACATTTGTGTTTTATGTACTGCAGATGTGGCAGGTCTGTAGTCACTGTGGGAAGCAACCTCCTCCCCCAGAGCGGTGTGTCCTGTCTAGAAATGTGTGTTTGGATTTGAGACAGTTTGAGCTTGGGCATTGCTGGTTCCTTGTTCTCCTAATACAGAAAACAAAAAGGGTTCTGTTTTCTGGTGTTAACTAGAACAAGTTAGAGATGGGATAATACTCTTCAGATTTTATCTGGGTAGGAGAAAGACCTAGTAAACAGTGTTATTCGCCATCAGAAACAAGCCTCTACCTACCAGTACAGGAACTGGCCTTCAGCATTTTCCGATTTAGTACATGAACATTTGAGTGAGGTGGAGAGGGACACTTTCAGTGACAGCAAAGAGAATGTTAGAGTTGAATGAGACCACAGCCTCAGAACCCAAAATGTGAATTACATCTTATCAAACTGGCAGAAAAGTCAGCAAGTAATAAGTTGCATCCCATTTTATTTAGCTGGCAGGCAATTAACAGTGGTCAGCCTGCTGCCTCATGTCACTCATTTTTTCCAGGATCTGTGGCTTGACTGCCTTTATAACCCACTGTTTTTTCTGCCGTTTTCATAAAATGTGATTTTAATAGCTTGCATGACCTCCTTAATTCATCTTTCAATGCCTGTGTGTTTCAGGGACTTCACTATGTATATGTGATCTAACTTGATCAAATACAATGAACTGTAGATGCTGTGGCACTTGTGAAGTGTGTAGAAAACCAAATATTGAACAGAAAAGAGAAGGTAAATCAAGGAGTCCCTGCTAAACTGACAAGGGAGTACAGAGAGGGAAGTGAAGAAAAACAGTAAAAGGTCACTTAAAGTGGAAAACTTACACTTATAATATACCACAGAGGTGGTGGAGGGCGATGATATTTTGATGTGTAAAGAAATACATACAAAATTATAATATGAAAGCTTATGTATTTTACATAACCTCGTGCATGTTATATTGGCCAAGACACTGGTTGGAAGAAGATTTCTTTGTCAGCAAACCTTACACAATTACCCACTGTGCACAGATCAGTGCTGGTCCATGAAAGAGGCCAGACTTGTAGAGCTGTGTGTGCTACTGGAAAATGGTGAGGAGCAGAGCCCAAAGGATCAGAATAAGCCCGGGGCTGAATTGGGGGCACTCCTTTTGTCTTCACTGTGAATTAAATCCACTTCTGCTGTTAGGTTCAATTGGGTCAAGGCTGGATTTTTCTCTACTTAAAAGAAATATTTTCCACCTACAGGTATGCCAGGTACTGGCTTACAAATGTTTCCAGTCAGAAAAAAACACAGGAGAGATTAGGAGAGAAAGTGTAACTGCCCAGGGAGAAAATATGTGAAATAATTGAGTACTCTCTGCATTTTGAAAGATGCTTATTCTCCCAGTTATACTGCGATTAGGTGCTTTTGGTTTTCTCCCTCACTGTGAATGTAGAATTCAGTCATTTTCTCTTTCATACACAAAACTTCCATTAAGATAAATTTCATTGTGGCTCTGTAATGACTTATGACTGTTAATGTGAGATCCCTAATAGCATTCATGTCATCAGGGATTTTTTTATAAAGTATTTGCCTAAAACAGTTATGTCAGAAACATTAAGAAAACTTCATATCATTACAGCTGAAATATAAGCCCAAGCCCAGTAATATTATATCCAGAAAATGTTTACCTTTCTGTATTGAATCATTTGATGTAATGTAATTACACTCTGTGTTGGTTTCCCATAATCGTTAACATTCTGATAGGAAAACTAAGTATGAACTGAAAGGAACATACACAGACTATATAATTTCAGTTAGTTTCTTATGGAGATTTTTTGATTGTTGTTACTGAGTCTTATTCTGCTGTGTAGAAGTTTGTCTTCAAATGACTGGAAATGATAAAATTGGTCAGGTTTCATTTTTTGTATTTGAAGGCTATTTTCAGTTCTGCTAATAAAATGCTGTAAACACTATGAGCTATGGTGTGCTGTAATGAACAGTCTCAGGAAGCAAGTATCTAATTTTGAATGTAGATGGTGGTGGAAATATGGCTAAACGAAAGCTTTTCCATGAGAAGCATCAAGAGGAAACCATTGCTTTCACCGACAAGGTCCTGTCCATGGAACAGAGCTTTTCATAGCACACTACTCATACCACTGACAGCCACTTATAAATTATGCAAATAATGGTTGATGGGGACCATCAAAACAGGCTCCTTAATCTGGAATTTACAAGCATCACCCCAGACAGACAGGTGCAGCCCAGCAGTCAGCAGAGCAGCAGAAGAAGAGGGGTAGCTTTGTGCTCTGAGCCAAAGAAGGTCCCATGGTCCCTGAGCCCCTTCCTTCTCTACAGCTCATGAACTTCCAGCTCTCTGGAGGAATCTTCTGTAATTTGAGGTCCTCACCCTGCCTCCGTATACGCCACACGTGCTGCCACATGTGCTGCTCTGTGAGTTTCTGATTCGGTCATTTAACCTTTTGGTTTGAAACAAAAATTGTGCATGTCCAATCTTAAAATTTCTGAAAGAAGTTTTATTCTCCATTTTCATATTATAAATCCATGGTAATGTAACAGTTACAAACTATAACTGATGAAGATGGGATTCTCAAAAGTCCTTGGCATCAGTTTCTCCATAATTATGGAAATCATATACATTAAATGTTTTAAAGTAAACATTGGGTGTAGACTCAGACTAAACCTGAACAAGTCTTGAGAACCGTAGACGTGTTCTGGGAGACGTGTTCACAGCTTATACCTAAGGTTAGACTGAAAAGTAACTATTTAGAAAATCAGACAAAACTGACCTGACTTTTCCAAGATGTTCCAAACTTATGGTGTCTATTCAGCGTATGGATTGTGAACCCGTGGAAAGCAAAGGAATGTAAAACCAGAACCTTAATTTTAGGCAACCGAGTTGAAAGAATATTGTCTGAGTACTGTGCAATAAAACGGAAAAACTTTTGTTCCAGTAATCTCAGACAAATGGCAGCTTTGGTACATACCACACAATCTTTGAAGAATAAGACAATAAAATAATGGAAATTAAATTTTGACTTATAGGTTAAATTCTGCACAGGAAATACAACTGGACAGTCATTCAAGAAAATTATACAGAAAGGGAATTTCTTCTTACTGAATTAATAGAAGGTTTATTTTTAAGAGCTTATTTCAACGATAGAGATTAATTTTCAGTTTATCAAATGGTAATATTGGAATCTTTCCTCAGAATATGGCCCTTCTGCATCACAGTTTTAACATATCAAGTTGGTACTGGACATCTAATGAAATAGCAAAGAGCTTGCAAGACACTGTTAAAGCTTTTTCAATTGTGTAGAAAGTGATTCCTAGATTAAAAATGCCATTCTGTAGCATTTGACATCTGTCATATGGTGTCAAATTGGGAACCTTCTGCATAAAAGGCACTCAAGTCTTTAACAAGCTACCCTCATTTTGACAAATCTGTTTCTTCTGCTTTCTATTTATGTGTGAAGAGGAAGGTGACAAAATTCAAGTTAGATGACGAAAATATCTTTCCTGCTGTTTAGTAACCTCCACACACCTGGTCTCCATGGTGCTGTAGGATGGGGAGGCCAAGGGCAGGCAGCTTTACTTTTCAGTCTCTTCTGTGTATCTCCCTGTGCAGAGATGGGGCAGGCAGAGGTTAAGCAGCAAAATTTCTGCTGCTAGACCAACAGCATGTCCTCTAACTTTACTGTGTGCTCAGGCGCGGCTGGAGAAAAACAAGGCAAAAACCCACCAGCAAAACTCAAGAGGCTTTGCTGTTCACTTGCAAAGATAGGAAAAGAATCTCTGCACTTCAGTTTGCAAAACTTCCATAAGAAGACCCAAATCTTAGAAGACTTCCTGTGTTTTTCACTCCTGTGACACTAGGGGAAGGAGAATAGGGAGGGTTCTAGCACTTTTTTGCTCCTTTTGCACATTCATATTGTTTGCCCACTACTGCATCGTACACCATGGCCACAGACCTTCTCCTCTCTTTCTTCTCCCCTGTCTCAGGGCCTAGAGCAATTTTTTGGGAACAGCTGGAGCACATAGTGAAGTCAGGGGACACCTTGGAGGAACTTACTGGTATCAGGGTAAGGATGTCTGACAGCAGTTGCTCAGAGTGGAGCTGTCACCTTGCCATAAGCCACACTCCTCTACTCTCATACCAGCTTCTGTGCAGTGCTACAGGATCCCATATGAAGGTGAGCAGTGCAGACATTCTTCTCTAACAGGCAGAAACCCCAGGGTCTAGGGACTGGAACAGATCCTGGCCCCAGCTCTGCAGTGGTCAGCCTTCAGTCCACTTTTGTATTAAAAATTTGTATTTTGTTTTCTTTCTAAGATTTTTTTCTTTTTTTTCTTTTTTTTTTTTTTTTTCTTAAGGAGCCTAATAGCCTGTTTTCACTATAGAATGAAAAGCCTAATACTTACCATTCTGGAGGAAACAGCTAGGGCACACACGGAAGTCGTTATTGTCCAGAAGTGTTGGTGGCAGTGGCTGGTGCTGAGTCCCTGGCTCTGCTGCGCCAGGGGGCAGACTTAGGCACTGCAGCTACAGAAGTGCCTTCTTGGCACAACAGCCAACTGCACAATCCTTCATCAAACTCTTCCGAACTGCTAGGAAGTGAGACATTATTGTGGATTGAGTAGAATATGTTATGTATTTTCTTTCTGAGACAATTAATTTAATTTTGGGGCATTTTAATAAAGGTCCATGAACAACGGGTGCATTTTTCAGTGTAACTAGAAAAAGTCTAATGAGCTTTAAAGTAGCAATATTTTGGCTTAGATCACTGTTGGCTATTTCTCAAGTAAGAAGAAGCGTTGTTTCTGTCATTAACTGAAAATGCAAGAAGCCACCAGCAGATGTAAAGCAGATCTGTTGTTAGCATGTCCTTGTATCCCTGCTCCATGGCAAATGCCTAAACCTATCTGACTGGCTTCACTACAAAAAAGGGTTAAGAAGCTGGTGAGGAATACACAAATACTAACTAGTGTATAAGCGCTGTCACTGGCACAGAATTGTAGGTGCTGAGTGAAGTGAACCTGGTTAAGGACATGGCCCCAGCGGAGAGCATCTCTACTGCAGCCATACTGCATGCCATAGCTTTGACTCTCCAAACTGATTTCAGCCTGTACAGCAACCCTAAAGTTCAGACTGGTTGTGATACACAATGTCCCAATTGCCAGCAGATTTACCACAGTTGTAATTGTAATGTGTTGTAGTTGCTACAAGCTAAAATATGTTTTGTTTTGCACTCTTATTCTGCCTTTAGTCATATTTGCACAACTGTCAAACCAGGGGGGTCCCTGAGGGAAGAACATGAGGTGGGTTAATGGACAGATATTTTTACCATAGGGCAGGATGCATCGATAGCTAATGCAGCTCTGCCAGTGCTCGCCACTGCTTTACTTCTCAAATCCAGTCAATGGCTTGGGAAGTCAACTGTGATATTTATAATGCAGTAGAGTCTATGTTTCAGTCTGCTGAGCCACTGTATCAGCCCTATTTAACCTGCATTGTTTTATTTTACTAAGTCAGCTCCCTTTACTCTGTAAGCTACATCTTAGAATATGAAGGACTCCTAACCAGAGCTGTTTTCTTTGTTACATGGGTTATGCTACAAAGTTATTCCTCTCTTCTTAAATTAAACAGAAGGATCCTATGGCAGTTTAAGGAAAAGTAGAACAAACATAATTCTGTTTTGTGTGGGTGAATTTCCATGGAAGTCAGCTTACTTTGCATTGGCCTGCATTTGGCAGAATGCCTGCGTGGGAAAGTTGGCATATGTTACCTTTTTATTCACTGGGTCTCATTTATAGAGAAAGGCAAGTCCAAAAGCTTCTTAAAAATGTCACACCAGTAGACAGACTGAAGTCACAGAGATGGTTTAGTTTATTTTAGTGAAGATTCTGTTACAAACTCAATTCCAGTTTGGGTTGACATAATATTGTTATATGTTTGCACCATATGTTTATAATTTTAAACAGCTTGGGGGAAAACAAACAAAAACACTGCCTCCTGCTAGAGGGACCTATTGGCAATGTAATCCCGGGCAGAAAATTCAGATAGTGAATTATATCTCTCAGACATCAATCAAACATCTTCAGCGAAGAATGAGTAAACAATACTTTTGTTAACCTGAATTTAGTCATTGATAGTGTGTTAGTTTCTTTAGAAGAATAATTTTTTTTTAAGAAACAGGTTATCAGATAAACTACATTATTTTTTCCTCTAATAGTGCACTTTCTTACCACACTTTACACTACTAGTAAAGTTGGGTTTTTTTGGTTTTGGTTTTTTTTCGGGGTTTTTGTGTGTGTCATTCCATGCATAGTCCATAATGGAGAACTTATTTTAATTTAAAAACAGTATAATGTCTCTCACCTGCCCAATGAGATCAATGAAATAATTTGTATTGGTATTTAGTAATGGAAATATAATGACAAAAAAGAAGATCTTTTAATTCCTAGTTTTGTAATATGATGGATGAGAAAAATAATTCTTTTGCCCTGAAGCCTGCCTCTCCTTCCACAGCATAACACTGTCATTGTTTCCATAGGGAAAGATTATCTGAGAACACAGAATGAAAAATTATGAGGACATTTTTTAATTTCCATTTTCATACAACTTTTAGGAGTATAATGAAGAAGGGATAGGAAATATGATTCTTTGATTATCAGGCAATGTCTTGTGGAAAGCACCACCTCCAGGCTAGTGCCTGTCCCCTGCCCAGTGGAATTAATTTTCTTCAGGGGATGATAACTTTTGAGTGAAGAAAAGGAAAAAAAATCATTTTCATCATCGAACTGCAAACTATCAAGTGAGATTTCTCAGTTTAGAAATTACTATCCTGAGAAACACCAAGCTGTTTTTCAGCGGCACCACCTCTGTAGTGTTATCTGTAGGTGGGACTCTTGGCCAGCCTATCCTATGCCATGTGTCACTGGCTCTCACTTGTGGAGCTGCTGTGGGTGGCCCTTGCAGAAGTCATTGTGCTAGACTACACCAGAATCATGAGGCAGCTAAACTAAATCTCTTCATTATGTTAAGAAAATATTTCCAGTTTGAATCTGTTGTGGTTTTATTCTGATACTTTTAATGAAAAGCAGTTGAAATACTCACACCTATAATTTTCCGTGAACTCAGAATAATGAAGGTAAATTACATTGATTTACAGAACCCATTCTTGTGAAGCTGCTGCTCCCAAGAGCATTGTTTGCATCCCTGCCTGCTCACAAAAGCACAAGAGTTCTTGGTCTTTTTGTTATTTCTAATGTTATTTAGATCTTGCCTTGCTACTAGTGATGAAAATAGTTTCTTTGTTCCCTGGTCAGCTTACTGATGGATGTTTCTTGAGACTGGGAAAACAGAGCTTCAGTGCAGCGTTGGTGTGTTGGGATCTGAGGCTGTGGCAACAGAGGAAACCTTGCAGGAGGGTTTGTACTGAACTCAGATTACATTCACAGTCAGAGAGAGTGGTTTTGCCACCAGTTTGTCAGCATTCCCCATTGACATTATTTATATTGCATTAGCATCTAGAAACCACATTTGGAAAAAAGGCACAGAAATAGGCTTTAGCAAGGAAGGCAGCAAGCTCCAAAGCAGCTGCTTAAATGCTTTGCAGAAGTGGGTCCTTGCAGGGAGACCCATGTATATATACATATATGGGGTGTATGTATATGTATATGTATATGTATATGTATATGTATATGTATATGTATATGTATATGTATATGTATATGTATATTTAGAGCTGGAAGCTTAGTCTGGCTTGTACTTAGCACTAAACACTAATTAACTACAATTACTTACACCTATATTTGGGAAACACATACAAATATGAGCAATACAGAATTAGATGGTCTGCCCTCTTGACAGACTGTTTCAAATAAAATTAGCTGTTCATATTAATGGAAATCAAATGTAATAATTAGTGATTCAGAGAAAATTATGGGAAAAATCAGTTACTCAGAGCTTTAGTAGGGAAAGAATAAAGCTCTTAAGTGGGCAAATTGCATTTGATGAATGCCACAGGTGCAACACTTTTCAATGCACCTTTGCTGGGCTAATAGCAATAAATGAGGGTCTGAGCTCAGCAAGGGGTGTTGCAGGCACTCAGGCACTCAGGCACTCTTCTAATAACAGTAATTCCAAAATAGTAGGTGAGTATGAGCTTAGCAATGAAAAAGGGAAATCAAAATGCTGTCTCAGTCGTTGAAAGGAGCTTTTAACTTCTTTTAATTTCTAACAAAAAAATTTCCCACCAAAGTCAACCCTGCATTATCCAACTTTTTGCTCTATAACTTTTACCATTCCAGAAATGTCATAAATACATTACAAAACATGCTTTGGAGTACTATGGACTTTGAATCAAACCATACGGAGGATTTCAGTATAATAAATTACTGAAGAAGTCCAGAAGTGTGGGGAAAGATAAGGATCCTGTAGATCCTCAGTGAGGCATGGACAGGTTTTGATAGTTGTTGTGCTGTATCTATCACCTCAAACTTGCCTGTTTTCCCAACTCCTCCTTCATATGAGCCAGCAGCAGAAGTGAGCGTTGAGGGAGGCTGGGAAGGGGAGAATCGCAAAGTAGCAGCTTTGTGACTGGCAAAGGGGATTAAAAGTATTAGGAGCACTTGGTGGTCATCAGCAATGATCTGGCCCTTGGGAATACTTACACCCAGCTGGTTATAAGACCTGTGCTGTCTACATATTTGGCTTTAACGGCAAATTCTGAGAGAGTGTCTACCACACAGGGAGGGATTTACGGCCAGGCTTTTGCAGTTTAAGCATTCCTAGCTGAAATATTTATGTTCTGCCATTGTACCACAACTAATTTATCGAGGGCTGTTGCAAAGGTGATAAAGAGATGTGGAGGATAGCAACATGCTTCACCTAGCAATACAGTAAATAACTTGGCTGCTTTTGGATACTGAGGATAATCATATTTCTTCTTCATAATCTGTTTATTTACATTGATAAGCATCAAATCCCTATTCTGGTAATAAAAATAAATTTTAATGTTGCTGTTCCCAGTTTGTGCCAGTTGGGGTAATGGAGTTTCTAAGTGTGTGGATAGTTGTCTACAGAATCTGCACCAGTATGCCTTATTCACTTTACAGATTTCGCTTTTCTGAGTACAGTCTTGTCACTCTGACTGCTCTTGGGTGAAATTGTGCAGGATTTTTTAAAAACATATTGCTGTTGTGCTTGTCGAAATCATCTTGTTTGGGAATGTAACTACACCATATTCAGAAGACACTTTTTCAATATTTTGTTTCTCGAGCTGTTTGAAAGCAATGATTTACACAGCCATAGTGAAATGGCAAATGTAGATAAGGAAACAGGCCTGCAGGTGCCTGCCATCTGCATTTAGCTGTAGTATAAATGCCAATTAATGCAAATGTTGACAATTTGTTAGATCTTTAATACCTGCCTGAACAATAACCCAAAAAAGTCAGATCGAACTTCATTTAAACTACTTTCCAATCTAAAATAAAGTAGCTTATCACTTGCACTGTCCTTCAACAACCTGGCTGTCCTCCAGGTTATGGTTCAGAAGCCTTTGTAACTACATTGGGAAGAGGAGGTGATTGTGAAGGACTAACAGCAGCTGCCAAGTGTGGAAATCTCACAGGTGGAAGGTACTAGCAGATGTTCCCCAACCTGTCCGTCTTTGCTGTCTCCTGGAATACAACATGCCTTCTGCAAATACATGGCTGGTGTCAGGAGGGGAATGAATATGCTGCTGCAGAGCTGATCTTTCTGGTTGAAGGCAGTAGCCTTCCTGGCTATGTTTCTGTAATAACTTCACTTATAGCCTTCTCCCAGTGCTTTTCCTACAGAGACCGCTGCTGATCCAGTAGTTAGAGAATGATGCAGGATATCTGGATTTGGGCTGCTGCAAACTCTGGCTCCGGGGAGACCTTATAGTGGCCTTCCAACCTGAAGGTGGCCTACAAGAAAGCTGGGGAGGGATTTTTCACTAGGGCACATAGTGATAGGACGAGGGGCAATGGCTTGAAATTGGAAGGGGGAAGATTTAGACTAGATATTAGGAAGAAATTCTTCATGATGAGAGTGGTGAGGCACTGGCATAGGTTGCTCAGGGAAGCTATGCGTGCCCCCTCCCTGGAGGTGTTCAAGGTGAGGTTGGATGGGCCCTTGAGCAGCCTGGTCTAGTGGGAGGTGTCCCTGCCCATCGCAGGGGGATTGGATCTAGATGATCTTTAAGGTCCCTTCCAGCACAACCCTTTCTATGATTCTATGAAAATATACATACTGGGTGTATTAGAAGTGCCTACATAACTCAGCACTTCCTGGTCGCGTCATCAGGAGCTGCCCCAAATCAGAGCTACTGCCTGACAAAGGCACAGGCTTACAAAGCAAGCTGAGAGTGGTCTGTCTCTGCAGCAGTGTGGCTGCTGTTAAGTACGTTGCCACTTCAGTCAAGCAGGTAATTTAGGAAAACAACAGAAGAGAAATCTGAAAATTTTCCTCTGTGCTCTCAAAGACATTTTCTGTGTAATTTGAAAGCTATGAGTATATGGCTTTGTCTCAGATACAGAGAATGCATAGGTAATTGATATTACTGGAAAGAAAAGTGAGTGTATTGAATTAGTCTGCGTAGCCCATATAGGTGGATTGTCACAGCAAAGTTTCTTTTCCAGGCGTTTAACCCCTGGTTACATTTTTAGCCTGACACTATTCGTCTCAGCTGGAAAATCTTCTGCTTAAAAACTTAGTCTCTCCAAATCTGAAGGCCGGAGTAGAGCATCAGTCATGAACATCTCCCATGTCTGCTGTAATCATGTCTATTTAAAATCTGCATGCTAAAATTAAGCGATCAAACTCAGCCCGTCCAACAACCAACAGCTAATGAGCCTGTGGTAAAGAGCAAGCAGGTAGGCACCTTATTTTTTGTTAACTGCTGACAGTTGCTGCGGCTCATTCATGCTTACCACACATGAGGGAGCAAACAGGCTGGCAGTATTTTGTGGCACGCCCTGCAGTATTCCATCCATGCTGTCAAATGTGGCATGAAACTGAGCCTCTAGTTTCAGCTGGATTAAAGAAAAGCAGCAGATATTCCTAAAGGAGAAGGTTATTTGTTCTCTGTTCTTGTCTTTTGATGACTGTGGTCACCCCTGACAACTGAATCTGTACACTGCATATGCTGTAGAAATGATTTTCAACTTATTACCTACAGAAACATCAGAACACATACTTGAATTTACCAGTTTAGAGATCCGGTGTTAATTACAGCTTAAGTGCATTACAGAAGTGAATGTGGATGGATGTTGCAGAAAGAGGCTGCAAGGGGGGGCAGAGAAGGTTTGACTCCCTTGCTTGGTAGTTGTTTGACGGGAGGTAGCTCTGGGGACAGCTATGGATTGTCACCAGTGCCTGTTGTGTTTCCGCTAACACTCAGCCAGGTGGGCTCTGGTGACGCGGTGCAGAACTGTGTGCTGCTGCTCACGGATGGCAGCGAGCAGCCTCCTCCGCCCATGCACCTGGGAGAGCTCCTGAACTCTAGAGCGTTCACTCACTCGCTGTGGAATAAAAAGCAAATTCAATTGTTTTATCTGGAGTCTGGGGAGAGGATGTGCAAGATCAAAGTCAAAAATATCACCTTGAAGTACTGCTTTCCTTGAAGATTTCTCTCACTTGCAACTAAAGTTACTCCCTTACTAGACTGTGAGGAGTCTCAGAAATGGGGAATGACATCTGCCTTAGTGACACTGAGAAGACTGAACCTACTAAAAACATGCAAGTTCTCTTGGGGCCGGGGCATAGAAAAAACTGCCCCTTCCTCACTCAGCAGAAGAAACTTGCTGGTCCTTTCTGAGCGGTGTGCTGGCCCTGGGCACCCTGACCACCAGCGTGCCCCTGTGCCACCTGCTCTCAGCCACTCTCTGGCCTCACAGGGACAGGGAGCCGTTCGGTTATGCACTGTGCACAGATGTCATCTGCTGTCCCCTCTAGTGTGAGCTGCTGACACTGCTCCAGGGCTGATTGTGAAAATAGTGGCATATTTCATAAAAAGGGCAGCGGATTTGGATATTTGCTTTATTTCCTTAGATGTGGCAAAAATAATTAGGAATCACAAGCTTGCATTTAATCTCTTACGCTAAGTTAGATTTTGCAAGAGCCGAATGTACGAAAAATACAACAGGTGTAAAAAGATGAACAGTGAGTTTCTGTAGAATATTTTTAGCAGGCACTAGGTATCACGGACACGTGTCTATTTTCTCACTTTGTTCAGTAACTAATCTGTCTTGGGGACAGCATGTATAATGTGGCTTCCTATTGCCTCCACACATTAATGAGATTTATTTTTTGCAAAACTTGGCTGCAAAAGATTAAAACACTAATGACTGTGATTTGCATGCTTCTTTTTTTGAAGTTTGTATTTGATACTGCACCTTGACACCAAAGCAAAAATTGTCAGTGTTAAGCATTAATAAATGTTTCACATATTTGCATGAAAGAAATCTGTGATTTAGCAGGATTGCAAAAGGTTTACATATGAGAATATGTTTTTTAATTACAATAAGCCAATGTTTCATGATAGGATGATGAGGGGAGAGCTTTTTCTTTCTTTGTTCTGCATCTTCACAAGAAAAATGACATTTTTTTTCTCTCTTAGATAAGAGAGAAAAGACTTTCATAATAATACCATACCGAGTCCATGAAAAACAGTTGTGATATGTCACCAATTATTTATGAAGGGAATCTTGGAGAAATGCTCTGAATATAATATCATTCTGCTTTTCTATACTACCTATATATTGTTAAATAATACGATTATCTTTGTTTGAAAATAAAACTCTCCTTTTCTACCACACAAATACATGTACACTTTTTCAATGCATAACTGATGGCTTTTAAATCTAGCAAACAGCACAAAATAAGCCAATACATGGAAGCTGTGCCTAGCTAAATTCCAACTTTAAGTGAGTATTTTTAGCACTTTGCAAGAACAAAGATAAGTACTGGTACAGTTTCCTCAGAGAAGTGCTAGATCTTCCACTGAAGATATGCCCCCAATACAAGGAGATGTAATTACAAGTGTTGGACTTTATATAGGAATTATGGAGGACCTGGAGAGATTTTCTATTATTACAATGTTATGCTTAGTGCATAAGGTTATGCAAACAGAGCAGATGACAAATTATTGTGGCAACTTCTTTTGCATTCAAATCTATTCATTATAAATATTCAAAACACCATAAAATCCTTGCTTTCTTTGGTTCTCCTCTGCATGCTTCTTTTGTTTGAGTTCTCTAAGCTTCTTACTTGGGCTTTTTGAATTTTGAGCAATAGTCAGTCTGAGGAATATTGTAAGGCAACTGTTCTTCATTAGTCAGTGAGTCATCTCTTCAGTTTGCTACTTAGTGCTCCTGGTTTGTTTTCCATTGGAATATGTCTACTCAAAGTTGAAGAACAGCTAGCTGTTTTTTCTTCAAAGCAGTTTAAATGTGATTCTCTAGTGCGGTCAGTGACAGTCTGAATGTCCCTAAATTGTTGCATTAGGAGTTGCCCAAGCATGAGCAGCAAGTTAAGAGAGGTGGTGGTGGCTACTTTGAGCTTGGAAGACAAATACACTGCAGAACAAACAAGTGCTACTTGAGCAACACGAAAATTTAATGCCTAATTTGACATCCCTCAGTTCATTAAACTTCTCAGTTAGTAATGGTGTGTGAAAGATGGTAAATGGCACGTATGCTTTTTTATTTTTTTTCCCAGAAATGGACAGTATTATCAAGTGCGTTGTGACAGGAAAGAATATAAGTCACTGACAAGTAAACCCAAAATATAAGCAAAGAATAAAGGATGCAGTAATAGCTTAACATAGATAAAGTGGCATAACACGGCTGTAGCATTTGTTGTTTTCATTATATACTGAATTTGGTTAGTCTTGTGTGATTGCAGAGAATATCTAGTTGCTCTTGAAAAGTTGAAGGATTCTTAAATATTGTCTCATTAAGAGATATAGTACACAGGTACAGGTACAAAAGCTAAGGTTGAATGCTCTGCAGCTGAATCTTTTCTCTACCATAAATAACTGCCCTTCCCTAGGACAGCTGATGTCTCTAGGCCTGAATTATGCCTATAATGGGATCTGCTGTGCTGCTGAGGATGGGGGAAGGTCACACTGGTTGGCTTTTCTTGGTCCCAGGCTGGGTCCTCCAGCACTGCCTGCAGAATTTCTCCTCCTTTCCTGCACTCCTGAGCTCTAATGGGGGCATGGAGATGTGAGTCACAGCTGGAATCGGTGGCAGCCAATCTTGTCTGGCAAAAGTGTGTGTGGGACACACGCTTTTTTCTATGGACACAGTTTTTTTCTATGGAAAATATTTTTTCTCTGGAAAAGATCTTTTTTTTTTTTTTTTTTTTTCCTAGCAGAAAACTTCAAAGGGAAATGCAGCGGTGAGGTCACAAAAAAAACCCTAAAACCCAAAATTTGTGTTCTAATGAATGATCTATTAGAATGGTTTATTCATTCTCTATTTTTTCACAAGGGCTGCTTACATGTTTTAAGACATTTCAACAGACATTTCAATACACCAGCTCTTGGCTATGAGTGATTCCTTTTCATGTCACTAGAGTCCTTCCTCATATTCTATTATAGAACATAGATCATCAATAGATCACTGTATCATCAGTGCCGCGGATTTCATGTGTGTGGAAATGTCAGATTCATTAAATGCTACGCTAAATCTTAGTTCATAAATCAATCACAAATGAGTTTCATTAAGCTCACAGTGATAAAGGAAGGCAGAAGCTTTGAAGCATCCATAAATAATGTAAAACTAATTGAAAAATATTTGTATGAAAGGTGATTAAAAATCACCAGCATTTCTTCACAACAGTTGAAATAGATTTGTAGTAGGCTGGGAAGTCCATAATTTTTTTTAAATTTTTTTAAACCTCATCTAGAAAACATCTAGTTCTGTTTGCAAACAGCACTATGTGTCAGAAGAGTAGGCTGGGCTACTTGTTAGCAGGACGGAAGAAGGAGCTTTAGGAAGTAATATGGTGTTATCAAGATGGCCATGGGTGCGTAAGTAAAAATATTTCATTTTCCATTCATACCACCTGCAGAGTGAAGAGTGATACAGAGAATACAGGTCTGTGTAGCTCCCCAGCACTGAGGCATGGAGAATCGTGATCAGAGACATATATGTGCTTGACACTATGCCAGCCTGTGTGAGCTTTAGCCTATCCTCTGGTAACGTCCCAGGTTACCATTTTCTCTTTGCCAGATCCTGTGGTGTCTGTGGGAGCAGCGGGTCCTCACTGGTGCTGGTCTCTGTGTGAGCCTGTGAGGCTGCAGATGAGGTGTAGGTGCTTTGTGGTAACAGATGTTTAAGCTGCTTTTCTCAGCTTTGCTATGTTCTTTCCCCCACCTAGCATCCTCAAGGCATTTGGATGAGTACCAATAACTCCTTGTAAGCTATATCCTAGGCAAAGCTGTCTCAGGGCCACACTAAATCTTGAAAACTGTTCCCGTGCTGATCCAATAAAGACTACTCAGGAGCTGCTCTCCTTGGACCGGACAGGGTATTACTGAATGAGCAAGCATGAATATGGCCCTCTGCCTGTGGTGTCTGGTCAGCTGCTCTCCATGCCACATCCATATCATGCTCTGGATGAGCATCTGAACTTGGCCCTGTAAAGGTCTCTTTCTATACAACATATTCAATTTAGCATAATGCATTATGATAATTTTTGCAGGTGTAGATGTATGGGTAAAACTCGATAATGTAAATGTGTAGATAAAATGATGCAAGTTATTCACACTGCAGTCTGTGGCAGATGCCACAGTCCTGCCCTGGGAAGAGACAGGCTCACTGACCTGAGGCTCTGGCTCTCTTACTTATGAGTTATATGGTTCAGTTTTAATGCTTCTTGGGGGGTTACTTTAGGGTCAGTTTATCTGGGCCGTGTCATCTACCTCCAGTTACACAAAAGTAAGCAGGGTTGAGAAATTTTCTCCTGATATTACTATTCTATATTTTAAGGCATTCCACTGAAGCAGCTCTGAATGTAGCAGTGACCCCTTTACTGCTTTTCAAAATGAAAGATCTCTCAAGCCATAGTTGTTTCTTTAAAAAAAAAAAAAACGTACAGAGCTAAAATGAAATTCTCTCAGCACAGACAGTGTCTCCTGTGCTCCTTTGCACCACTTTCCATTTTGGGCACAAAATAAAAAGAGTATCTTGGCTGTGTATAATTAATGTCATGGAACTGTGATCTTAGCATGACACAAGCTGTATCACCGAGAGCAGAAGGTAAGTAGAAATCATGATTGCTCAGCAATTTACACGGGAGGATGAAGGGAAAAAGCATTTTAAATAATTGGGTCTAAGGCCTTGATGTTGCCCTGCCACATTTAATAAATCTTTTCTGAGCAATATCTTCTGTGAAGGGGGACTTCACAGTCGCTTGGAGAATACCAAACAGATATCTTTTTCAGGACAAAACTGTTTTATATATTTTGCTTCAAAATGCACCCCGTGGAAGGAGGTAGTGTTTCAGCTTATAGAGTAGCACTAAATGTCTTCTGACTGCAAAGAAGAGTACTTCTTCTCAAAGCCATTTATCTTTGAAACAATATCTGTCCTCTTTGATAAAAGGTGGAGCTCTCCCCACTTCACTTGAGGGCTATCTGAAGGCTGGTCCCACACCAGTAAGGTAGAAATACCCCTTGACATGTCATAGCCCAGCTGTGATCTCAGACCCCAACTCTCCATGACCCTCAGTGCATGAATGATTCTGCCTTTGCAGAGAGCTCTGCAGCTCTCTGTGCCCTGTAAAATCAGTTACTTCATGCAAACATCACAGCACACTTAAACCTTTCTTTAAAACAACTGGGGAGCAGGTTTGAGTACTTCTAAACCTTTGGGAAAAGAGCAGGGATGAGAAATCCCTGTGTGCATGGTTTTTACAACACTGATCTTGCATTTAGAGTGTTTCAGCAGCAACATTTTGGCAGTGGGCAGTGCTTATTCCCCTCACAAAGCTTTCTGTATCTTTTGGCAGAGCTGGCAACATACGTCTTACAGCATCTGCTGCGGGTAGTGGGTAACCTCACATTATATATGTTCCTCTCAGACTTCAGTGATGAAGCAGATCAGTCTTTATGTGAACTGATTGCATTAATTGGCATTTATAATACAGTAGTTAGTACACAGTGAGAGAAGGATAAATGACCTGCTTTAATACATTCAGTAGCTGTTTATGTTCCTTATAGTGCACTTCCAATGCACAAAAAGCTTTCACCTCACATTGCCTGCACTTGGGTACTAAAAACATTTGAGCAATAGCACAAGTGACTCCCTTATGACAGTTATTTCCCAAAAATAATTCCTTATACCTCCCTCATGACTGTCATTTGCTACAAAATCATTTCCACTATGATCCGTACAGAGCCGCTAATGCATTTTTTGACTAAAAGCAACCACTGCTTAGCACTGGAATTGTAAAAAGATTGCAGAGGAAAACAAATAGGCAAAAAAATGCACCATGAGTCTACAGGCAAAAGCATGGAAGTGATTGGAGGCAGGGGGCAAACTTTCCCCTGAGCTGACAGGGCTGGCAGCAGCTGTTCAGAGGGTCACCAGTGCCTCTGTGTCCTGATGGTCACAGCCAGCCACAACAGCTACAGCTCCTCAGGGTCCTATGAGGGAGGAGCAAGATGATGCCCGGGGAGGAGAGGGAAAGGGGTACTGAAAGGTTTGTTTAGCCATTGTCTTGGTAATGCTGGGTGGAAGTGGCTCTGTACAGAACTCTTGGAGGACACAGCCCCCTGTGCCTCTTCCAGCCATGCCCAGCAGCTCCATTTCAACTTTCCACCCTGCAAGCTGGTCAGTGGTGCAGCCACCACACTGGTGCTACCCCAGCCACTGCTCCTGTTTTCCAGAAGTTTTGTGGTAAGCTGAGCTGCTTGTTTTCTAATGAATGGACAGTAGTTTCTGGAGTATACAAGGAAGGTGTTGAGTCCAGTCTTTACATGGGCACAGCCACAGGGATCATTCAGGAAACTGCAAATTAAGCAAAATACTAGAAAAAAACCCTTCTGTTTCACACAAGCCTAAAGTTTATCAGGTTATAGGAAGCTATCATGCTGTAGAGACAGAAGTGTAGCCCATGAGATGTGAATCAGACTCTTTCTATGTCAGAGAATTTAAAAACATGACTTCAGAAGAAAGGTAGATATAACAGGACCGTAGCCTAAAAAAAGAGAAGGTACACGTAAAGCCCATAAAAACAACTACAGAAAAATCTTCCATAATTTGAGCAAGGAATGATCTGGTGCTGATGTTAATGGTGGATAGACAAGAACAAATGCCCTAAAATTACACTATGACTGGGATTAAATACTAGGAAAATCCTTATAATGGTAAAGATATAGTGGTTTTGGAAGATGGAGAAGTGGGATTTCCATCACTTGCAGTCTTTAGTAACTTGTTATCATGCTGAACTGAACTGATGTTAAGTGTGGGTGATCCTGCCTTGAGATGGGAGAAGACCATACAGCCTCTTTAGGTCCCTTCTAACTAAAGCATTCCAAATACGTTTGCAGGCACAATGGAGAAATGGTTAATTCTCACTTTACTTAACTGCAGATAAATAAAGCATTTGTTGAACAGTGGCAAATTTGCTCAGTGAATGTTTAATTCTTTATATTTGATTGAATCTGCATATTATTTAATACCCCTCATTTCTGTTCTTGTCAGACAGCTTTCAGTGATGGCTAGAAATCTTTGTATGTAGTCTGTATCAGCAGACTACATAATAGCAGTTTTAAGTAGAGTGATCTGTTACTTGGATAATATACTCATTACGGGTGAAAATTAGGAAGCTTATTTGAGAAATGTGAAGTGCATTAAAATAAAATGAATTCCCAAATGAGATCAGGGCTGCATGTTAAAAAAACCCCTTTCTTAAAAAGTCAGAATTTACAAAGATGTAGGGATTGTAAAAGTTTGGAATGAGAAGCGTGACTTCTACAAACGTCATATCAGCCAAGATAATTTCAAATGGCTGATTGGGAAGGCACTTATGCCTGGAGAAAAGAAAAATGAAAAAAAAATGCAGGGAATCCCAGGGAACCTTTATTTTTTGCTTAAGCGCAAGGGACATTTTGAACCTATGTTGTCTCATGTAATAACTTCAATGACAGCAGCTAAAAATAAGCACTATGCAAACACATCAGAATTCACTGGTGTGAGAAGGCGTTTGACTGCAGCATGGTCTTTGTAAATCTGTATTCTGATCTTCTACCAAAATAACTCTTCTCTGTGGTTGAAGTGCTGTCCCATAATGTAAAAGTCAAATAGATCCGGGGGGCCAGTCACTGCCTTTTCCTGAATTTTGACAAAAATAGTCTCAACAATAAAAGGTCTATAAGGCTGTATCACAAGATTTTAAGATCTTTCATTGAATATATAGGCTTTTCCAAAGTTAAGACTTAAAAAATAAACCTTTTTTTTTGAAGAGTTGAAATTGAACATGATTTGGGAATAGTAAAAATGTGGAGTAAGAAACATCTTGTGGGAAATACTGTCCAAAGTCATAATCATCCAGCTGAGAAAAGGTGAACATGCCAAGACTATAATGCCACGATGTTTGTTTAAGTTGTGATGGCATTTTTGAGAAGGGAATATTTTAACAGAATCACAATGAAGTTGCTGAAGAGGCTACATGGAAGTTGCTTCAGAAGTTGCTTTTGAAGGCCGAATCCAAATGAGGGTACAGACTGGCCACTCAGATTCCAGCAGCTGCTTTCCTGTTCAGCAGTGGTCTTGCCATTCTGCAGCACTCTTCTGAAGCCTCTGCAGATCAGCCAGTGCTTTGCATGAACTTCAGCTGCGTTGGCTACAGGGGTGTTTCTGACTCTGTAAGTCTAATGAGCAGGGCTCACAAAGCCATGTGACCGCAGTCCAAAAAGGGTCATGTCCATACATCTACTTGACTTTGGAAATGAGCTACGAAACCTGATTAGAGTGTACAGCAACTGGCTTGGTACAGAGGTGTGGACAAGTATTCCTCATAGATACTGGAATGAAACAGAGGCATTTGTTTCAGGAAGTGTGACCTCCAGGGGATGCAGTAGCATTTTGAGGTATTTTATTCACCATTTGTGATCTCAAGAAGCTATTTTATTTGCTGATGAACTCCAGCTTCTGTGGGAAGATAAAATGGACCTTAACAAATTACTGTAAAACATATCTATATGGGAAAACTGAATCTGACACATGCACCTTGTTAGTAATTAGGAGACTAGGTTGAATCCTCAACATAAGGAGGATATGGAACTGTTGTAACAGGTCCAGAGGAGGGCTACAAAGATGATCAGGGAGCTGGAGCACCTCCCATATGGGGACAGGCTGAGAGAGTTGGGGTTGTTCAGCCTGGAGGAGAGAAGGCTCCGAGGAGACCTTATAGTGACCTTCCAGTACCTGAAGGGGCTACAAGAAAGCTGGGGAGGGACTGTTTACAAAGTGATAGGACTGGGGGGAATGGGTATAAACTGGAGAGGGGAAGGTTTAGACTAGACACAAGGAAGAAGTTGTTCACTATAAGAGTGATGAGGCACTGGAACAGGTTGCCCAGAGAAGTCATGGCTGCCCCATCCCTGGAAGTGTTCAAGGCCAGGTTGGATGGGGCCTTGGGCAGCCTGATCGAGTGGGAGGTGTCCCTGCCCATGGCAGGGGGGTTGGAACTGGATGATCTTTGAGGTCCATTCCAACCCAAACTATTCTATGATTCTATGATCTACCACCATGTTATCTGAGAACATGGTAATGGCTGATTTTTGAAAGGTTTTCTTATACCTTCAGTAAAATGAAGACACTAATGTTCCTGTCGTCTCAATTCTTATTTTGCTTCCTTTACTGTCTCTGCAGAAGTATGTTTCTTATCTAATTACTAGCACCAGGAGAACAGAAGCCCTCAGCACTATCACTGTGATAAAATAATTTTAAAAACCAATAGATCAGTTGCTTCCTAACTTGCATAAAGTGAGTTAGTATAGTCTAACATGAAAAATAACAATGCTGAAAGGCAGTCTGCAAAATGAGCTGGCTGAATAATTCATACTTAAATTGAATCTGATAAATTTTGCTCCTTTTCTCCATTGACGGAAAGCCTATATACAGTTGAGTCCTTCTGCAGATTTATTCTCTTACTCTATGATTCATGTGTTCTATAGCTCTCTTTTGGAATATTGTCTGTATCGTTTAACTGTGAGTGGTTATGTAAGGCACGCAACATTGTTTCTGTTTCCCGACAATGTGGCTCTAATGCTAACAAGCAGGACTCTGATACTAATGTTTATAGAAAACAAACATAAAATTTCTTTCATAAATATTTGAGAATAAAAACTTGCTTTACATGAATATTGATAATAGTGAAATATAGTGTTATGAGTTTTCCAAATGTTCATGGAAAGTTAAACAAGGTTGAAAGCAGACTGTTTGAAAATGTGAGTGAATATTCATGCTGTTTTTTCCTGATTTCAGAGCTCTAGCACAATTCTAAGCCATGCAGTTGTCAATGGGATCCTTTCCCTCATTCCTCACCCTAATTTATGTGTCTTACATGTGAATACTGACATGGATTTACCAATGAGATATTCCACCTGTTAGCACTGATGGTGTAAGGTGCTTGCTCAGAGCACCCAGAACAGCATTAGTCTAGATCCTTAGTGCTTATTTTAAGGACCTGCATGAGGTCCCTCATGACAGCCTTGCTGGCATTCATACTCCCAACATGAGCTTGCTGGCAGGACAGCTGGAAGGACACAACCCTAGAACCTTATTCATTTTTAAGGATAAACACTTGAATACCTGTAGTGAATCACTGGAAAGCACATCGTGTCTGAGTTCACTTTGTCTGTCAGAGTGCCAGGAAACCCAGCTAAGCTGTTTTTAAAATGCCACCATGGAACCAGATTTTTCTAAATCCCCAAATAGCAAAGCAATTTCAGGAATACAGCAAGATAAACAAGGAGGAAAATATTAAAGTAAAACAGTAAGTGCAGGCTGATTATTCTCTTGAAACATCAAGTGTTAATCACAGACTGCAGCAAGGAAGGGGGAATATGGGAAAAATATTGAGCAGTGACATTTTGTAGTTGTAAATGCTACGGTGAGTACCAATAACCTTCATCATAGTCAGAAACCTTAGAAAGCTTGTCTGTGAGTGGTGCTTGAGAAAACAAGAGAAAACTCTCTTCTTGTCAAAGAGACTTCTTTTCCCCCTTGGTACTCAGCTTCTCCATGAATTGGCTGATGATGAAGTAGAAGATGCCTTTTATGATTGTATTTTAGCTCCTGTGTTGTTGATATCGTGGAGCAACTTGGTCCAGTTGGCAGCTCAAAGGCTGAATTTCATGCGCAGGACTCTGTCTGCAAGCCCTCCTTCTCATCAGTGCGCTCAGGAACCAGCACTTCAGCTGCTTTAACAACTGCCCCCACCCTCCAACAGACAGTGCTTAGAGCCTGGGGTGGTGCCTCTGTGACTGTGTATGTGTGTGTGTGTATTGTACAGGTGAGATTCTGACAGGTGGCTAAGGAGACCCTCCTGTCAGTCACAAGGTTCAAGAAAAGACCTCTTTGCTTTCTAAGCACCCTTCAGCACCCCTCTAAGCACCTCACCAGGTGTGGCTGGATTGAATCTCTAGTCCCAGACATGGTCAGCGGTTTATGACTAAAGGATTATGTGTGTGCGCTTATATGTGGTTTTGCCACAAGTCAGAATCTGGTTGCCTGTGAGAGCCTCCTTAGAGACTGGTACTCACAGCATTAATAAGTGTGGCTTGCAGCCCAAATGGGATAGCCAGCAGCCACTTGGAGCAGTGCCTGTCAGACAGTTTCACAGTGCTAGAGGCAGGAGGTAATTTAAGTCAAGTGACAGATTAAAATAAATTCAGGGTTGCCTTGATAAATTCACTTGCTGTTTTAGCACTTAGACACATAACTAGTTAAAAATTAGCGCACACACATATATATATATAATAAGTAACAATAAGAACTCAAGTTAGTTGTTTTCCTGAGGAAACATCTGACAGAGTCAGAGGTGCACAATTCTTAGCAAGGTGTTTCTTCTTGGTGGAGGAGGAGAGGTCCAGACTGTTGACCCATCCATCAGGTAAAGTGGTCATTTTTATTTCCCCAAAGAAAAGGTTTTCAGGTATCAATTTTATACCTTTTGAAAACCTTATGGCACCTCTCCTTGAGGTGGGACTAAGTCAATTAGTATGTGTTGATTGGCCATTGGCAAGGCCACTTGTGTTGTCTGAAGCGGGGACTCAGTGGTTCGCCACACCTTTGAAGCAGGGACCTCAGTGCTTTGGGGGGTATTTCTGCTCTTAACTGAACCAATAACAGGCTGTGAGGCCTCCATCTCACCCTAGGTGCCACTTAGCTGAGATGAGTGTTAGACGACCACCCAATCTGTCTGTTTCACCAGGTGCAGTTGTCCAGTGCCAGTTGCTCTCTCTTGCCAGCCGCTCTCTTCTGCAAAACCCAGGCTCTTTACTATTCACAGGGAGTTTTATATCAAACATGCGTGGTACAGAGCACAGAGAAGCTTGAGGCACACACATCCACCTAACTATCACAAGCGAACTGCCTCCCCTGCATGGGTCTGTCCTGTCTGGCTTCCAAAACTGAGGTCCAGTCCTTCTGGATACCAAAGCCAGAACACATTTGTTCATACGCAGTATTTTCCCCAAAAGACTTTTCTTAAGGAGAGAAAAAATTAACTCTAAGCACTTAACAAAAAAAAAAAAAAAATTAGGCTGGTGTTTTATTTTTTGACCTATGTTATTAGAGCAGTGGTTTTTTTGAGAGGTTGTTTCTGTAAGTAGAAGGTGGAGGAGCTGACATTTCAAGGATGTCTTTTGTACACAGAAGAAATCGAGTAATAAATACATTCTAGATTCATGAATTTGTATGTTTGTACTGAGACAGCTTTCCAATTGAAATACAAAGACTGCAGCTATATGGATCCTATGCTGAAATTCAGTATACACTTTCTGCTGCTGAAGGGCATGTGCTTTTTTCTCTGGCAGAATACCTACAGCTTTAGTATGCATTGAATCATTGCTTATATTCTACTCTTAGGCTCTTGTGCAAAAGCAGCTTGTATTTAAATTAGCATTCTATTTTGATGAAATAATTCCCTGTTAATAATAGCAGGGTTACCATCACCCTTCTCTAGTTACAGAAATCTTCCACATTCAAGCTAGGAGCTTTCCTAGTTGATAGTAATACATCAATCTAATTATAACAGCCTTAGATAAATGGGCAAAACAAATGGATTTCGTTCTACCCTGCCTCACAGTCACAAGAACATTTCTTTTCAGTTCACATATCTTTGCATTGCAGGTCATATATCTCATAAACTTTCAAAATAAAGCTGGCTTGTTACTAATTACATTTGCTTTGTGCAGTGCCATCAAATTAATTTTCTACTATGATATTATTACAAATATTCCATTTTGTTGCAAGCACTGAATACCCTTATGAAGTCTTTGTCAACTTGTTATTACAGTAGCATGACTTATAACAAGATGTCTTTTATATTAATTTTTAACATGTTTTAATATCAACTTGGCTTTACTTTTCCCTATGTAATAAACCCCTGAATGTGCAGAAGATTAATGCAATAGGCAAAATAAATCAATTCTAAGTTTCAATTTATATCCTTAGTAGTAAGGCAAATCTCATCAAAGTTTTCTGTTTGAGGCTACTTTGTCAATAGACCTAACATCAAGAAACAATCACTGGCTTTAAAGTGGATCTTGTCTTTATATCCTGTTTTAAGAGGCATCAAATGAAAATTACAAGAAGCAAAGGAGAGGAAATGTTACAGTTAACATTAAACTCCTGAACATATGAGTTAAGTTCATTTTACTTGCATAGCTTCAAAGGTCAACGAAACGCGAGGCCTAGGACCTGATCTCTTTGCATTGTATTTTGTATTTACAGCTTACGGGAATTCATGTGATTGTTTAGAGCAAGGATGCCATTGGATGTTTATGTGAGTGACTTTGAACTTTTTCTAATGCTTTTTACTGAAGCCATAGCTCCTACATCATGTGCACCTTGCTGGAGACTCAAAAGCAAGGAGGTTGTCTAAAGTGAGATACAATGTTATCACGGTTCAGGCTCCATCAAGAAGCTTATTAGTAGTTGATACTTTCTCTTAATGAGCATGGTCACCTAGTGGGCTGCAGTCCATGGATACAAAGATGAATTAATTCAGAAATAAACAAGATAAATGTATGAGAAGTATTGATTTTACCCTGAGACTTGGGTGTCTTCAGACCAAGTCGGGTGAAAGTCACAGGCCTTAGTGCTGGGTGTCCTCACTTAAATGCCTTTCCAATTTAGCATTAATTTTCTGCAAAAATGGGGTTTGGAAGCTGAATAATGCATAAACAGAAACATACTCAGAGCTATTTCAGGATCCCCAAACTGGCATGCTTTCAGTCAAATGATAAGCATCTAGTTGTGTCTGTGAAGCTAGGCACATCAAAATGCCCTTGTGCTGTCGTAAATTCTTAACTTCAGACTAAGAGAATTCAAATATTCTATTCAAATATTCAAAAGCCTGGTCTCAGTTTATTGACTGCTTATGTGCTGTATCATATCACTTGCCATACTCTATGTAGGCAGCAAATATGTCTACTTGGTGAAGATTTCAAACAAGCATGCAGCAGCAGATTAGAACTTTTTTGAATCCCAATATTTTGATGAATAGCCCAGACAGGACAGTCCTAGAACATACGCATTTTATGGCACCAATGAAGAATGTGATAATCTTGCAATAAATTTAACTTGATGTATACCACGTACTGAAATCTGTTACTTCTGGACAACGCCATGGCGCGTTTTTTTCTGTGTCCCATAACAGACATGATGAGCCACTGACATTCTTTGGGAGATTTTGCAAAGCAAAATTCTTGCTATCATAACCTGATTTTCCATCAGAATAGCCTAACAGTCTAAGTTCAGACTATAGTTCTACTAGTTAAGACCCTAGATACAAATTAAAAAAAGGAGTAGTGTAACTACTGATCATGAAAGCACAGAGAGAAATAGCATACCAAGCAGAAGAATCAAAATGAAAATGAGAATAATACAAGACACAGATGAAAGCTTACCTGGAACCGACAATATTCTGGTGACAAACATAATAGTGTCTCTGTTACTGTTGATAAGTATTTTCTGTAGCAGGAAAATGTTATTTACAGTTCATGTAGACAAAGAATTGCATCAGGTACCGCTTTATGAAACTTCTTTGGCCAGTACCTCTGGCATGGGTTAAGCAGCAGATCACATTGGATGATGAACACCTTTCTGGCCTTAAAATCTGCAAAAGGTCAAGAAAATGTAATTAAAAAAAATGAAGAAATGAATGTGGAATGGTATTACTACACAATTTCAGTGATTGCTATCCAGCTCCATACGTATTTCTTCAATCTAATTTTTAATACGCTCTGTTTCACCTACATAACTGTCCCCCTAGGAGCATGAATCCAACATGTAGATAATTAAAATTCTCAACACTTAATGTTACAAGTGCCCAAAATGTGTAGTGGGCTATAACCTGTTATGTCTACAGGACACAGTGCAGTACAGTCCTGGAAGCAGTACTATTCATATGGAAGTCACATTGCACCTGAACTAAACATACTGCAGGAGTTTTAGAGTTGGTTTTCTCAGTTCTGTCTCAAGGATTTCTGCAACATCTCTGCCACAAGTGGTCACGAAATAAGATTTACTTGTCACTAATTTCACCCTGTACATGTGTATAACTAGATCAGGAGTTTAGAAGTGAATGAAAATATGGGGACTTCCTTTTTTTTTTTCTTTCAGCATTTTCTGTTCTTCTTGTTTATTTTCAGTATTCATGATATACATCACCAAGGCCCATTTGTAACCTCTCAACTTTAATTCTTACATAGAGTTTTCAAAAGAAGGGTTTGAGCAATGGAAACATTAAAAAAATTACATCAATGAAAGCTGTTTTTCCATTCAGCACAACTCAACACTTGAAAAGTATTTAAAATATATTTATATATTCACATATTTTCTGCGTTTGGATATACAGAGAAATCTGGTACGTATTTATAATAAACTTGAAACTTCAGTAATTATCACCAGAGGTCATCATTAAGCCTTCAAATAAACAATGGAATGTCACCTCATTTGACAGTGCAGTAGGAATAATTTCTACTAATTATTCCTGTGATGAATTCGGTTCATTAGCTTCTTCTAGAGGAAGAGGAAACTGAAAAATCAATATTTTAGCTCACTCTCCTTTTTTTCCATCATCTGGGAATGCTAGTTATATATTTTGCACAGTAATAAAGGGAACCAGAGGGCAGTCAAAGACAGTAGAAAATATTAAACTTAGAAACAATAGTGATTAACAATAGATGGAGCTGTTATCAGAATGCAAAACCCTGTTGATTCAGACAGAAGTTCTGTCCTTTGCAGTCTGTCTTTAAAGACTTCATTTGTTTCATTTTCCTTAAAACGATCATACTGATGGCTCTTTTGGACAAGTTATCGAGATTAATTTCTGTGTTGATTCAGCATCACTTCTTTCTTCCTTTGCTCATATAGTTTCTAACCATAGCATTTGATTCTTCCCATTTTCACTCGTTAAGGTGGTGTTATGTACCCCTTCAGCTTTGCATTTAGTTTTGCCTTTTTTAGTATATTCACTCAGTCCCAGCAATGCTGATGTGAGATCTTTTCTTTGCTGTCTGTACACAGCTAGAAAAGCCAATGAACAGTCAAAGCTTTTTAAACATTTTAAGCTGGGGAATTGCTTTGATTGGAAGCACTGGTCGTTCAGCTGGGCTTTCAGCTTATACTGCAATTCCATTAACTGTGATGCCAGAGAAGATGTCAGGATTGTGGTGTGCCAGGAGCAAGTCACCAGCTTGTTTGCTATCTTTAGGGAATCTATAAGGCTCAATCAAAACATCTACTCAATCTAGGATATGTTGCATGCTAGTCACATTAATGAAAGAAAGAATCAGTGTCGTTGAAGACTAGAACTGGTCAGAAATTTACTGACTGAATGTTTTGTCCTCTGAAGATGTTAATCTGGCAAGGTGAAATTTTCCTATGGTGTGTGGCACCCGGGGGAAACCGAGCTTGTTCTCTAACTGGACACCCATCCTGGCCTCTACCAGCCTCGTGCAGAGGCAGAATCGCACCTTCAAGCACCCAAGGCTCTTAAACTTTGACAAAGAGAACGTCAGTGTGATTACAGACAGTCAAAGAATAGGATTGATCTTAAACTATTTTAGTTGTCTAAAGAAATATGACCACATCTGGGTTATGTATAGCACTCTTTGTAGGCATTGCAGAAAATGGGTAGAACAGCATGGTTTCATCTGCTCTTTTTTTAAGGTAATTTACGTCACTTGGAAGGGATCATCATTTGGGAATGCCTGCTTCCTTCCATTATTCAGAAAGCCTAAATTAGATTTCAATATAAAACGGGAAAGCTGGGACATAAGAATCCTTCCCAAAATGACATATAAACCCACATATATCTTTATAGTTATAGCTAAAGTTATAATTGTGCATATGTGTATACATATGCATATGTAAACATATCTACAGATACATATAGATTCATTCTGATTCTGCAAGAAATTTTAGTTACTGATTTTCCTTTTTTTTTAAGGATATAGTTTCAAAATCTGGGAATTTCTTGAGAATGGCAGACCCAATTTTGATAGAATTCTGTGTATAAAAAGTTTCTTGCTTTGTCTTTTCTGCAGATTATGAAATCTGATGTCTGCTAACCACAGGTGTGAATGATGTACATTCTAACAGAGTTTCAGAGAAAACAGAGGATGAAAATACGAGTATTCCTGCATTCTTATAGCAAAACAAAACATTTTTTTTCCATACTGAAATAGAATATTTTCAGGAGTCACACCTAGCTGGGTGTATTGAAATGCTTTTCATCAAAAGAGTTCACACATATAGAACAAAATTATATAAATGCAAGACATATTTTTCAGTTTCTCAGCATGGCTATCATGTTATGAATAGAGAGATATGCTGTTTTACCATTACTGGTTGAACTCTTAAGGCATGGCAATGAGTAATCGGCCAACAAGTTCTGAAACAGATGTTAAGTGACAGTGCTGTTTTTCCAATGGGGTTATTGTAAAACACTTGCTTTCTTAGTTTCCAGTGTGGAGGGCTTTGGGCCATATAATCCATCAAAGAAATTGATACCTAAATGAAATCCTTATTCTATCTAGAAATAAAAATCTCTTTATGATATTTAGAAGGCCTTTTTACTGTACTGTCTGAGCACTTCACAAGCCTTACAGTAGTTTCACATATATATAAGTAGGAAATGGAGACCCCCTTGAGAGAGTGGTCCAAACTCATCGGGAAGGCCAGTGACAGTGTGGTGTCTGGCACTCAAGTGTACCCACCTTCAGGCTAATGGTCTAACTGCAAGCTCCTTTGTCTTTTCTCCCAGTGGAAATGCTGCATGTAAACTACATTTGTAAAGGAACTTGGTACAGAAAACTGTAGGAGAGATAAAAGGATCAGTAAGTTCAAAAATTGAGGTTATATCTGGGCTGAACATCTTTATGACGGCAGAGAAAGTAACTAGCTGCAAGGGACTAAGGGACATTCTGCAGTTTCAGATATGTGTGCTGCTCCTGCTCCCGTTTCCAAGGTTGTTTACTATTATGGCACCATGGCTTGTGATATTAAGTCATCTCATATAATACTACTGATATTTCAGTGCATGTCAGATATATTCTAGTGCTGCATGACAACATGAAATTTTTAAGAACGTATATCTCAGTGTATTCTATTGCGTTTCAAACATCAGACAAGAGCAGTATTGGAAACGTGTCTTTGATGCCTTTTAAGAAACAGAAGGCTGAATTCCATGGTTACACTCCAGCATCCACAGAGCTTTTTCTGCAATTCTGAACAAAACTGGGGACAGAACATTTTGAAGCATTTCTCCATAACTGGACTATTGTAAGGGTTTGGTCTTGTTACTGGAGCATACAGAATCTTTAACATCTTTGACTGACTTTGAATGCAACCTTTGTCTATTTCTGTGATTATGACCATGGTGAAAAATACAACTGGACAGAAAAAAAAACATACATTATTCGTTTTACACTTTTGATGAGTGCTTATTTACTCAGTTACAATTTATGCAATAGATAACAACAGAATGTGAATGAATGGCAAATAAGTCCATCTGAACTTCTTTATGATGATCAGGTAAATTAAAAACTGAGTAATCAGTTACTCTCGCGGAATCTTTGAAGTAAAAATCTGTGTAAATAAGATGATTTTGGTTTACCTCAAAACTGAGGTTTAAAAAGTGTTGAGAACAAAAACATCATATTTTGATGTAATGGTGGTGGAAAATCTCTCTTTGTGTTCAGTTATCTGAGTCACATCCACTAGCAACACTAAGGAAAATTTGCAAAATATGAAACAGTATTTGATCCCAAAGAGCATGTGATAGATATTTCATTTCAGAACATCAGTTACGCTAGTGAAGTAGTATACTGAAGTTGCCAGTTTATCAAACATTTATGCATAATTAAAAATTTCTGGAGTCTTACGACTCAGCCTTTCTAGCTAGCTGTTCAGTGACTAAATTTTTAGCTCAGTGCTGGTGTAGCATGTATGCCCTCAGCACAGTGCTTCCAGAGAAATAGATGTCTAATAATGAGATTTGCAAACTGCTGAGCTACTTAAGCTAGCCAGTAGGAACTCTTATGAACAGAGGTGGTCTTAAGCTGTCCTCCAGTACTTACAACTTCGGCCCTAGTGGGACTCACAATGTTGAAGCTGTACTGTATAAGGTGCTTGTTATTCATTTCTCACAGAATGTGTCTGGAGAAGCCAATGGTGATCCTTTTCTAACCTTTTATCCAATAATTCATGATTAAAGTACTCACCCAGGTTGCAGGAAAGGCAGATTCAATTGCCTCCTCTACTTAATGGGATTCAGCCTGCCCCCCAGCCCCCAAAATGTCCCAGAAGAGCATCATAATGGCCAGACACTAGGCTATTCTGAGTAAAGGCTTTCTCAGTCCCATGAAAGCTGTTTCATGCTGTCTGAGATAATTGAAACTAGTGATAGTGCTCTTGTAGCTGTAATGGTGTAAGAATAATAAGAGAAGAAAAGCTTGGTGGGAAAAGGTAATATCTCCTATAAGAACATCTCATGTAGCTGAATGGAGAGGACAAGCTCAGGGTCATCTAAGACAGATCTAAAGTAGAAATTTAATTTCACAATAACACATTTAATGAAAAAGATGTAGGGCCAAGGAAAGAATTATTATAACACTTGGGAATGCGGATTTCATCCTATATTACTAATTCATGGGGTGTGACCATGGCATTTACGAAGCTAAGTTAGGTGGCTATAACTCTATTGTTGATTTATTCTTTCACCATGTGAGAAAGGATAAAACAGGACATGCATCTGGAAGTTGTAAACTATTGTATATTTTCTAGCGCAGTTTTTAAACATTGTTCATCCCTGTCAGCGCACACAGCTTTACATTCTGGTAGTTTAGGAAAGACATCCTCATCAAAAGCAGTATCTCAGGTTTTGCACTCATGTTCAAAGACTTATTTTGGACCATCCCACCTCTGTTTTATGTGGAACACTGCCTCTTCCTTGAAATTTTTCAGACCAAGTATCTGCTTACTGGTTTTCATCATTGCTGCTTGAAAAGGGTTTTCTGTTCTGTATTGGGTGTTCTGGGACCTGTCTTTCCAGATGCAGCCCTCTGTGGTGGACACCTGCATAGCTACGGACAGGGAAACATGTAGGCTGGGCACGTATGGGGTCCACAGATGTGCTGCAGGTGATGCTCATGGCCCTGTCCCTCAGCTTGGTTGGTCTGACCTCAGCTCAAAGTGACAGCTTTTACCTTTATCTTACCCTTTTTCTCCAGTATTAATTTCCACAGGAGCGTTATACAAGCTTTCCTATAAAGTCAGAGGTCATATATGTCTCTGTGAGACAGTAAGTCAGAGTATATTAGCTGCAGTTTGGAGAATGTATTCTTATTTTTTTCACAATTATATACAAAATGCCAGTTAAAAAATGCCCACCAGCCAGGACAACATCACAGTTATCTGAGACTAGAGCTGTACTGTTTTTGGGACTTCCAATCCCTCATTTACTTTTGACAACAGTAACTCTTGTCAACTTTGTTTAAAAAATCACGTTTTCTTCTCATTTGTCCTGCAGAATTGAGTACTGGCAGCTGTACCTCTTAAATGGTATGGTTATGCATAAAACCAGAAAGCTAATTAATTATTTAAAAAATATTTTCTCTTAAGATCTTTTTGTATTTCAGCTCTCGCTTTTGGCATGAAAATTTGAGTTATATTTTAATTATACCTTTCTTTCCTGACCCTTTTGCCTATCCTTAGTAGAAAGAGCTATAATATGGGAGTATTTGGCTGGAAATTCCATATTGTAGACCTTTAATAATATGCAGAAAATATGAAGTTCAGACACATCAAAGATTAAATCTAATTTGAAGAAGAGTCAGCAGTGGAAGTCTCAATTTTATTGTTATTTGTGCAATAATGCTTATTACACAAACATTTGTAATTAATGGTAAGTATCAGAAGAAAATCTCCGTGGATTGATCAAAGGATCAGGTAAGATATGTTTACACAAAGTCCAAAGAAGCAAAGAATGCATTTCTTCTTGGCACTGCAGCTTCATTCACAAGGTCATAATTTTGCACAGAGACCTCATTGCTGCTACAGGAGAGCGGTAAAGGAGAAACTTGTTGATCTGCACTTGGCATTTTCTAAAGTCAGAAACACTTTTGCGCCGTTGGAAGTCGCGTACCATTCACTTCTCAAAATTATGATGTTTCATATGCAGAGTGTGATTTCCTGCTTAGGGAGATGGCAGATGCAAAATTATTGCAACAGCACCCAGGTACTGGGTGGGAAGATGGCACAGCCTCTACAATCCGTGTCAAAGAGAGGCCTACTATGAGCTATAATCAAAACTTTTAGAAGAGAAATGGGGGGAAATTGCACTTAAAATTACATGTTATTTTTACTTTTTTGGTTTTGATAAAATTTTCAAACAAATGTGAAAACTAATGCTCTCTGTTCTTCAGAATGTGTAGTGGGCAAAAACTCATTTCATAATTAAGTGATTCTTTCATTTAATTTAGTTTTATTCTATTTGCTACATCAGAAATGCTACTCACTTATGTTGAGCTATTTTTACATTGTCAAACTGTATTGTTCATCATTATTATAATCAATTTTATTTTAATATTTTGTATTTTTCCAGTGGTAGTGAACTTTTATGAGGCAACATATTTTGACATTAGCAAAGCATGCCAATCTGACATTATCAAAACAAACAATTCAACATTTCTGATTCAACATATCTTAGAGAATCCATTATGTGAAAATTGATGAAGTTTTGATGTTTGTCTCTGATGTAGAAATAAAACATATTTTTATTGGTAAGAACTTTTCATTGAAAGAAAACTCCATTTGTGGGTTGGACTCTGTTTTGACTCTAATTCTATGGGGAGGCAGCTAGCCATCGTTTAGGAGAAGCTGACACTTGCAGAAGGTGATTCACCCAGTTCTAAAACAGATGTTTCAGAGAGTTGGGATAAATCAATCCTGAGAGGTACCCATTTCCCCTACGCTGATTGGAAAATGTGTTCAGGCAGCTAGTGTGAAGAATATTCAGGTCTTTACATGCATCCCAAGGAGGGCAACAAAGCTGGTGAAAGGGCTGGAAGGAATATCCTAAGAGGAGCAACCAAGAACTTTGAGCTTCTGTAGTGTGAAGAAAAGAAGGCTGAGGGGTCACCTCATTGGTCTCAACTGCTTCCTGAGGAGAGGAGGGGTTTAGGAGCTGATGGTCTCTTCTCTCTGGTATCCAAGCAGTAGGACATGTAGGAATGATTCAAAGCTGAGCTAGGCAAGGTTTAGATTGGACATTAGGAAGTATTTCTTTACCAAGAGGATGGTCAAACACTGGAACAGGCTTCCTAGAGGGGTGGGCTGTGCCCCAAGCCTGTCAATGTTTTAAGAACCATTTTGACAATGCCCTCAGTACCATGCTTTAAATTTTGCTTACCTCTGAATTGGTCAGGCAGTTGGACTGATGATCATTATAGATCCCTTCCAAATGAAACATTCTATTCTGTTCTTTTCTGTTCTGTTCTGTTCATTCTAGTTCAGACTTGGGCAAAAAATTTAGATGTCTGAGTTGGGACTGGAGTCCTGTCCTAAATGGACCCAAATTTAGAGATAATTTACCTATTACCACTGCAAGTAAGGAACTCTAGTTACAATTAATGCATCACCCATGAGATAAGTTTAGGTTTCAATAAAAGGTAGGAAGGAATTTTTATTTTATTTTACACTATCTTTAAGTTTCCCGCTAAGGTTTCTTTTGTTTGCTTCTTTGCTCTATTTTTTTCTATTGCATTCCTTTTATATCATAGGTTATAAAAGCTAAAACCTCTGGCTCTCCTAGATCCATGTTTGCATTGCTTCTGTTTGCATTGCTTTGGCCTTATGTCTTTAGCCACATCAATCTAAATAATTTAAATCCAATCAATTTCCTGACCTGTAAAAGAAACAGAATTTAAGAATCCTGCTTAACTGGGGAGGAGTTAGCTTTCGTTCTTGTAGGACACTCTTAAAGAGTGGATTATGCTTTAAAAAGTAAACAAAGTCATGGGGAGACTAAGCTTTAGAAAAACTGATCCTTTCTGATCAGTTACTCATTTCCCAGAAGCGACATGTAGTAGATGACATTTTTCTTGAGCTGTACAAACTATATACCGTCAGCTTCATTCTGTGGTTTCTCTCTGACTCCATTCAGAAGACTGTTCTTGCACAGTATAATTGGGACACCTGGTGCCATTCTATGCTGCAAGGAATTACAGCAAGAAGCAAACTTGTGATTTGTACTGTTCTGCACACGGACTGCATTGTGCAGTGCAGTGATCAGACTAAGCAAGCAAAACTTGGGGCTTTACCAATTATTTTTGTTCCCTATTAAGACTCTAGAGTGATCTGAGCTCCACTGAAGTAAATAAAAGATTCCTGCTAGTGCCAGTGACTCAGTCCATGGAGAACAGTCCCTCCTGCCTTTTCCACAGGAGCAAAGACACACAGCTCCATACCTCACAGAAGTTTGAACACTTACTTCAGGATGCCACTAAAATATTCTCCTTGACTCAGCCATGCCATCAGCAGTCTATCCTTCAGGAGAGTACATCCAAGATTTTATATATTTTGCCTCAGAACACCCAGGGAAAGCAGGAAACTTCTTTTATCTGTATTACCAGCAGTGTAGACTGAAACACAGAAAAGCTAAAGCTTCTCTACACAGTGATAACAGATACACAGCCACCTTGCTCCAAACTCAGTCCTAGGTCAGGTCTAAAGCCATTCAGCTGCCTTCCAGTAGCTGGGAGCCACCAGCAGGGCTCACCTGAGAGAAGGATGTCTGGTAAATGGTGAGTTTCCTGGCTGCCAGACTGGAGCTTTGTCATGTCCCTGAAGGACAAAATACAGACAGAGAAAAGACTTGACTGCCCTTGAGTAGGCAGCACCCCTGTCTGGGATTTCCAAACCACTCAGGCAGTCTGTGGGGGATCTGGGATTTGGGCAAGCCACCTGCTTTGGACGATAACAGTATGCTCACCTGTGTCCACTGAAAGTCTAGGGACTGCATTTATTTTTTAAAAAAAATATTTTAAACAGTGCTCAGCAACTGTATACGCTCTGAGTTGCAGCATGCATTTCTGAAAGGTGTCCTATAAAACTGCTATTCTATAAATGCCCTGATTTATTATGTAAAGCTATAAAGAGCCAGTAATGTCAGACGTGAGTCAAAGTTTCTAGTCATTATATAGTCCATTACAGAAAGTCTGAGGATACTAGGGGACCATGTTTATTGCATGAACTATACAGTACTTGAGAATTTCCATGTGAATTAGTGGAACCAAATAGAATTATTTAGCACTTCTCATTAGTGGAATCATCTGGTATGAAAAAGGCAGTTATGGAGTTTCTTCCTTACTGTTCTGATTTGAGCTAAGGCAAAACCAATTTTCTAACTTTTCAGCTAAGCCTCTTATAAGTAACTTCATTTTCTGAAAGTGAAGAACATGTTTTTGAGACACTATCTGTCTCTAGAAGTGGTAGCACTTGATATTCTAGTTGTCACCAAAATAGTGGGAAAGGTTATTGCTTATACTTACTCATAGAAACCAAAGCCATCCTCGGGTTGGTGGAATGCTGTAAGTCAAAAGGGTAAAAAAATGTCAAGTGACTCAAAATTGACCAACAAAGTATTCTATTCCATATATGTCATACTCAGTATAAAACTGAGAGATCATGAGGGTCAAGTCATCTTCTTTGATGGCTGGTATCTCGTGAGGAGGACCTCATCTGTTTTTCTGCCTGCTGATACTAATCCATAGAATCAAAGAAGCCAGTTCCTGAATCCAGGTCCCATCTGCTGCTGAATCCAGCCAGGGATGTTTTCTCGTGCCCTGCCGTGTGTAGTCATCAGCAGGGGGTTCGATTTCATATATTAGTATATAATTTGTTATTCTCTTATTGATGTTATTTTCCTTTTTATTATTTTTTTTCATTAAAACTGTTTTAGTTCTAGTTTCTGACACATAAGTCTCCCTCCCTTATTTCCCTTTCCCTTTTCCCTGGGGGTGGGGTCAGAATTGGGGTCACAACTGCCCACCTTAAGCTATCACTCAGGCTGGGGTGGGGCTAAACTGTGACACTTGGTTTGCAGGTCTTTTTACCATTCCTGTGATACTTTGCAAACTTTTTTTTTAAGCACTCAATTTACTCTTTTTTTTTTTTCTCAAGGTGTGTTTCTACAATTAAGGGTGTACATGCAGAACATGCAATTTCCTCCTTCAGAGCACAAGTTTCCCTGGGTGCTTTGTTGATTCAAAGAGATGCACTGTTTTACCTTATCTTGTTTTTGCTTTAGAGACTTGTGTTATGTGGGGCTATAACTGACCTTTCCATTGCAGTGGTTTATAGGACCACTGTGCTGTGATTGTGTGTATGTGTAACCATGGCTACTACCATTTTTCAGTCCATTTTTCTTTTTATGTAGCTGCAGTCACACTTTGGGGGTTACATTGTCTGTGTCTCATTTTTGAACAGGACTCTTTGAAACAGAAGTCCTCTCTGATACAGAGTTGTCCACTGTCTTCAGTCTTCCAGACTCTGTGAAAAGGGATCGGAGTGAAATCATTCAACTTAGACTTTGCAGTTTGACTGAACTTATTAAAAGCAGATCAGTTCTAGGCACGTCTGCAAGCACACGCTTGCTATTGACAGTGAGAGCTGGTGTTCGTGACACCCTTCAGGGAAAGCATATTTCCTCGAGATAAAGCCCCGCAAAGGAAACTGCACACCTTTCATCATGGTGCACAGTGGGAATAGGTCCTTAGCCAAAGTCTGCTGACATCAGTTGAATCTTTTCATTTACTTCAGTGTTATTGTTCAGGACCTACAGGAAAGTGATTCTCTTCCACCACTGAGCAGCAAACAGGAGGATCTGAACAGTGGCAATGCAAAAGTATGGGGACAGAATGTGGTGCTGTGAGGTCTGTCAGTATATTCAGAGAGGCTGTCACTTCGGAGATCCTATCTGAGAGGTAGAATTGGTCTCTTCAAACCTGTTTTTCTGCCTTATATGTAAAAGATACTGTCATTTATCTTCACAAAAAATGAGAAATTTAAGCAAAACCAGTTTTTGCAACTCAGCCAAGCAGCAAAGCTATCTAACCTCTGACAGAAAAATACTGCAAGCACTAAAGAAAACTCTGCTGGTATGACAATTGCCACTGTTTCCTTCAGATCATTTAAATAAGAATGAGACTGCATGTAAACACCAGAGCAAAGCAATATAAGCCTAGAAAAATCAGTAGAGCTCTTCTGGCTGTGAATCTGGCCCCAAAGGCACACTTTGAATCAAAGTGATAACTAATTTTTTTCGGACTGGCTATTATGAACAAACCATGACAACAGTGACTAATGGAAACAGCCAGCTCAAAATGCAGAGCTAGTGCATTGCCTTTAAAAGAAATGGGGTTAATCAGTTATTACTGCTAGCTGCTCTGCTTGGGCACAGCTTCTGGATTCATAGACTGTATCCTGTAGACCAGAGTGCTAAGTAGATTTTAGCACCAGCCTTCATCCTGCTTTTGGAGGAGATTACTTTTTAATTTCTGTATATGTATGTGTATTTTATTGACCTATCCTTTTTACAGGAGAGATGTCAGTCAGGAGGTGACTTAAAAAAACCACTAAAATATTAGACCGATATATGAGGTGAGGTGATAATGTAGCTTATATTGCCTAGCTGTCATACCAGCCTCCCAGCCAGGGAGCTGCAAGGATTTGTTGAAGAATAATAATTCTAAATTTGCCTTACTCATGAGTGCAATTAACTGAGAACAGACTTCAGGGAATATGGAGTCTGCTGCTGCTGGCTAAGAAGTGATTAGTAAATGGCGTAAAATTTCACTATTTGGGTAAATACAAAAATGAGACATTAAATATGCTAGAACATCTAAGCTCTCCTTATCACCTCTTATGACTACCAACAACAGGCATGTTTGTGATATGACATGAAGCCAGAATTTACTCTACATATAGAATTTTCTTTTCTGATCACACTCTATGGAGACAGTATTGCTGTCTGAGCAATTGGTTATGAGTACAGATTTTGCTTTGATGCACTCTTCTCAAGTCACATTTGCTTTTCACACAGTCTGTTTTCTCACAGTTCATGCTACCCTTGTTAGTATTTTAATCAATGCTCCAAAGAAGTGTGGAGGAAATTGCTGGTTACCTAAAGCTGAAATTCAAACCTCCAGACCCTGGAGCCATGATGAATCTGCTTCTGCTGTCTCCTGAGACCTACTCTGAGACCTGATTCCCCAACTGTATAGACAGCTCAGGCAGCTGCCTCTGTGTGGCCAGTACCCTTTCTGCGTACATACACTCGGTCTCCCTGTACCCCAGCACACTACATCCCCAGAGGTTGCTGAAAACAATCTGTGAAGCAGCTGTGGGGATGGAGGCGAAGGAGCATACTATGCCCTTCCCTCATTTCAAGACTGCTCTTTAGCAATAATATGTATAAGCGTGTGCTTCTGACTCCTTCCAATCAAAGCAATCCTTCATTTCATATCTGTTTTCAATTCCAGAATGGTCCACCACCCAAGCTGCTATTTTATCTGATTTTCTTATGTATGTTATGTAAGTATCTTGTTCTGGTCCCTCCCTCCATACAAATTAGTTCCTGATTGTGTGCCTTTCAACCATAACCCCCCTTCCCTCCTATCTTTTCGAGTATCCCATTCTTGACTTGTCTTATGTTCCACATTTCTTTTTTCTCAAACCTATTTCTTTCCCTTCTTCTAAGAACAGATTCTTGACTTTCCAGGTACTCAAACCTTCCTCCTTCCCAGGGTATTTCTCAGTATTTTTACTACTATCAAACTTTGCTTTCAACTTTCTCTTTCACTGCAGAGACCGTGTCAGATGTTTTTTTCCAAAAGTTTTATCCCCATGAGGCTGATTAAACTTTATAATCCAAGGAAAGAATATTAAATGTTATGATATCAGAGGGTGGAGCGCAATATAAATTTTGAGAAAACTGTGTCTTCTAAGCCCAGTCTGAGTGGACAGGAAAGTAAACACTTTTGTGAATAAGCACCAAACTGTGCAGTTTCCTTAAGTGCAAGTGCAAGTAATTTCTGACTAGGAATGTGAAAGCATTGAAGAAACCATGCTTGAAGCTTTAACCACAGAAGTTACTTTATGACACGATAAATTTATGATAATGCAGGGCAAGTAAGGTAGAAGTGTGGGGAGTTTAGACAAGAGTGAGATCGGCCCACAATTTCAAAGTACAACCATCCTTTTGAATGTGACCCTGTGTTTGCAGTGCAGAAACAGTTATGGATGATCCTAGCTAACTAATATAGCCCTGCTGATCTTGAACTTGTGCCAAGTGCTTCCTTGCCATGGCCTTAATAACTCAGCTTCTGACACTCCCTCTGGCCCTGCTACCACACTCACATTTTCTAACTACGAAGTAGCCAGGTAGGGCTTATGGTATTCATAAGTTCATTTAGAACATGACTTATCTATGTGTCTGTGCAAAAGCTTTGGTGAGAAGCATAACTCATTCAGAGTCCTGGTGGGCTTAGATACTTGCCAGCTGCATAAATAAATCTGTGTCCATTTGATTTAAGAGCATATCCCCTTCCCAGTCTTTCCCCTGCCACCTTTCTTCCCAGGCACAGCAAATGTGTGATTTAGCTGCCAGGCTAAGTACTGATTCTGTCCAGGTTACCAGCTGCCTCAAAGAGAGAAGAGATTTATTCAGGTCAAGCTGCCCCTCTACCTCAGACACATTCCTGTTGATGTATAGAAAATTTTGAGGGTGTAGTCCCTTCCTTCAGTAAACCAAGAGGAGCAGTCAGGGCCTAAGATTTAATGACAGTGGCAGGTCACAAGTCTTAGTCTCCCATTCTCACCAGAGCATGACCAGGGTGAGGTTAGGACAGCAAGGACAAGGTGAGTAGGCAAGAAGTTGGAGAGATTGGGAGTTGCAACAGATCCTTCCCCACGGGATGTGATGCCAGCTCAGAAAGGGAAGGGATTCTGCAGGAAATGGCCTTGTGAACATGGGACTCAGAGTGGAAGAGCTACTTCCACTTGTGTTTAATTGCTTAATAACCAGTTGGGCTAATCCATCAAATCCATGGCTTGTCTCATTTTGTATGTCGTACTGCAGTATTCTGGATGCTGATGCAGAGTGGGGTTGGTAGGACATCTGCACTACTTATTGATGTTATGGAAGGGCTTTCTGCCTGTTGTGGAAGAGTGAACCAAATCTTGGGGTATCACTACCAAATGCTGTGGTTTAACAGATTTAGAATAGACAAATTTATAAATAGTACTATGAGTGCTGTGTCTCTGTACACACACACAAAAGTATATTTGGTGTACGTGGCAGTGATTCTGTAATATTCCTTCAAGATACTTCTGTCCCAGTGGTACAACATACCAACACCTCTTCTTTCTGACAGGAACAGCTGTGGCAGGTAGGGAAGCTGAGTATGCACAGATTTTTTTGTATGAGCAGTGCCCAGAGAGATGCCGGCCCCTTCACTGCATCATCCCTACAGATCTGTCATTCAAAGCCAGGTATTTTAGCATATAAAACAACCTGCTCTTGGTCAAGGGCTCAGTCTGTGAAAAGAAAATGCTGTTGAGAAGGATTTGACTTGTGTCCTATACTCTATAGCCAGGCAGGGCTGTATCTGAGTGATATTATGGGGATATAATGACACCTTCCTACGTCTAAGATTCACTGTTCTGTCCTCTACCTTGAGTTAGGTGTCTAAGTAATTTCTTTTTAACAGAAACCTAAGGAAGCTAAGGAATTTTTCCCGTATAACATGGTGATTTCCTCAAGCAGGTTACTTAGGATTAGGTCCTCACTCAGTCTGGTTTAGAGAATGGGTTTTATCCCAGGTTTCTCATTTTCAGTTGAGCACTCTCCCCCTCTGCTTACTTCTCCTCCATTATTTGAGGACGGGTGTCCCCTGTTCTATGTTGTAAATACAAAGTTAAAACATGATGGAATTGGACAGTGTAGAAGGCCTGACTTTCTACTGCGTACCTCTTACTGGCTTGTGTAAATGTTTCCCAGCTCTGGAGATGTCCTGCTTAGGGTGCAAAGTGAGAGCAATGTGTTTAATTTAGGTCTGAGAATTTTTATATTAACTTCCTTTGTGAAGGCAAGGGTCAATCCTTGGCTCTAAAAGGCTCAGCATGCAAAGTGGTTAAGTTCACGCCTCTTATTAGTGAGAAACATACAATTAAACAACACTGAATTTAGTCTAACTATTCAAACTACAGTAAAGAAATTATGCCTGTGGCTAGATCTGGATCTTCTGTTCCTGTCTTCTCAAAATCTGGGATTAAGGTCTCATTGCTTTTTTCTGCCTTTCAGGCAAACAGCTCTGAAATAGTCCATTCTGTGAGTAGATTTTGAAAAATGCTAAACTTAGCTCCTGCTAAAGATCTGAAACCTCATTTTAGAAGGAAAGAAATAAAACCTAACTCCCACTGCATGCAAATTTATTCAGTTTAGAAGGAGATAATAGCTATGGTTACAATAAGGAAATTATGTCATTCTCTGTTTTTAAATAAGAAACTTTTGCTGTCTAGCACTTACATTCATTTTGCATGTGAAAGCAGACAGTGTCTTCTCACTATTTTTTTTTTTACTATTAGCTATTTTCTAAAGTATGGCATGGTATGGCATGCAAAGCAGCATCACATTATGTTGAATTCTAGTTTCAGGGAACCACAACTCAAAGAGCAAACATGTCCAGTAGTTTTCCAGCTAATCCTCTATCATAAAAGGAATCCATAATTTCATTCTCATCAGTCTGTATACTAATGTCAGATTATTCTGAAGCAGTGCTTTTCAACTTCTGACATGAAGACTACTGGGTCTAGGGACTATTTCTAAATATTCAGTGGATTCTGTGGAGGACATGAAAAAGAAACAAGCCCCTTATTAATAGGCTTACATTTTCTACTCAGCAGTCTATTTCTTTATTGTAATATTCTTGGAAATGCATATGAAGAAATTTTGAGGGCTAGTACCCAGTCGCTTAGCTTATATGTATCATCAAATCTAAAAGAACTTCTACCCATTTGCACAGAAGCCCTGAGAAATGTAAACCGGACATGTTGGCTGTGTTTTTATAAGTACAGCAAATAGTGTCAGGAAACGCCCACAGGCACTGGAACACGTTCATCTCTGCTATTAGATTTTAGAATGATTTCTGGCACACGTTTGGGCCCAGGCCAACTTAAATTTTCCCATACAGCTCCCAAGCACATTTGGAGAGTAATTGGAAGAAGACTAGGTTGTGTCTGTCTTAGAGAATAAGATAGTTAGTTAATAGTATGGCTCTTTCATGCCAATTGGTTTCAGTGCCAGAGACTGTTCCTACCTCATGGAGTGTAGTACACAAAGATAATGCTTGTACAGGCATCTCACTTTTCTCCAGATTGAGTAAAGTATGCAGTTCCCATCCTAACTTGTTTAGGAGTGTTTGGATGTATGGTTGAACACTAGCCTTATTTTTGCCCAGAGGGGCTTCTGTCCAAATGGCAACAGAGATTACAATTGTGGAAGAGATGTAAATATCATTGATGTTTTTCAGTTTCTAGCTCCCTCAGCAAAAATATCTTGCTTATTTTAATTTTCCTTTTGTGTGGGTCAAATCTGATATTTATATTGTGCTACTTTTGTTCAGTATTTTGTTCAGAGGATATTCTTTTTTCTGTTCTTTCGGGGTAAGTCATAAACAGATCTCAATCAATAAACAGAAATTTTTACAGTGCTTACAGGTTTATGTATCTTTCGTATTCATGCTATTTGTGCTCTGGTCTTCAAGCCACTTGCATATTACCTCTCATTTCTGAACTGTGTTTCCTTTCTGAAACATCAATAAAATACCAGCCTGTATCCCCAGTGCATAATACGATTACTCTTTGAAAGATGCCACAAGTTGCTAAATTTAATGAGAAAGACCAAACCATTTTGAAAAATACTTTTAATAAAACTTTCAATCTAAAAAGAACATATCAAATTGTGAAAATCAAGACTGTAAAGCATGGAAATGTCAGTCTTGGGGTCTTAGAAAAATGTAAATTTGAAGATTCCTACAAAACAAGAAATTGTGGCTCCTGAAAGGTCACACAGATAGAGAAGGGGGAGCAGGAGTGGGAGAGTGAGCAGAGTAGAGCAGACAAGGGAGAGGGAGGAAGGGGAGTTGTTTGCTTTGCATGACGTGATAGCGGTTTTTCCTAAGGTTCTTGAAGACTGCAACTTGCACTCGGGTCTCTTGCTCTTTCTGTTCCACGCTTCAAGATAGGGACATGTATAGTGATCAACTGGACAAGAAAAACATTGAGTAACAGAAGCTGTATGAAAAATGTAAAAATGTTCTAGCAAAGATGAGATAATTTCATTTCAGCTTTTGGATAAGGATTTCTAAATCAAAGATCAACAGGCAACCTACGTATTGTGTATGTCGTTGTTTTGAAGTTTGCAAGCAGTTGAGGAGTAGTTGAAATGCAAATATGTTTGTGCCCAAACAAAGACATAATACAGTTTGTGTGACTAAAATTGTTACAGTCTATGCCACAGAAAGGATTAATGCTGTGAGTTAATAAAATTACTTTGGTGTGAAATTTAGCCCATGTGAAGAAGCTAAAATAAATCTTTCTTAGTGATATACAAGTAGTGCATCATACTCCTGTAGAGAGCAATCTTCATGCCTTTGCAGAAGTCTAAGTACTTCATAAAGGTCGATATTATTCATTTTTATTGGTGTTACAAAGAGATTACAAAGAGTGTTGAAATATGTGAAGGCATTCTTGTGCCAGATGTAAGAGATCCAACTAAGGAAACAACACCATGTGCTATCAGTAGCAAAGTCTGTTGGTAAACAGTGAACCTGCAGCTCAAAAAATGCTTGTACAAAGTGTAGAATTTAGTGTAAGGAAAACATTTGTAAAAGCAAACTTGTTGAATGTTCACAGATGATGCACAAAACCCAAATTCTCTAAAAATGTTTGAAATCGATACTTTGCCTTGATTTGTCAAATAGAGTATCCTCTGCAGTATCAAGATCATGTCAGTGATCCATTTTTATATTTTTAACTCTTCAGGGATGCACAACAATTGTAAGATACATAGGTACATGATTTCATATGGCAAAGACTTGATTATTGATTCTGAAAACACTGTTTTTTAATTCTTAGACACTGTTCATTTTTCTAGAATAGTGGGTAAATAAAATTATTGATTGTAAAAGAGATGCAGGGAGATATTTCATGTTACATTCATTTTCAGAGTAGTGACTTCAGATTCCCCAAAATTGCAAAGTGTAGATGTAAAAGTTTCCTAGCTGCACAAACAACTTCGTATGTCCTATTTGTATAGAAAAAAAGAAGGAAAATTCTTTATACTCCTCAGAAGATGACTGTTCTTCTGATGAAGTACATTAAAAACTTTGTTAATTTGTGTGAGGAATTAATTTAGTATACAGCACAAGAAAGACTTAGAACTTCTGGTTTTTGGTTCCCATCTGCATACATCAAATGATTACTGTATTCCTCCTGTCTTGTTATGTGAAGAGGTTTGTATGGAAAATCTATGTTATGTGTCACAATGGTAACAGTCATATCTTTGTACTATATTAGCAGAATTGGTTTAGATATGATAGTTTCAGGGCATAAAGAAGGCGGCAAGTTTCGTAGGAAACAATCTTTATTAAATATAAGCTTGGAAAAATCAGACAAACTTCTGGATGCTTGACCTCTTTTTCCAGTATCCTTTCTATTTTATGTAGAAAATATATGAAAAAGTCAACTTTCAAGAAACAGGGCATGTTATTCCACTTGTATTAGAAAAGCTTTTCTTGTCTTACACAAGTGCACACAGTATGTGATGATTGGTAATGATATACTGTGTCATAAATTATTATTAATTATTTCTGTAGTGCCATAGGTGTGTATGACGTTGCACAGACAAATAAAAACTGACAGCTTCTTACCTCAAGGAGCACACAATCCAAATTGCACACAACATGGCATGGGTTGACAATAACAGGTAGCGGGCAGGGGAATGCAGGAGGCAGAACTTGCATGATTATGGGAGATGGACACAAACCACGCTTGTAGTACTGTATCGAGTTGGGGGTTTGTCACTGAAAAAGAGACATGGACATACTGGAGACAGTCCAGCAATGGGTCATGAAGGAGATGGAGGGACTGGAGCATCCCTCCTGTGAGGAAAGGCTGAGAGAGCTGAGGCTGTTCACTCGGGAGAAGAGAAAGCTCAGGCGGGTCTTACCAATGTGTATAAACACCTGAAGGAAGAGTTCAAAGAAGACAGAAACAGACTCTTTTCAGTGGTGCCCAGTGCCAGGGCAAGAGGCAAGAAGGAAAAAGTGAAACACAGGAGGTTCCCTCTGAAGATCACAAAACGCTTTTTCCCTTTGAGGAAGGCTGAGTACTGGCACAGGTTGCTCAGAAATATTATGGGCTTTCCATCTCTTGACATACTGAGTACCTGCCTGAACAGAGTACCTGCCTGAACAAAGTTCTGAGCATCCTGCTCCAGCATTCCCTGCCCAGGGCAGAGTATTAAACTGAATGGTCTTCAGTGGAGGCTCCCGTCATCAGCCTTACTATGATAGACCAGGCAACTACAAGGAGAAGCTTGACAGCTGCTCTGGTTTACTGTGCATCAAGAAGTTCACATCCTGGATTTCAGTAGCTTTTCCATTTTCATGTAGGAAAAATCAGAGTTTTATTTGATATCACTTTTGAAAAATACCTGTGCGAAGAAAAAACCCAACCACTTAAGTATGATTGCTGTTGTAATTATCCATAGAGATATTATATTATTTGTATAATTAATTTTATGTACAGATGCATCAAAGGCAATTTAGTATGAAACATTTTATTAGGTTCCATCAATAACGATGAAGAGAGTTTTATTTCATTTCACTGTAGTTCAGAAATACTCCTAAGGGTGCTGTTTCTAATTTCCTGTTTGGGGAATGAAATGTGCTATTAGCAAAACAAAATCCTCTATTGTTTTTAGCAGCAACATCCAGCTTTTATAATGATTATTTCCTGGGAGATTTTTGCAGACATTGAAATAGAATAGATAAGTCAAGTGACATATAAATCTTTAGAATTAAATCTCAGAAGCATGTTCAATATGATGTTTGCTGTGACACATAGATTATTGGTGTTCCTAACCTTGTGACATCATTTTAGTTACATTTATAATTAACTATGATTTCAGACATATTTATAGCAGCATTTTATTTAGAAAATATCCAATGAAAATAGCACTTTCTTGGAAAATGTAACAGCTCTTCTATCAAAATGGAGTAATATATAATATAAGTGTAATTATTTTTGGCAATTAAATTCTAAGGTTGGGGAGGAGAATCACAAAAACATTCTCGAGATTGCTGTAATTGCCTCGACCAAAAAAGAATGGAGTTGAACCCAACATTTCATCAAAGTGGAACATTGTTTATTCTGTATATTTTCTACTATCTAGATTAAATGAGTGTACTGAAATAGCACATAAACATTTGCATACCAGGTAAAGAGGACATATGTTATATGTGTGATATAGTCAATTTAACAGTGCAGTACCCATATACTAGATAGCTATCTGATTAGATATTCAAACGATGTTTGTTTTTATTTCTGCTACAGTTCTTCTTGAGAGCTAAAGTGCACTTAGTTGAAGTTTATTTGCTGCTTGAGTATCTCTAAACAGAATAATTTCTTAGAGAGTACCTATGAGCTACCCACAGAAAGAGAAAACTTTAGTCAGCATCAGAAAATATTACATGGTTGAGTATTATTTGTCTATCAACTATATTGGTGATTAGTCTAGGTGTGTTGTTTGTATTTAGCTTATGATTTTTTTTTGTCCTCGTGACTGTTTTGCTTTATAGTCTGTTCAGGTATGACTCTTTCAAACACCATTATGAAAGCTACCACTTTAGTTCAATACCATTTCATTCATAAGATTTTCTTACTCTACAATGTCTCGTGAATGTCTTCTAAAAGGTGTTGAATTTTTTATTGACCTCATGATTATTCAAGTTGTGTATGACTTTGATTTTGTCATAGTAGCTTTAAAAAGTACCTTTTCAAGTGGAGAGGGAATGAACAGTAACATTCTCTCCCTCTGCCTTTTGCCTCCTGTCTTTTTTTTTTTTCTTGCACTCTGACTCTTCAGGACAGCAATGAAGCACATATTGAAGCACAAATATATGCCAAGGTCCTGTGGAATCCGTGAGTTGTGTATATGTCTGAGGCTGGTCTAAAGCACAATTAATGTAAGCCAGATTAAAAAAAGACACCAAAAGTTGATCTTACCAAAAAAATAGCAAAAAATCAATAAATGGTCACCATTTGCAGCCTTTCATATGCACATCCTACCAACAGAATGATGAGCTTGATGATCATAGCTGGCCAGCAGATCTGAACTCATAACGCCGAGTCATCTCAGAAACATATCTCATATTTGGAGGCTCTGTTTTGCCTAAGAAGTGCTAATAAAACTAACTAAAAATATGTAATACTTTGGACAAAACTGCAGACAATGTTTTTATCCTTCTTGCATTGCTAATGTTTCTCATTTGGGGATAATTTTTCCAAAGGAAAAGTTGCTTGAAAAAATTATTCTGCTTTGTGTTTCTGAAGGCTTATGAGATCAAGTCGTGAAAGACATGACTGGGACAAGTGAAAGTGTTTCAAGATTTGGTTTTAGTAAGAATATGTTATGTATCTTGTATAAAAAATATGTTTTTGTGGTTGTATTCATATATTGACTAAGGCTTTCACAGGAACTTTCTGCTTTAGCACAAACCTCAACAAAAAAACCCAACAGAGAATAAAGAAATGAACTAAGATGTCAGGAATATACCCTGCCTATTCTGCTAAACAAAGACATAGAAAAGAATATTCTTTCACAAGACTTGCAGTCTTCAAAGCTCTAGTTTGATAAATGTGGAAGATTCCTAATGACAGCAGATAAAAACAGTTTCAAGGGGTCTATGACAAGCCTAAATACCAAAGGAAAGAGACAGGGCAAGAAGCAATAGTCTTGGGGTGAGTATCTTGCAGCAGGACCCTGAGGATGCTGCATAACAGAGAAGGTCTCAACAGATGTTTAGCTGATGGGTGTTGTAAGGTTTTTACTCTTTGGAAAACTCAGAAAAACAACTTTTCTGTGTCACATTCCAGAGATTCACAGATCCTAATTCCCAGTTTTACACACTCTGAATTCTCACAGTACCAAAATCACATGGGCACAAGCACACAGGAGAAAAAAAGTAGTAGAAATTGGAGTAATTGAGCAAAAGAGATGTGGTGTCTCTCGGCTCATTTAGAAAAACGAATTATTTTAATTGCAAGTCTGACACATCTTTATGGAGTGCATGAAAATATAGGCCTAGAGATTTTTTTTTAAGGTTGGCCTACAGGGGTTCGTTCAAATCTTTGCTGAACAGTTCACTGGAGCTCTAATTGAAATATTTAATTTGATACTCCATAAAAATGCCTCAAAATATACTTTATCACAGTACCAGCAAATATTAAATGTTACTTAGTACACGGAGTGAAAAATGATTCCATGAAAAATTGATTTTTGCTTCAGAGGTGCCAGAAGAAAGCTATTTAACAAAATGCACAGTGCATAGATGAAATCTGTTTTGATTATACAGTGAGATTTTCAAGTGTGAAAGGACAGTGTATTTTTCATTGTTTTTTAACTTTCTTTTAAGTAGGATGTGGGAGGATCTGTACATTTCTACATATACAGAATATTGTGCGGTCTTCACATAGCCGGTATTCATTTAGAACTCAAACAAAGGAATCAAGGACGACTGTACCGTAAATCTAGAACAGATTAAAGAAAACTGAAGCAATATAAAATCTCTCCTTTTTCTTTTTTCTTCTCATTTTGGTGTGTGTGTAATAAAATGGCTTTTGAAGAAATTCTCCGTTATGTCTGACATTTCTACTGATGAATGTTGGTGTTCACCAGGGCATACTAATAGGGAAAACAAGGAACAATTGAATGTCTTGAAGTAAAATGAGGGTCATTTTAAAGATATGCATAGAGGAGTCTTAGCCAGTAATAAATGCAGCCTGTGTAACCCAAGATTGATAAGAAGACAAAGCGCCATACGTCTATGAAAGAATCTGCAAAAGTTAAATCCTTCTGCATTAAAATCTCTGGTTAGTTTTCCTCTCTCCTAAAATTGCTGCAAAAAGTCAAGTCCTGTTCTTCTTTCTCAAACTGCTCAAACTGTCAAGAAAAATATTTAAACAAGGCATGAGTTCTGCAAGGCACTATAAACACACAGGTCACTTCTTGAAGGTGGCACAAAGGAAAGTTGTCTAGAAGATATCCTGGAGATGGGTCAGGAGGAATGGATGCAGCTCACTCAGCAGCTTACTCCGTCAAACCACTTTATTGGCAGTGTTGTCCAGTGAAATGGTGGTGGCTCTGTTATTCTCAGGCGAAATATGTTTTCATTCTTTTTTCATTATCAGTATTCTTTTTTTCTTTTAGAATGAACAGGTGATTAATCATGTAGATATATTTTCATTCTGTTGTTTCATTTATGAAGATTTACTTAATCAAGCATGAATTTCCTGTGAGTTTTAATTGATTGAAAGCAAAAGAATAAATAACATATGACCAACTGATGAGCCGTTGTTCAAGAAAACTAAGAAAGGAACCTCTTCTTGTGTTGTTTACTAAAATTCATAAGCTTAATCAGAAGGAAGCTGTGATAGTGTATTTTGCCCTTATTACAAACCTGCTTGACTTAAAATAAAACTAGTGAATCTATTTAAAAGGGGAATTTAAAAGAGCCATATGTATGTATTTTCAATGCAAATTGAAAATAAAAAGCAAAATGTCAGATTTATAGAAATTCTTGACTTGGAATTATAGAATCAGTTTTGTAGAAATTGTTATGTAATTTTTTAGCGTCAAGAATTGTTTTTATAGGGTCTTGAGTCTTGAAAACTCATAATCTCGCTATTACTATGCTTGATTTTTTCTCAAAGTTTTCTGGTGAGAGCAATGTTTATTCTCTGCTTTAACAAATAAATTGAAGCAGAAAGAGGTGATTGTGCTCAGAAGTCATATAATTAATTAATGCATTAAAACTTAAACAGTAGGGATACCAGAATTTTTGGTTATTTTTCAACAGTTTCTTGTAGTGAGCACCAAATAAGTGAGCCTTAAAAGGAAAAATCACTGGGAGTGTAGAAGGTAGAGCTTTAGTTAAATGAAGCTGTTCTGTGGGCAGCAGATTGTTTAAGAACAGCTAGATAGATGATGGATAGATTGGTAGATAGAGAGGGCTGAGACAAATGCAGATCTATGGGTTACAGCCTTTCTTGAATGTGAAACTGAAATATATGTTACACTATTACATGCAATCCAGTCTTGAAAAAGTTGAACGTACTGAAAGAGTTCCTAAAATCTGAACAGTAAAAGGAAGCAGTAACACCACAATAGCACAAGACAGGAGATGTAGAAACTGTCAGACATCTAAAATCCAAAAATGGGGCTATTTTTAACAAAATAAAAAAATCATTTAGTCTTGGAGAAGTTGCAGAGAGAAAGAAAAGAAGTACAACTGCCTGACCCTGGTCAGATGAAACCTTGACCCTGGTCAGATCATACCAGCCATTCCTTTGTGCCCAGCTCACATCAAGATAATAGATCAAGATAAAGGCACTTGAGTTTTTCAAACTGCCTTTTTAGAAATACTTTCACCTTTGAAGGCCTCCGGTATTAAAAGCTCTTTCTCTTTAAAGTGCTGAAAAATTTTTACTGTACTCTAGAATTATAAATTTCCTAAGATGTGTGTAAATCAAAATGCTGGAAAGAAGTATCTACTGTAAATTCAAGTATTCATGTTTTTCCAGTTGATCTCAAGATCCTAGAGTTAGATTATAACCAAGTAAAATGCTTTCAGTCTGCAATTAAATGATTGACCATTTGAGCAAAATAGTAGTAAACGTGTAAGAATAAGAGTGTGGAAGGTCTACATGGAGGGAAAACTGAAAACCCACCTTCCTTCCTTCCTTCCTTCCTTCCTTCCTTCCTTCCTTCCTTCCTTCCTTCCTTCCTTCCTTCCTTCCTTCCTTCCTTCCTTCCTTCCTTCCTTCCTTCAAAAAACATTCAGGCATAGCTGGTCATCACTTTGAAAACCAGAGGTGGATAAGATAAATTATTTATTCTGTTCTGGTTTATGTTCTACAACTTCTAGATGGGACATCTAATGTGTTATGAAGTTCCAGTGTAATTTAAATATACTTAGGACCCCTTTAATGAAAGGCGTAATTTCTTCAACAACGTTACTAATTTTTTATTTTTCAAGTCATGTCTGAAAGTGTATTTCTGCTAATACTGATGCCAAAGCAAAATGAGATTTGAAAACACAAAAACTTCTAAGAAGGCCGGAATATATAAAGATTGTGTTCTGGTGTTACTTTCTGTTGAGTCAATTTTTAGGTTAGACCACTAAAAATCTGTGGACAAAGAGTAGGAAACATAACATCCAAAAGAGCTTCTAATGATTGTTTAAAAAAATATAGACGAAAACTTCAAGATGTGAAAATGCTTTTGTGCTGGCATTCAATTGCATAGATGCCATATATCATCTTATTGTTTGTGGATTCATAGATAAAAGAGCTGAATGAACAATCTACCAGTCTGTTAATCTTCTTTAAAGGCAATATATTCTTCCTGGAAAATCACATATGTGTTTCCTCTTACCTGAAAATTGACATGTGAAGGTACTGCTCACAGACTAAACTGTTACAATAAAGACACATTGCAATTTCCTCACTTCAAATTCCAGTTGTTGGACCTCCTTGTGTTTGGGGTGGTGTTAATCTCTCCTAACTGCGGCCCTCCTCTGAAAGACATGTTTGGTGTTTGTGGTTTCTCTAGTTCCCCTCTATACTCAGTGGTAAAGAACAGGGAGCTTAGAGACCAGTTCACCCAGAAATATGCACCTAAGGCAGGCAAGATGAATCAATGTTAGGAGACCTTGTTTCCCCCCGTGGAATAAGAAAGGAGTTTAAATGAGTGGTTTAGATTAAATACCTAGTTTTAGATGTTCAAAGGAAGATGAGGTGCATCGTTCCTTTAATCAGCAATATTGAAGTGCTTTACAGTATTTTACTTGTTTTCTGGTCCCTGGACTTCTCTTGGTAGGTCATTGAACCGCATTCAGCATCTTCACTTCACACTGTCTTAAGTTTGGACACAGTGCTGTGGGAGAAGAGGTCATAATTTTCTTACTCCTTCTTATCTGAAAGTTGTACAAAATCTTTTCATGTTAGCATTGCTCTGGGAACTCCCAAAGAGGTGACCGTGCACAGCAGCTCTTTGTCATAAGATGGCAGAGAACTGAAACAGTTTTCTCACTGAAACACTGTGTTCTTCCTGAGATCCTGTCAATGTTGTGTAACCCAGCCTATAAACCACTCCAACTTAGAGATGAGTTTTGTTCTCCTACTGCTGTTAGTTGATTGCTCCATCATTTTTCTATTCCAAAATAAGGCTTTTTAGAATCAATTTTAAACTTTTTTCTTTTTTTTTCCCACAGCCAGTTTATATGTATTTAGTAGTCTCTAGCATTGTCCTTTAGTTCAAACCGTTATCTTCCCTGCTGATATCAAATAGAAAGAAGCCACAGTGACTCTCAGCTATCACTTTGCGATGCAATGCTATCTGCCTCATTTTTGTCCTTGTAGCAACTGAAACGGCAGACTTTAATTGTATCATTCCAGCGAGGTGTCTGGAGGCAGGCAGAGCCTGGCTTCAGGTCGAGGTGGCCTTACCAATGTACAGTGACATAAAACGGGTTACTCATGTGTAATTTGTGACTCACTGACCTCAAGCCTCTGTCTTTCTCCATTGATCCCAAGCTGCTCACACGGCAGACTTCCTTTTTCATCCCATTTCCAGTTCTCCCCACCTCAGGATGCTCCAACAGTATCACTTGGATATATATTGCATATGATATGTATATATGTTTGTACGTGTCAAGAACTAAATAAAAGATTCCAAATGTTAGCTGCTCGACACTGTTAGCTTTTATGCCAAAGTCATTAGTGAAAATGCCTAACAAGATCAGGTATTCATCTGGTCCAGGACCTGAGGACACCAATGGGCCTGATGTTCCTGCCCAGCCTCTCCCACGGTCTCCCCACATCCTGCCCTCAGGCCCCATTCCAGCCCTCTGGGGCTGTGTCAGTCCTTACCCCAGCAACATGGGGGTACCTGGGCCTGACGCTGCCCCAGCTGCTCTGCCCAGCACTGGGGCAGTGGGATGAGCCCAGACTGTGAAGCCCTGCTTTGGCCCCTCAGGACACAAGCAATGGCCACCAGCCCCTTGGAGTCCCCAGCCTGTGTGGCACCCTGACCCTTCCCTAGGGCCCTTTCACTACCTACGTAATTGCTTCCAGAACAAGCATAATGGCTGGTTCCCTACCCATGCATCTCTGTTTTAGCTAATCATTTCTATAAACATCTGCAAAAGCCCGAGTTTTATAATGCAGTTTGCTTTGAAATTTGCTTTGGTATAAATAGTTCCACCTTTCTCTCCTCAGAGAATACATCCTAGACACTAGTTCTACCCTGGCTATCTATTAACCACAGAAAAGGAGCTGCTGCAAATGAACTTTCAGGAAGCCATTCACAACTAAAGCTTTTTATGACAAAATGCTGACAGAATCTTCTCCTGTCAACAAAACAATAAGGAAACATTATGCTAGTCAAAAGTGTGCTCTTGATGCATTCAGCTCCTGAGTCTCTGTGAAACTGCAGTTCAAAATTGCAGATGTGATTGGCATTTGACAGGTCATTGCTGAACCTTTTGTTATTTTGTGTCACCCTTCTCTTCTGGATTGTGCTACTGAGCCTGGTAGGAGCTGAGAGCACTAAGCTGCTTACTATGAAAGAACATTTGATATCAGATATCTGGCAAGGATATGCAGGGTTTGGGCATTCCAAGGACATGGCAGCAATTCTGTGCACTCAACTAAAAAAAACACAAGAAGAGATATAGATGTCAGTGTTGGAGTATTCACATGTAATAATGGCTATTCCAGACAGAAAATATTCCCCATTTTAGACGTTGATAAAAATTATCAGAAACTTCAGAGAAACACAATTCAATAAGCAGTGTTAAGCTAAGTATAAAAATGACCTGACAAAGGCCAGCAAAATTGGAGTTGGGATAGTATGAGCATGTTTTCTGCTGGCTTAAGAATTGCTTACTCTTTCCAATATGTTCTCTTATCAGTATACCTAAAATAATTCATGGGGCATCGGAAAGTGTTAGGCAGCATAATTTTATTTATAACATTCAAATGTGAGGTGAAAGTGCTTCCAGTTCAAGGTCCATGCCTTGAGATGTTCATGCATCCATTTATTGAAAGATTTATTTAGTTTGGCCTTGGCCACCTGCAAGTTTTCTTTAAGCATCTCATCTATTGTAATGAGAATACATTTAACAGTGAGAGAACACTTAAGTGAGTCTTCTTCCCAGTCAGTCATATCAAAAGTCAGTCTTAGCACTCAAGTGAATGCTTTTTGGTAACTGTAAAGGGACCCCAATTAAATAGTAGCCATCTACACCTTTGTGGAGTAACATTAGGTCAGAAAAACCGCTCATCTTGCCAAATATGTACCTTGCTGCCTGTTCTGTGCTGACGGTTTCGTCATTATCGCAGTTTATTGGAGACTATGATGGTGACAGTCACATGTATTTTGTTGAAAGGAACATAAAGAATGGCTGAATTACAAAAAATGTAAAAGCAAATACGCACAGATCTTTAATAATGCATGATAGAACCGAAATAGAGTGCAAAGTATTTAATTTTCTTGTGAATGACTCATCTTTCAAAAAAACTGCATCGTAAGAGAGAGAAAAATCACAACCCTAAACAGTACATTGCAAAGCTTTAACTATCACAGAATGTTATGGACCATATATATGATGAACACACTACTGTGTTTAGGACCTCAGTCACCTCAGCTTCAACAGGCTGTTGCAGTACTAAGACTATGATTCAATAAGGAACTTGAGTGAACTGAATAATTTTTCTCTGTACAGCTGTGTGATAAAATTAAACACATGTTCTAATATGTGTTGCATTGAGGCTTTTAAGTAGACAATATTTCTGAGTCTCAGGACAAGCTAAAATAGCTCTTTGTCTCTGCCTGTGTGTTTGCTCCTATCTCATGTTTGGAATATGGGGGCAAAATTACCTTGCAGTGCGTTCTTAGTACATTATGGGAAGAAGCACTGTAGGAATATTAAACTTAAAGACTAGAAAATGAAAGAAGTGGAGATCACACTTCAGTTTCTCCAAGAAAAATAGGTCTACCTTCCCTCACAGGTTTTTCCTGTTTGATGTTAATTTTAAAACATTTATAAACATTATGGACATACTTTGACTACCTAGCTAGGTATGGGATGGATCTGAAGCCTTTAAAGACATTTCCTTTTCTGTCAGTTACGTGTACTTATTCTCAGAGATTTGATTCATTAATAATAAAGGAAAGTGTGTGCTGCATGGCTGACTCAGGCAGAATACATCAGCATGAGTTCTGTTTGAGTTTGTTTCTTTGTCTTTTTTTCCTATGCCCAACACTCCTACAATTTTTTTCCTGAAAAGTTCATTCAAAAGTTTCATTGTGAAAAAAAACCAACTACATTGTCCTTACTGCTTGACTGCATTTCATTAAAAATGTGAGATACACTGGTTAGTGGGAAAGCCAGGTAATAATGGTTATATGAGCTGAACTCTGTAGCTGGGTTATGCAAGCAGTCTGACCACTGAAGCACAGAGAGCACAGTGCAGAGAAACTGAAACAACTCCACAGGAGTCAAATCAGGCATAGAAGGGCAGCACTGAGACGGGGTTGGTAAGCTTTACCTGACTTCAGTGCAGTACATTTCTGATTCTGTCAGTGTCTCTGTCAGTGTGCTTCCTATTATTTCCTGTGTAGAAAAGGTCACTAAATCTACATAGAAACACCCCAATGTAGACTCCACACTGCAGAACATCAGACTTGTGCTTTCTGGGCTGAAGCTGGATCTGGAAGCAGTACAGTCAAGTTTTTGCTATGCTGCACCTGGACGGTGCATGATGTTGCAGATCAAACACATATGGAGCTACTTCCAATGTCTCTGTAAAAACTCAACTGGTATTCCTTTCAGGTTTACGTAGCTGCCAACTGCTGAAAAAATTGCCTTACTCATTATTCTGACAATGCATCCAGTTGACAAATATATTGTATTTTACAGGTATTTCCTGCCCTGGATAGCTAACAGGCAGGTACAGAAGCTATTTCAAAGACGCCAAAGACAATCTCATCCTCTCTAAAAAGACATTAGATTCACAAGTGTCTGTTATTTCACTGATGAATGTTTTTAAATTGTTTAGTCCAATCTGTTTCTCTCAAAATTGCAGTGAAACACTAGTAAAAAATATCTCTTCTCAAGCAAAATTGGACACTTCTAGAATTTGTGGAAGAGACATATACCTCTGCTTTCTCTTATTCTATGTAGAAAAATGACACTTTACTTCAGAAAAAAAGAGTCTGACCTGTGGATGACAACTGGTATTGTGTCAGGTTATTTGGCAGAAGGCAGGAAACGTACTCCGGATAAAGGATCTCATTCTGACATATGTACAGCCCAGTCATCCACCAACAAATTCATCCGTGTAAAGCATTGCTGCGTACAGGGTCTCAGTTGCTTGGAAGGGATCAGATTCTTCATTATCCAGTAAACTTGTCTAATATGCTGAAATCTTGTAATAGCCTGATTTTTGTCTGTGAGCTTTGATGATGTCCCCAGCTGCTTTCTGAATAGTATATAACCAAAACTGAGTGAGAAGTCCTTATTCACGCAAGTTCTCCTTTATAATGCAAAATGTTTCTTGCATGCATATACAAATAAACTATATGCCATCTGATTCTTTGTTGCTTGAGATGAACCCACTTCAATGCTCTACATCAGGATTGTTCTGTAGATTGCCTTGCTGAACAGAATAAGATGTTCATCTTTGTGTTTGAAATATGTTGGAATTGTTGAAGCAGGACAATTTGGGTTGTTTCATTTTAGTTTTGAAATCTATAAAGAATGGAGAACCATGAATGGATAAGTATTGATTCAGATTTTCAGTCTGAATTTAAAGCATTGTTTAGATTTATGGTTAGGTGAAGGTTGAGCTCTCCTCTCTGTTATTCCCTGGCCTCATTTTTTCTTGTTGTAGAAAGGGCAAATGTGTTGAAATACACCAAGAAAGGCCACCCAATAAATAGAATGTGATATTGCATGCAGACATTTTCTGTTGTATTGGCCCAAATCTGTCATTAAGAACTCAGTTTTTTCAAAAAGTTTAGTTAGGATCGAGTAGGTATCTGGCCTATTGGATGGCACACAAACTTCATCAGTAAGAAAAAACACAATCTAAAAAAGCCCCCTGTATAAATAGAACCTTTAATCCTTCTGAGGTAAAACAAAGACAGGGAGCAAATTACTTGTCGAAAAACAGCTGGTGTAATGAATCTAAAAAGATCCCTTGCTGACACTAACCAAATCTCTGTGGGGGAAAAAAATGCCATGCAATTCTGTGTCAAAACAAACCAATGTGATGGAAGCTTGAAAAAATCCATCCGTATTTGGTGATTGTTATTAATAGCATTCAACCACGCTCCCCACCCCCCCCACCCCCCCTAGGACAATAGAAAAAAGCTAAAACCACCCAGGACCTTTCCAGATGTGTCCAAGTCAATTTTTGGTTCTTGTGACACTGAACCCTTACCAGTACCGTTATAAACGATTACCAATTCTTAAGCTTTGGAAGAGGGATAGTTTGTTCATCAACCAGTTCAGTAAGGTGTGCTGTATCACTCTATCAGTAACACTAATATGGCTGGGTTCTCTTCGAGGAGCTAATATTTGTAATTACTTTAACTCCTGTATTCCTTTTGTATTGGGAGTTACCCTGCACCCTGGTCTAAAACAGGTGTGGAATATTGCCTTCTGGAATGCCTCTGTGTCTACAGACTGTAGAGAAAGCTTTAAAGATTTTGTGCAGCTAATCTATAGTTATATGAATGCTACTCTATATGGCAAGGTAAAGCAGCATTATGATTTACTTTCTTAAAGGTGAGCATGTGCTGAACTGCTTTACTTACAGCCAGCTGCTTCAGCAAGCAATGGATGTCATTGAGACTGGTTCAGTTGGTGCTCATCAAGAAAGGTCCAGTGATACTGGTAATACCATTAAAACCCACAAAACAGTGACAGCATAGTGAAGCCTGTGGTTCGGTGTGGAAATCAAAATCGTCATGAACAGAAAATGCTGTGAAGATATAACCTAATCTTGCTGTCAGTATAATCATAGAAAATAATTCACAGCTATGGCTTGATTATTGAAATTATGGCAAAAGACACAACAACTTCCATTACTGGTAGATTGGAATGATAAATCCTCTTTGGTCTCGGCACTTAGGTATTCCTCTTGTCTAGACTGTATTCAGTTTTCTATAATTTCTGTTGGAAATGTCAATGTGAAAGTCTTACATATCACCAAATGTAATTTGCAAACAGCTTAAAGTCTTGAGATGCCATTTTAAAATGAACTTCTGAGGTACAGTACTGGTTAATAACTTCTCTTCCTCTTCGTAATTATTTTTATCATTTTCATGCCTTTGCAGCGTTTTAACTGTCTAAAGACCATAAAACATAACGTGGTCTATTAGGAAAAAAAAAAAAGAATCAGCAGCTCTTTTATAACGTAATATAACATAAACCAGAACATTTTACTGTTGGTGTTGATAACACAGAAGGATATATTGAAATATTTTTCAAAATTCTTTCGATATTTAATGATAGTAATCAACTTCTGTGTTTCTTTATTTTTCTATCCTCTGCATTTCCTTTATTATATCATCTATCTTTTAACTTAAATTACTTCTGCTATGGACAAGAGGGGAAAAAATGTCAATTTCTTTGTTAGAATTAAATCTTCATGTTCTCTCATTTATGAAGGAATCTTGTCATGTGCCTAAGCTTCTTATTTTTACACATAAACAATATTTGTTCATAATTTCAGGCTAAAAACAGCCTTCAAAGCATTAATTGCAGTTCAAATAAATTACCTTAATTCATTAGTTTGGGAAAAAGATGTTACGACATGTGGAGCAGTGAAGCACTAGAGTAAGGAGAAACTAGAGAGGGTCAATATCTGTTTATTTGGGGCAGAGAGAAGTAGTTATCATTTATGGTACTTAGTAGAACACATGATAATTCAAGCATGTCGGAAGACCAGTGTCTCTTACTAATTCCATGACATTTGTTATTTAGAGGAGCTGTGTACTTTAATTCCTAAGTATGTGAGTATATCTTACAAGGTTATTTAATAGGCTCTCTTTTAGGATTAGGAATAAGAAATTACAGATGAAATAGTGTAAAATTTTCTAATATGAATAACTTTGTAACTGGTAGCAAGGCTATAGCTAAAAATGGAAAATAATAATAAATATTATGTATAAATATTTTGCAACAAGTGTGCATAGCTAAATTTTACTTACAACCACATTATCCACATTCCCACATTATAACCCACAGTTTAGTGCAAATACATTTTGGTTTATCTCTGACAGAGAACACCTTAGCCTTGCCATTTTTTTGAAAGAAAATGGGACATATGAGAGGGAGAAGCTACAAAGATTTTTCAGTCCTACAGAAGTATGTCCAGAAGCTACCAGAGTACGCTTCTTTGATACTGTCCCGTCTACTTGCTCTACGTAGTGTATGGAAAACTCTCTGTAATATTTGCCTGTGAAACGTCATGTCCCCCAACAGCTGCTAAGGGACCTTTTTCTTACTGTAACTGTGCTGATAGGCTTTGTCTCCAGAGATTTGAACACCGATGAACATGCTCCTCTAGGCAGTCTGAAAAGACTATGAACAGACCTCTGTAAAGCAGCTTTAGGAATAGACTCAAAGGGGGAAAAAAGAGCTCTCCAAAGGTCATGGCATTATGTGGTGGAATCAGTGAGCCATAGAAAATAACTCCTATCGAAGAACAGAGTAAGCAGAACACTTTGGAACACTTTGAACAACTCTAAGAATGGAGAATTTGGGAGATACTGTGTAGGAAAACAGGAAAAAAATATAACATTGCCTGCTGATAGTACTCGACACAGGTGATGTGATCAAGGTGAGAATAAAAGACAATACTCCCTCAGGACCTTTCTTGAAGATATATCGTTCCTTCATTCCCTTTGCTCTTTAGATGAAGAGGGAAAAAATAATTCATAGAAGTGCTAGATTTTTGGGTTTTTTTTGCTTGCTGGGAGATGATAAGGACTAAAAAAGCTTTTTTATTCATACATTGCTATAGAAAGCATTTTATTAAATGGTTTAGTGAAGGTGAATTTATTACTTCTGGTGTCCTGCAGATTCTTTGTCTAAAATTCTCAAGTGACAAATCTCCATCTTGCATTTAAATACTATGTAAAGAAGCAGGATTCAATCACCAGTTCTGTTCAATAGTTCCTTAAATTAGAAATATGCAGTGCGGAGGGTGCATTTGAACTATTGATTTACCTAAAATGTAATATTGTGGCTCACTGGCAAACCGTAATATATTCATAGGATTTAGTAAGAGAATATTAGTGTTCTTGCCTATACTGGGTCTCAGAAACAAAGTTTTGCACAGTGTTACTTGTGTAGTGCTGTTTGACAAAAAAAATTCCTGGACGTAATTGCTGTCTTCCATTTAGTAGGCCAATTTGCACCAAATGAAAATATTTGCTCTTTCAGGTGTGTCTCCTGGTAGAAACTATCAATCTCACAATTGATGTGATTATGCATAATTCTGAATGTAGTCTAGCAGCCTTTGAGAAATATATGAGCTTTCTCTTTTCCAGGGGTAAATCCAAATTAGTAAATCCTTCCTGAATGAATATATTTCTAATTATTCTTTCACTGACAAACACAATTTTTCACATTATTTAATTTGCGAGGATGGCATGATGACCACCCTAGATTCTAGGGTGGTTTTCAATAATATTTGTTGAAGAAGAATGAACACTTCATTGTTTATTAAGAAAATATCATGCATGAATGAACACTTCATGTTTATTAAGAAAATATCATGCATGAAAACTCCTTCCCAAATTCTTAACAGATGGTTTTATGGGATAGTTTTCCTTGGGTAGCTATTTATGTACCTTATAGTTTACTTTTACATAGGCGGTTAATAAAAAAACCCACAACTATAGTAATTGTGGAAAAGATAAACTGTACTTAAGGCACCCAAATGACTTTGCAGAGATCATTGAAAGTCACACATCTAACCATTCAACTAACTTCTTACGCATACTCCTGAAGGATTGGCTTTATTTTTGTTACCTTTGTTGCAAGTTTAAAAAATCTATAATACTTTTAGGCTTGTGTACATTACGTATCTTTTGATTTGTAATAATATTTGATATAGAGAAGAGAGAAGGGAGATCTTTCTCTACATTCTTAGAAATTTTGCAGTCTTTCGTAATTTAATCGTCCAAGACCTTTGTTCACCTCCTGCACTATGTGTAAAATGTTGACGGTCTGACATGTTTTAATTGACTTGTTCTTTGTTTTTGTTTTTGTGATGTATGTATTGAGTAGCTAGTGGGCTGTTGGAGCCTAACATTTGAATTTTGTTTGTAAAGATTTGTAGACATCTTGTGCCATAGCCATAAGGACTAGACTTTGATTTTACAAAGCTCTATATCTCTTGGGCTTGTAGTGGCATGATATCATTGCTGTCCAGCCCAAAGCAAAGATTAAAGAGCAGTAGGAAAATTTGTTTTCTGGTTTTATCTGTTGCTCTTCACTGATTAAAAACTATCTGAGAAATGTTATCCAAACTTTTAGATTGCTAAACTTATATATAAATCCTTTTGACTATGATATTCATCATGCAATAATACTGAAATTTTTACCGTGGCATAAGATCCATAAGATGTATCACCTGACATCAAGATTGAGTTGATTAATCTATGTTTTGGTTACAGATTTTGATAAAAGCATACATTTATTGATTTTAGAGGGCTGAGCTTGTTTCCATAGGAGAGTTTCTTGAAGATAAGAGGTATTAGTGCCTTCAAAATGTTATTCATGTATCTCACATTGGAACACAGAAATCTCACATTTCAGTATTTTCACGCCAGACCTGTTGGCTGTCTGAAAAGATCCTGAAAAAAACTGTAGAGCACTTTACAGCAGAATTAATTTTTTTAACCTAGAGTCTGGCTAAGGCCACCCACACGTGCAATTGCTTGATGTGTTTTCAAACTCAACAGACAAGACTTGAAGAGGTTTCTAGGTGCATCTGGAGACTTCTCATTTGTTTATAACACTGTTGGATGGAAAGTGTTATATGCAAAACAACAATACTTGTTAGTGAACTGGCTTCGTTTTGATCAGTTAAGTGTTTTAGAACTGAAATTTGAATATCTGCCTTGTCAAAGAAACTGGCAACACACACTCTTACTAATGGAATATTCCATTATTTAATTGATTTCATTCTATATTTGTGCCTTTGATGGCCCATCCAGCTTTTCCACACTTTCAAATATCTCACAAATGCATGCATTCTCTACCAATATCTGAAATTTCAGGAACTGAAGACTGGAACCAGATACCAGGAGCATGTCGTTGGCATTCCAGCCACCATTGCTGAGACATCTTTTAGACTTGTCTCAGTGTAACCTGAAAAGGCAAAGGCATGAGAACTATAAGCGCTGGGAGAATGAAATCCTGACATTCATTTAGGCAGTGCAGATGTGGGATTGGGTGATGCTTTGTTCATGACCACTATTATTTTATCTGGGTAGATTGAAATGGATGCATTCGACATGTTATTGTGTCCAAATTTTCTCTCTTAATCTCCACAGAATAGTACAAACTATTTTCCTTGTTTCAGAAATGCAGCATTAATAAAAGTTTAAGTAGCTCAGCCTTTCATCTACTTATAGTTGTAGTGCTGAACGAATCTGGATAAATTACTAAAAACTGAAACTTGACCTGTAGGAGTAATTTGCCCTAGAAAATGACATGGATGTGTAACCATGGAGTTATAATACAGATTTTTCCCATGCTGAAAGCACTTAGAGCTCCTTGGAAGCAGCAAAAAAGTAGGGACAAGTTGCTAAACATAAAGGAAACAACACAGATGACGGTCACTTATTATAATGACTAAAAATAGAAGTAGAGCATTTTTACTGCGTCCTCTTCCACATAGTATCATTAATGGTATTAGTAATTTCATGAATTGTGTAATATTAATTGTAAAAGAATTTGTAATGAAATTTACTATGTTCATGCAAAGTAATCTGTGCTGACTTGCTGCCTGGGGAGGGGCACTTTTTCTTTTTCCAGACAAAGGCACAATTTTGCCTCTTGTGTTTAAGAAGTTTCTTTTTTTTCTCTTTTTAAGTTTTATTTTTACTGTTAATAATTTCCAGTGTTAATGAACTGGAAATGGTCAGTTTGCCTATGCAATTCCCAGAATCTAACATTGGTGGAATCTTTTGTTATGTGAATTATTGTGACAAACTATAGGTAAGATAATGAAAATGAGTAAAAAACACATTCAGCATTTCTGCATGTGTGGGTTTCTAACGTTAGACACAACTTAAAGGCATTGATTAATACACTTGCAATTGATTCAATTTGTAATTACTTTATTTCGCCAGGAAAACTCAGTTTTAAGGGCAATAATAGCACAGAACACTGTGGTTAATTGTGTGTGTTATGACTTCTAAAATTGTGTACACAATTCATTTGTAGGTCTTGCAGTGTTCATGCACAAACCAAATAAATTAAAAGTAAATGTCTCTTATTAATTATGATTTTTTGACACTTGGCATAGTCTTTTGTGTTGCGTGAAAAAATAGACACTCAACTGTTAATTGACAAGGTAAGTAATAATCTTCTGATTACAGTAGCTAAAGGCTGTCCTTTAATGGATTTTACTTGTCACTTTTAATTCTTTTTAATCTATGTCTGCATTTCATTAGAAAGGCTTTATCATTCTGATGGCCCTCCTGTCGTTATTCTGATTGAGTTAATGGGTTGTCGTCATACCACAGAGCTCCAGTAAAAAATATAATAGTGTTATATTTATAGTCTTCAGGGACATTTTTAAGATGATTGCTTTCCCAATCAGCTTTTCTGGTTTTACATAGTACATTATTGTAAATGGAGTGAGGTATTCTGCTTTCTCTTGCCTGGTAGATACTCTGAGCGTAGCTTCTGTCTTAATCTTCCACGACTTAATCTACCTAGAAAATTCAACAGCCAGTTGGTGAGGGAGCTAGAAAAGGTCTGTTATAATTCTCTGTCCTCCTCTTCAGCTGCAATTTTGACTTTCTGTTTAAAGCTTCGTGCCTGCACTGCAGTTTTCTTAACAGATGATACAGGTACTTGAATATTATTCAAAAACTTAACTGAGGTCTCATAATGCAGCCATTAAATTGGATTTATTACTATCCTGTGTTCCCAACTACAGCGGTATAGCTGAAGGATGCATAATAGTTAGGCCTTTATGCTTTATTTACTTATCTTTGGAAAAGCTGGTGTTCAAGGTACTGTAATTTATCCATATGTTATTGATGAGTCTAATATATTGCTAATAAATTTAAAGATAATACCGTTTAATGGAAGAAAAACTTGTTAAATAAATGTGAAATGTCAAGCAATTAATGATTACTTTTTCAGTTATATTCTTTAAAAATTATGCTGTTGCACATAGAATAGTGCTTGGTTGGACAAGAATATTTGTCTCTTTAGGTTAAGAGAAGCAATATACTATACAGTAAATCATTGTAGGGGACTTATTAATACAGTATTGATGATTATATCTGTGATATCAAGCCTTGTTGTCGATACTGAACTGTGTAATACTCTGCTGCTGAACAGATGTCATGGTTACAATAGGCAACATTTTATGATGTGTTTTTGGAAATTTTCCTGGAGCATTACTTATATGTTTATAACAATGAGTTAAGCTTGCCTAGGAGCTAGGAAATTAGGAAGATATGTGGAAAATAGCTGCCCAAATTGTGACGTTTTTATTTTAAAAATAATTTCAATGTAAAAATTCCATTTCTTCCTTTTCTGTAGAGTTTTGCTAAAATGGGGTGCAATTTCAAAGAACATTAGTGCTTATATTTACTGCTAAAAATTGTTCATGAAGCAGCAGTGATATGTTAATAACGTATTGTATTGGTAGGTAAATGAAAACTGTAAATATAAATGCACATGATTTTTTTAAACTATATTCTGTTAAGAAAAAATATCAGTTTTATTTGGGGAAGTCTGAGTTGATAGTGTTAAACAGCATTTTCTTGAAGAGGGCTACTTACATACCTGTTCTTGCAATTAACTGTTTAATTGGAGAGAGAGGCATAATATATTTTGTTTGGGTCAATGAAACTTCTATTTGAGACACACTTTCGTATGCTACATTATTAGCAGACCTTAAGCATGTAACAGATACCTGACAGTGATCTTTTTTCTTTCCAGTTTCACTGTATTAAGTGACAGATACTAAAGCTTAGTGAATTATGTGCTGCTGCTGCTGCTGCACAAGAATGATATTTTGTTTAATGTTTTGTTAAATATAGTTGCAACTATATTTAAATGTTCTAATCAGAGGTAAAGGTGCCAGAACAATATCCTCTATGTTTCTTTATAGATCCAGCAGAGAACATCCTTTGGGCTGTCTAGCTTTTATGTTGTTGGTGGTGGTGGTGGTGGTGATTCTTGTTATTATTTTCCCTATAGTGCTCAGAAACCTCAGATGGGAAGGAACTCCATCCAAATACTCGTATACTATTCCTGCATAAGGACAATCCAGTACGAAATATTTATAGTAGAAATAAAGCTCACTTTACAAATTCTGTCCCATGCAAATTGAGTCCAAGTACAATGTCAATATGTCAGCAGTTGTACAGATTATTGATTCACTTGGATGGAAGCAGTCTCTTCTCTTTTCTCTACTTATTTGCTTCAGAATAACTGTCTTCATAGCTTGCTTAAAAATTGGTGCATAGATCTGTATTGATTCATATTTCTTTCTCTCCTCTATGAATATGCATTTGTGGGTATTGCCAAACAAAATCATATGGTATATTTCTAGCCTGAGTGAAAGGATAGGCAGGAACAGATGATGGTTTCATGTGGGATTGATTAGAAAACAGCCGTCATAGAACTGTAAGCATTTACCAGAAGCTTACAAGTAAATAAAATGGTTCCTAATAATGTTTTTAACATAGATTTACTCAACTGACCTGAATCAGCACAGAAAAAATCATAAATTTAGAAGTGTTTTATGATGGTTTCTTTCACTCTCAAGAAATCTCCTGGACTACCCTTGTTATATATTAATAAATGAGGTCTCACTGGTGGAGGTAGATAAGTGGCAAAATACAAAAGACACAGGAAACACAAAATGGCCTTTTAGAAGGTACTGGGCAGAGAATCAGAACAAAAAAAAAAATGACAGAAAGCAGGGAGGGAGGGAAAGAGAGGAGAGAGAAACTAAAGCAAAAGAACTCAGAAGAAGTAGTAAGAGAGAATATATGCAAGTTTAAAAAAGCAGGATTTTAACTTCAGCTTAGATGGATGATATTTAGTGCCCTAAGTCTCTAGATTTCCTATCAATAGTTGGGCTTATCTTTTTAATCTCTCTTTGCTTCAGCACTGCACTATGGGTTATAATTAAAGCTAGACTAAGATAGCAACAAAATTGAATAAAGTATTCATTGAAAACCACCAACATTTTCTAAATAGTGTATTCAAGGAATAGTATTCAACTAAAAATACGTTGATACACAGGGTATTCTGTGTACACTCAGAGTTGGTCCTTGGCCCACATTTTATTATAACTAGTAGACAGATTTGTTGGGTTTTTTTTAGGGGAGGAAAGCAAGAAATACTGCTTTTCTTTCTAGATTCACAAGGCAGGACATATAACTGAATTTATCTGTTACAATTTTAAAGTTCATTTCAGTATAGTATCCTAATGAGTAAAAATTAGTTAATCCCTCATTGGAATTTAGTTGTGGCTAGACATCAATGATAATGATATGATTATGTTCAGAAGAAGAAAATAAATATAGCTCCAACCAGTTGGATGTATATTTAGTACTTCAGAAAACCTAATTTCCAAAACCCAAAGAAAATTAAGACAAAATTGCCTTACCGGGAAGGACATATTTTTATCAAAGTCAATTGCAACTCAGTGGCAATGTAAAGGTTAGCAATTGTCAGTGAAAAGCAATGGGGAGAAATAAATGCAGAGTATTTAAAGGAAGACTAAAAAAACAGAGTAAAAGGCAGTTTGTTGATATAAGGCCTATAAACTACAAAAAATACATAATGAAAAAAATTTTGTCAGTTATCTGTTCTATAAGTATCAAAAAAAATCACATTTTTAATAAATTTGAATTATATACATATATAAAAATATATATAAAATAATGCAGAGAAGACAAATATAATCAACATGTATTTGCTTAAAACAAATATGATTAGCATGAAGCTAATGGAAGAACGCTATCTGTTCCTTTACTGATCATTAATCTAAATATTAAACTACAATCTGCAAAAAAATTTAAACCGCCAGGCCTAGCCCACTTATTGCCAAGTCTTTGGTCTTAGTTAGACCTATGAGATGTTGAAACACTGGGTGATGAGGTATATTCCAGAAACTTAGTAGAATGTGCCACAAAACCATAATCCAACTTCACTTCTAAGCAAAAGAGTGTAAAAGGAACTGTGGGAAGAGCACTATCAAAACATGCCAATTCCTATCCCATCAGCTTCCATGGGTATTCTTCTCTTCCTCCTTGGTATCTTTCCAGGAGCAAACATATCTTTTCCTGCTTACCCTATGACTACATATCAGCAACCCCTCTTTGTGGTTGCCAGTGCAAAGAAAGGAGGAGTGATGGGACATATTTTTCTCTTGGTGCTCATGTTACTAGGATGTCTGTGGTGGTAACTCATCTTGCTTCTCTTGCTACAGCTTTCTTTGAAGAAAAGAATAAATTTAATATAGTGGCTTGGTTAATTAGATTTTTATCAAGACTTTAGGAAAGCATGTCATGTCAACCAAACATTTGTTAGCTAAAGGCAATTTTTTAGACATGCGGATATGGAAAACATACGGAGGAAAAAGTTTACCTATTCCTTCTTCATTGTTTCTTCATTTTAATCCTAAAAAAATTACATTATTTTCTTTACTAGATCATTATGGAAACTCATGTAGAGCTATTTATCAGTTCTGAACCCTCAGTGCAATGCAATTGAGAAACATTAAGTCATGCTTTGGAGTATATTTTAATAAACTAGAATTTTAAATGGACTCAGAACAGTCCTTCTTCCTGTTTCCTAATCAACTGGACCTATCATAATTAGCTTTATATTAACATTTACCCTTGCGTTACATTACATAAACATATTTTTAGTTTTACCTTAAATAAATACATACCTCTGAAGCCATCTTCAAAATAATCTTGTTGAAAAGTGGCAAGATAAAAGATTATTGACAGGACACTGAATTTTATTGTCAATTGAGATAAATTGAATAAATTCTTTGTGGCTTTATCACACTAAAGCATAGTTGCCATTATGTTCAGAAGTCATCACCACCCTGCTTGTCAGGACTTTCTGAAATAAAATCTATTAAAATCAGGAAACTGGAGAGCAATTTAGGGAAAAATATGTGTATTTTGGCTCATTCAAAATGCTCTTGCTAAAGCATTTAAAATAAATACAATCTCTCTTAAACTTTCTTGTTCAACCACAATCACTGTAATCTTCATTCATACTGTGCACTATTACTTTGACAGCAGAGCTAATATGTCAATATGCTCCTTTTTAGCAGTCTCTTCTGTACCAGTCTCATATGGTTAATAGTTGAGACAGATGCACTGTATAAGAATTTCACAATTGTACCAAATACGCGTTGGCCTCTTAACAGCCTTCTGTTAGCAAACGAATTCTTATAACAATACCTACCACAATAATTTTTTGCTTAGCTTTTAGAACTGAAGTGGAAGAGCTAAAATTGATATTTTAAATCTAGAAGAAAAAGCAGCAATGTAGTTCAAAATACATACAAATTACTATTTAAAATCAGCAGTTAAAATATCTAAAATATCAGAATATGCAAATACATAGCTAAGACACCCAAATAAACTTAACTTTGTGTAGGCCATAAAGAAGGCCAAGATCCATATTATATACAGCTCATGCTTCTAAGTGATATAAATTTGATTTTACTTAGCCATGTGTCTATCTAATTACATTTGTTCCTCTCTTGTAAATACTTTTCTTTGAAGTTTAATTGTACTTGGAATAATGTCCTACTGAATGTACAAAAGTGTCAGATAATATTTAAGTCTACATAATACATCTGTTTAATGTCACAGCTGTGTTAGGCAAAGAAACAAAGCCCAAGATGTCCTGTAGTTTCAGTTAAGCAAGTCTCTACCTGATGTCAGATTGAAATATTTATATGAGTTTTGTGAAGTTTCATATTTGATAATTTTCATATTGTTTCTAATTTCTCTGTATGAAGGTTAACATCACAGAATCATAGAACCAAAGGATAATTAAGGGTGGAAGACACCTCAGGACACCTCTAGTCCAGCCTCCTGCTAAGGCACTGTTGTGGCTATGAAGCGGCAAAAATATGTTTATCTCTACCTTAGTTACCGGAAGGACTGTATAAAACTAATGGGAAGGTCTCTTTTCCAAGGGATCTTCTTAAGTTCTTGGCTAACATTTTAACTTTATTTTTTTCACGGTGTCTTTAAAAAATGGCATTACATAATTAGGACTGAAAAGTGAACGAACTCTATTATTTTTCTTTTAGAACAACTCAGTGAAGACAGCAATAAATACCTTATCATATATCGTATATAGCAAATTTCACTGAAATTTCCTCTTTGCATGGACCAAATCTATCTTCATTTAGTTATCCTTGAAAATGTTCTTTTACTGCATGAACATAAGATAGAATTTTTCACCTGTCACAGAATCCAAATTTTTAAAGGCTTTTCAATTTAACTTTGACATTTGCTGTTATAATTTTAATCCTAGACACACCAAAGGTCTTGCTGCATGATATCCAGCTCCAAAGCCATACTGTCCTGATTGGTTTGTTCTTCCTTGCTTAGTACTGTAACCTGTGAACTCCTCTGTGAAAACACTGGCAATATACCAGAGTAAACGAGGACATTTGGTGTGCTTTGTTTAAGTCTCTAGTTATGAATACCATTAAGTTTCCAAATGATGTGTTTGAATTTGTTCAAACTGAGGAAGAAGTATTAAATTATTATCCATTATGAGATTTTAACAATCCAAAAAGGTCAGTAGAAAACCTTGGGAAAGCAATTTTTACACTTGTTTTCACACAGAAGGAAGGTGATGTAATTCCTTACACAGGATCAAATTAAATACTTGTTAATTGTGGAACTGGTTGTAACGGTATTAGGGATACGAAGGTTTACTGAGCTTTAGGGATAAGATATAATTAAAAAGACTCTGCCAGAATTAAAAAATAAAATAAACTTACTGAGAAGACAAGTTTGGTACATCTATAGAACCTAGCCATAGAGTGGTAAACAAAAACTCACAGTCTCCCAATCAAGTGTGGTAAACAAAAAGTCATGATCTCGCCACAGGCCACTCTTGCAATGTGATATTCAGGAATAGTACTGAAATACTGGCATAGAATC